>NC_092877.1:175856389-176190139 GCF_028372415.1 Notamacropus eugenii | reverse complement strand
ATCTTGTACAGTGACTTGCAATTCTACCAGGCCACTTTGCATGGGCCATAAATCTAGAGCCAAAGCAGCCTTTGCTTTCTAAAGTTTTACTCTGCTCAAGTCCCCAATCAAATTCATATTTTTTTCTTGCAATTTTATATAAGGGTTTCAAAATTTGCCCTCAATGCAGTATATGATGTCATCAATATCCAAATAATCATAACTTTTGTGGCCTCTTTTTTAGTGGGGATAGAAAAATCCTACATCTTTTCTTAGGCTTATAGGAGAATCTTATGTAGCTCCTTATTCCATTGCATACTCTAAAATTTTACATTTTGAGCTGGAATGTGAATCTCTGCAGGGTGAATTTCCTACCCTTTCTTTTTCATATAGTCAAGTAAAAGGGTCAAATTCTTCTCCATTTCTTTTACATTTCCCCCCTGTATCATAATATCATCTATGTAGTGGGTAAGTTGTACAGCAGGTAGCTCTAATTCATCTAAATGTTCAGTCACATCCTACAACAAATAGTGGAGCTATGCAGATATCCCTGTAGCAAGCATGTAAAGGTATACTGTCAACCCTGCCAAGTGAAATCAAATTGGTCCCATTGTTTATAATCTATTGAGATAGTAAAAAAAAAAAAAAAAAAAAAAGCTTTGGCTAAATCAGTAAATGTGTACCAAGCCCCATCATACTTCTGGATCCTTTCTATTAAGGTAACAGTATGTGGAGCAGCCACATACAAGGGAGGAGTAACATTATTCAGTTGTCTGTAATCCACTGTCATCCTCCATGTCTGTAGTGCCAACACAACATTCACAGTGTCTATGCTGGTGCAATTCTGAATCCGGAAATGCAACAGACTCCTCACATTAAAGAGTAAACCAAAACAATTATTCAGATACCAGAAAGCCACACCCCAATACCAGAAAGCCAAATCCATCACAGAAACAAGAAATCTATACACAATAATAATACAGAGGGCAACATCATCCCCAAGCTATACCCTGCTAGGCTTCCCACAAACTAGATCCCTTAAGAACATCACAAACAAGCCCTCTCACTCATGCTAGCCAGCTGCCTGCTTTTAAAGGAGAGCCCAAATGCTGAGAATTCTCATGAAAACTAGATAACTCTTTTTCCATCTGATTTTTTTTCTTTAGCAGCTCATCTCTGCTTTTATACATAATATGGTAACCTGTCAATAAAATCAAGCCTCTCCTATACACTCCTACTAATTCTTTTCCTGGTCTTATTGATTATTCATGCAAACTTCTTTCCAAATCTCTAGATTCCCCTTCCTGTAACCTCAGTTCCCAGTTCTCACATGGTCCAGTGCTTTTAGCCCATTCCCTTGCCAGGGATGAATGTAGTAAATCCTCCCATCCTGGGATATCTGTTTCTTCCTCTAAATCATTTCTGCCTCCAGATAGAGATTTTAATGCCCTGTGATCCTATTCAAGATGCCAAATGTGTTACCCGGCAATATTCACAGCATGGAGGGCAACTACAATATATGCCAGTGTAATTCTGAATTGCAAAGTATAACAGACTCTCCATATAGAAGACAGATAAAAAACATTTATTCAGATACCAGGAAGCCAGATTCATCATAGTAAGCAAGAAGCCACTATACATTAGCATGGCAGGGTTTAAAGTCATTCAAAGCTTCCCCTTGCTCCCTAATGGGCCTTCCCATAAACAAACACTCACAAACCTAGCTGTCTACTTGCCTGCCTGCATCCTCTCTCCTCTGCCCCCAACCACTGTCACCAACTTCCTCCCACTTCTGCTCTACCCTTCCTGCTCCATTGGTTTAGCAAACTCCTCAGGCTACATGAGATTTAAGCTTCCATGTGATTTAAGCAGGTCACATGGGCCTATAGATGAATGGAAAAATCTTCCCATTTAAATCACCATTACAGTACTCTGACCTGTGACTGACTTAGGTCAATCCTCAGTTATTTTAGGTTCAATGTTAAAATACAGTGAGATAATTGTAAGTCATTCAATAGATAACAAAAGAGATTTACTTAGTCACAGTAAGAGAAAGATATTAAATAGGGACAGGCATTCAGTTTAACTCAAGTAGATTCAGCTAAACAGTCTTTTCTTTAAAAGGTCCATAGTTTTCTACCTGTCAAGTATCAGAGATGGTGCCTGCAGTTCCTTGTGACTGATTTGTACTCAGGTGACTAGGCAGTAAGTAATGTCAACATCCTGAGCCTTTAGTCTCTTGAGGCAACCAAATCTCCAGGATGGTTTCAACATCTTTTAAGGAAAAAAAAAATAGCCTAAATTATATGAGGTGAAGGATTAGAATATTGCTGCTCCCACAGCAGGGTTACATATAATATGTCAGGAAATAATATTTGTAGAGAGGGACAGGAGCAGGAGACAATATTCAATCAGTATCTTCTCCAAAGAATATAGGTATTATGGAAACTGTTGCTCTTCCCAAAAGTCTCTACGTCCTATAGAGATGCTGTGAATGACCCAGAAGAAGTGTGTAGTCTGCAGTGGGATTGCTTATAGAATTCCTGCTGCCTCTTTCTTCCCTTTCTCACAGGAGATGGGCAGGTTGCCAGCATTTCATTTTCAAGTGCTATTGTTCACTTAGAGTGTTAGGGAAACCTCCTGCTTCTTTATTAATAATCCCAAGCCTAAGTAATGATGTTTTTGTTTCTTTTAAATCCTGTAACATTTTAAAACAAATTTATTAAATGCTAACATCAGATACTATGTCACAAATGACTCTGGCACTTTTTTTTTTTTTTACTTAACAAGTAATTTGGTAATTTATATATGCTCAGAATTACTTTATTGGTAAGGAAATCTATTTTTATGAGTAATCCATGAGGGAAAATATAAATCTAAATCTATTTCTGCAATATCTTTTCAACACAATTACATTAACTTCAGTTTTGACAACCAATCTGCACAGTAATGTTTGTTATACAATTTAATCCTATTTAATGTGTATCTTACATGATTTCTGCATACACTAGGAAGGAAACGTTCACTGGATCAGTTGTCAGACCTGGGTTCTAGTCTACTTTAAGCATTTAATTTTCCCATTTTAGTAATTTGTAAACAATGTGAGTAATAATACACTCTCTTCATATCATAAATTTTATGGAACCACAGTAAATTTGTTCACTGAGGTAATGATTAAGTGAATGTTATTTGTCATCAAATATGGAGAGATATATGATTACTGTGACTACCCTGCAGCATTACAAACAAGAATTTATAAAGAGATGCAGAAGATGTTATCAAAGAAACTTAGAATGGAATATAGGACATGAGCTAACCACATAACAAGAAAAAAGATAAATACAAAAAACCCTCGTGCTCCATTGTTGCCCTTCTTGTGCAGTTGTTTTAGTCATGTCTCTTCATTGCCCCATTTGGGGTTTTCATGGCATATGCACTAGAGTGGTTTGTCATTTCCTTCTCCAGCTGATTTTCAAGATAAAGAAACTGAGGCAAATGGGATTAAGTGATGAACCCTGGGTCATATTAAGTATCTGAGTACAAATTTGGATGCAGGTCTTTATTCCAGGTCCAATACTCTTTTGTGCCATCCAGCTGCCCTTATATTCCATTGGCATCCTCTTAATATCAAAAGAAAGTAAGAAAAGTGAGCTCCTCTTCTACCAGACTTACAAGATGCTAAAAATAAGAGCTTCATGAAATAAGTAGGAGTATCCATGCCTTCTAATCTGCATCATCAGAGGGAATATTCACATTGGTGATATCACTCTGAAGTATTTGATTATTGAGCATTCCTATAAGTTTCATTCATTTTATAAATATATCAAATGTCGAATATAGTACTATGTCAAGTGCTGTGGGTATACAAAGAAGAACACATATACTTCCTGCCCTCATGAAACTTGTACTGTTGTAGGGGAGATAACAGATATGTGATAATATCCACTGTGTACATTTGAAAAACAAAAACCAAACGAATTACTAACTGCCTAACAAGCAGTCCAAGGCTTCTTGAATTATTTTCTTTAAAGTCTAGTAGTCCACATGGGTGTGTGTGTGTGTGTGTGTGTGTGTGTGTTTGTGTGTGTGTTAATCCTGTTATTACTATGAACCAGTTAGGTAGTACAGTAAAGTGCTGGATTTTTAGTCAGGAAGACCTGAGTTCAATTCTGGCCCCAGATACCTACTAGCTATATGATCCTAGGCAAGGCATCTAATCTCTATTCTCTCTCAGTTTCTTCATCTGTAAAGCAGTGGTAATAAAAGCATTTACCTCTCAGAACTATATTAAGGATAAATTCAATGGGTAAAACATTTTACCCTCAGTCATACAGACAACTAGCTTTTTCAAGAAGGTATTTTAATAATAGGTGACTCAAAACATTCCCCTAAAATCTGATACCCACTCTTCCAAATATATACACAATTTCCATAGTCCAAAGTAGGCTCAAACACAAAGTACAGTGGTAGTAAGACATAAGTGGAAAGAACTAATTATCTCAGAGGCAATGGATTGCCTCCCATTCCTATCCCTGAAAATCCTTTTCTCCCTTCACAGAGTCCTCAAGAAAGTCTCTTCATGCAGCTCTCTGCTGGGCTCTGAAGAATGGTTTCTTTCTGGATCCCATAATCATGCAGGGTAAAACTTTTTTTTTTTTTTTTAGAACAACTCAGCAAAATAAAATTCTGGTTTATTTTTGGACAACATGTTTCATACATACCTCAACTAGGTCAAATTTTTTTAAAACAAAACAATATAAACACAACAAAAAACTCCAGAATCACAACTTCATAAACAAAGAAAAAAAGAAGAAAAAGAAATACCTTTTATCTTTGACCTTTTAACCATCTCATGCACATTAACTAATTATTGTACAGCTAGGTACAGGCACATGAAAAAAAGTTATTGGAATGCTCAGAATAAAATTGTGTTTTTTGTCATTGTTTTTTCCTTTATTTTTTTAAACAAGGTGTTTTTCCTCTCCTTTGAGATCGTTAGGAACATGGTCACACCACAAGGAACAGGACAGAGAACACGTCAAAGGCTGTTTGGTAGTCCAAGACCAGGAAAAATGGCTGACCTCCCACCCCCTAACAATATGTACAAAAATATAAAATGTAAATAGAAATACAAAAAATAATTAAGTACTTTTCAGAAAAAAAGCAGGGCTTTGGAAATTTTGCTCTGTTCCCACCCCCACCCCACCCCCCCCCCCCGCGTTGGAAATTCTCATTGGTGGTTGATGGGGGTCTGTCAGGAGCTTGTTGTCCACATGGGTGGTGGTGTGCCTGGTGGACCAGGACTCTCTACTCAAAGGTGACCACGTTTAAATTCTGAGACAGGAAGCCGAGGGTGAATAGGTCACTGTGGCCTTTTCTTTACTTTCTCTCTCTCTTTTAATTTAATTCTTTTTTTCTTTCTTCCTTTTTTTTTTTTTTTTTTTTTGCTGTCCAGTCATCCTCATCTGTCTTTTGCTTCTTGGCATTGACATCCTCCTTCTCTTCTAACTCCCTCCTCTTCCAATTCCCTCCTCTTCCTCCTCCTCCTCCTCCTCCTCCTCCTCAGGTGGTCTTTTGTCTGTAGCTGTCTTGGTTTCATCATGCTCATCTCCAACTTCTTCCTCATCATCGCCTTCGTCCTTATCCTCCTCTTCATCTCCTTCACTGTCTGCCTTCTGTTCTCCATTCTCTTCATTAACGTTGCCATTAGCTGGTGCCCACTACTTCCTTCTTCTCTTTACAATTCTTGGTGGAGATCTAGGAGCTGGTGTCTAAGGAGGTGTCTGACGTGGTGGGACAGGGACAGCTGCCAGAGGATCGAGGGATGTTCAAGGAGTCGGTGGAGGGAGATCCCACACACAAGGGGCAGCCCATGCAGGCACGTGTCTGCTGAGGGAGTGGGAGAGGAAGGCTCCCATCAGAGCATGGAGCAGCAGAGCCAGAGATGGGCCAAGGAAGGAGACCAAGAAGACAGCGGCTGCAGTGGGGGAAAGGATGCCAAGAGACGGCCTGAGAACAATGCAAAGATGGTTTTTGAGAGCAGCCAGTGAGGGAGAAAACTCCTTTAAGCTGCAGTTGGCCTCAGTTTTCTATATCCATCACTGCCATCAGTCACTACAATGCTGGTGGTCACTACTATCACCACAATCCAATTCCAACTACTGATAATACTTCTTATGGGACATCCTCAATTCCTTTTCAGAATTCCATCTCAGAATGTGCATCCACCTAAGAAAAGGAAACAATGTACACAAAGAAAAAGAGGTAGCCATGTTCTCACAGCCTCTGTGGTCCCAATGAGAGACAAATCTGCCACTTCTCCTCCATTCCAATCTTGAATAGCCAGCTAAAAGTTGTCCTGTCTTCTCTTGGCTTCAAAAGAAAGAAATTGGTTTAGGAGTGACTTACCCCTTTTATATACTCACTCAATTCTGACTTAACAAACCCTGGATGATCATGTCTTCTTGCTCCATGGCCCAGTAGTTGAATTGTTGTCACCATAGAGTGCAAGCCCCTTAGTCATGTTTGATGCCTGAAAATTCCACTTGGTAGACTGAAGCTAAGCAGGGAATATCAGTGCATGCTCTGTGTAACTCACCAACAAGGGCAAATCCAAGCATGCTCCCTCTGTTACTTTAACATTTTGAATGTGTTGGAGATGGCCCCAACTGAGGCTGACATCTCATGGATGTTCTCTTAGACCAGATATAACAAAACCAAGGTATTTACTTCCTTAAAAATAAGACTAACAACCTCATCCTCTCTGTAATGTAGTCAAAGTATGGATAATTTGTCATTCAGCCCATTGCCCTTTATAGACTGCAATAGCATTTTAAAATGTTTCAAGAAAGACTTGAATATGGTGGTCATTTCGGACCCACACCACTGTATTTCACACTTCCTATCTTTACTATCCCTTTTGTGTGAGCTCCTATGAGTCCAGGGAGAATGAGCCACATGCACCTGGTCCTGAGATAAAGCTTAGTGTCTTCTCATCTCCATTTCCCAGTACTGGGGTCCTAGGAATTCCATAGTTTACACAACAATTTTGCATTCCTCCCTTGGATGCACAGAACCCTCATGTTCATCTAGACCACAACCATAGCAACTCTGTCCCTTCTTCTGTTGGTATCCCAACAGGTGCTGGTGTCCAGATGCTAGTTGGTTCTGGTCTTTGGTCCTCTAATTCTTGGCTACTCCAAGTCTTGTATAAGTTTACATCTCTTAGTAGATTTACTATAGGTTCCTTCAGTTGAGTTCAAGTGATTATAGGTAGTCTGTTGCCTTGCTTCTGTGACCCACACAAGAGAAGATGACATGAGAATAGAGAAAGATGAATTTTCCTAAGTGTTTTGCATTCTAACACACACACACACACACACACACACACACACACACACACTTATACTTATATATGCATGTGTATATGGGGGACTTATGGGAAATCATGTTAAATTAATTTACTCTTTCTAGAATTATTCAAAATCGAGCAATTTTCATTTATACGATGTGATGCAGCCAGCTCAAACAAGTGCATGAGAACCAATTGTTGTTTTCAATGTGAGCAATAATATTTTGGAAATCACCAAATGTTTCAAATCAGAACTTGGTTTATGATTTTATTGATTGTCAAGATTTAAGCAAGTACTGGAGAAAATACTGATAAGGCAGAGTAAACTTAAAAGAATGCTTTGAATTTTCAAAGAGCTACTTGTTAAATATTTACCAACACACTCCTGCCCTTTCCACTTTCTACTGAATTAAAGAGAGAAATTAACTTGGTATACCCTTTCTGTGATTTCCCACCACAACCAAACTGCTTTTCAAGTCTCTGTAAGCATACTTACCATGTCTTTTCAATATTCATACTCTGTATAATTTAAATAACAGTGCTTTTAATACTTTCTAACAATAGACCTCTATCTGCCACTTCAGTTACCTTGGTTATGTATTTAACATAAATATCCCATAATTATTCTTCAGGGGATACATGAGTCCTTTCCTAAGAAAAGTTCTAGTCTCAGTCTTTGGTTGCACTGTTACGATATTGTAGACTGTGAAATGTGGAAGCATATCAGTACTTGAAATTCATCTTGATATTTCAGATGGTTTTTCCTTCTAGGCTAATCTTGATCTGTCTGCATATACTCTTTCACTGATGAATAGAGTTTTAATCCTATGCAGCACTGTCTCACTCTCTATTAGAGTTACAATCATGTTACAAATAATTACTGAAATTTCTGTCTTATGAAGAATTTAAGAAGGGTTCAGATTCTCAGGTTCATTTTTTCTTTCTTATATTACTAAATCACTACTTCACATTTGTTTCAAGTGTTAGTGGCATCTGCCAAAATTATGTCACTACTTTAGTCTCAAGCAGACATTTTCATGCTACTGGGACTCAGCACACTCCAGATTCCAAGAACAGGACCCCAGATCGGCATTAGGGAAACTGTCAGATCACTACAGTCATCAGCCATTTCTTTATATGACCAATAAAGCTAAGCAGCAAGAGACAGAAATAAAAATTTCACTTAAAATAACTGTAAACAATATAAAATACTTTGCAGTCTACCTGCCAAGACAAACCCAGGAACACAATTAAAAAACATTTTTCACACAGAACTAATCATTTGAAAGTTATCAGTTTCTCATGGATAGGCCAAGCCAATATAATAAAAATGAAAATTCTGCCTAAGCTCATCTCTTTATTCTGTGCCAAATCAATGAGTCTAGCAAAAAATTATTTTATAGAGCTAGAAATTTCGCAACAAAATTCACCTGAAGAGCAAAAGGTCAAGAAATCATGGCTAATAAGGCTTCATTCTTAGAAATACCATTTATCAAATTATATTCTTAGTCAGTACCACATAGATTTGATGATTACTGATTTAACATAAATATAGCACATGCATAAATTATATCAAACTTCCTATTGTTTAAGAAGAGGAGGGAGGATGGAGGGAAGGAGATAAAATTGGAATTCAAGATCTCATAAAAATAAATGGCTAAAATTTTCTTGACATTTAATTGGGGAAAAAATAAAACGGTGTAACTTTTAAAAAGGGGTAGTAGGCATAAACATAAAGGCAGTGGTGTATTCATAAACATTTAATAACTAGCTCTCCAAAGGAAAAAAAAAGTACCCATCACACTTTTAAGTTTAATCTATAGAATTCAGCAAGAGCCAGTACGAGCTGGCACTATCACACCTGTGCAAGTTAAAACACAATAATATGAAAGACAGTTCTTGACCTTACTCACACCTAAGTTAGTTCAAAAGGGAAAATATCTATACATACTTAATTAGTAATCAAAATCTATCTTACTCAATAGGAAATTAGGAGGGGAAGGGGATAAGAGATAAGGGAGGGGTGACAAAAGTGTTCGTCCTTCCTTGCCAAAGAAGAAGGCCATGCCATCAGAGAAATGATGATATGACTTGCACTTGACTTTGTTTTGAGTGAGGGAGGGCTGTGCAGGTCACCAGCCTCACTTCTCCTCCAGAGTCATCTGAATCCAGTGACCAGATATTCATCAGGATGACTGAATATGACCCAGGATGATGCAATTGGGGTTAAGGGACTTGCCCAAGGTCACACAGCTAGTGAGTGTCAAGTGTCTGAGGTGAGATTTGAACTCAGCTTCTCCTTACTCCTGCACTGGTGCTCTATCCACTGCATCACCTATCGGTCCTTGGTGACAAAAGAGAGGGCAGATAAAAGAAGGCAGTGTTCAGAACCAAAATAGGCTTAGAGGAGGAACTTGGATAAAAAGAGTGAAAGATAAACAGAAGAAAATAGTATGAAGGGAAATGCAGAGTTAGTAATTACAACTGTGAACATGAATCAGATGAGTTCAGCCAACACAATGGAAGTGGATAGCAGAATGAATTTGAAACTAGAATCCAACAATGTTGTTTACAAGAAGCACATCATAGAGAAACTCAGGCAGAATTAAAATAAATGGCTATAGCAGAATCTATTTTTCTTCAACTGAAACAAAAACAGGAAAAGCAATCATGATCTCAAAGATAAAGGAAACTAGACCCACTTAAAGCAGATAATCAGAGAAATTACATCATGACAAAGAAGTAATATCAATATTAAACATATATGCACCAAAAGGCAGAGTATCCAAATTCTTAAATGAAAAGTTAAATAAATTATAGGAGGAAATAGACAGTGAAAGTATTCATTTTTTTTAAAGTCTCTTCAGGACATAGATCTAGTAACGTATTGCAGTATTAAAGGGTCTGCAAGCTTGATTGACCGTTGGACATAGTTCCAAATTGCTCTCCAGAATGGTTGGACCAGTTCACAACTCCACAAACAGTGCTTTAGTATCCTGATTTTTCCACTTTCCTTTCAACATTTATACTTTTCCTTTACTGTCATATTAGTCAGTCTGGTAAGTGCCAGGTAGTACCTCAGAGTTTTTTTAATTTGCATTTCTCTAGTGTCTTGGAGCAGTATTTCATATCACTATAATAGAGAGTTTTGATTTCTTTTTTTGAAACTGTCTGTTCATATCCTTAGACCATTTATTATTTGGGAAATGACTTGTATTCTCATAAACAAGACTTAGCTATCTATATATTTGAGAAAGGAGGCCTTTATCAGAGATATTTGGTATGAAAAATTGTTTCCTAGCTTTCCACTTTACATCTAATCTTGGTGGCATCAGTTTGGTTTGTGAAAAAAACTTTTAATTTAATATAATTAAAATTATCCATTTTTCATTTCATTATGTTTTCTATTTCTAGTTTGGTCATAAATTCTTCCCTTCTCTGAAGATCTGATAGGTAAACTATCCCTTGCTCTCCTAATTTTCTTATGGTATTATCCTTTATGACTAAATTATGAATCCATTCTGACCTTCTCATGGTGAACAGTGTAAGATGTTTATCTATACTAGTTTCTGCCATACTGTTTTCCAGTTTTCCCAGAAGTTTTTCTCAAATAGTGAATTTTTATCCAAGAAGTTTGGGTCTTTGGATTTATTCATAACTAGATTACCATGGTTATAAATTATGTCTTATGTACTTAATCTATTCCACTGATTCACCACTGTATTTCTTAGCCAATACCAGATAGCTTTAATTGTTACTTCTTTATAATATAGTTTGGGATTGGGTACAGCTTGTCCTTTCTTTCACACTTTTTTTTTTATTAATTCCCTTGATATTCTTAATCTTTTGTTCTTCAAGATAAATTTTTTTTCTAGCTCTAAAAATAATTTTTGGTTGTTTGATTGATATGGCACTGAATGAGTAAATTCATTTAGGCAGAATTATCATGCTATAATAATACAATACAATGTAATGTAATACAATACAATACAAATCAATACAGCACAATATAGCATGGTACTAAACAATAATATACAATGCAACATATGATACAATATGATATATGATGTGATGTAATGTAATATGATGTGATATGATACAATATATGATAAGATGCAATATGGTATGATATGACAAATATTGACTTAATCTATCCATGAACAATTTGTATTTTTCCAATTATTTAGATTTGACTTTATTTGTGTGGAAAGTATTTTGTAATTGTGTTCATATACTTCCTGGATTTGTCTTGGCAGATAGATTCCCAAGTATTTTATATTGTCTGCAGTTATTTTAAATGGAATTTCTCTTACTTTCTCATGCTGTTAGGCTTTGTTGGTTATATAAAGAACTGCTAATGATGTATGTGGGTTCATTTTATATCCTATAACTTTGCTAAAGCTGTCAATTGCTTCAAGGAGCTTTTCAGTTGATTCTCTGGTGTTCTTTAAGTGTCATCACATCATATACAAAGAGTGATTGTTTTGTTTCAGCATTGCCTTTTTCTAATTCCTTCTATTTCTTTTTCTTCCCATTGCTATAGCTAACATTTTTAGTACAATATTGAATAATAGTGGTGATAATGGCTATCCTTGCTTCACCCTTGATATTACTGGGAAAGCTTTATTCACATTACAGATAATTCTGCTGATGGTTTTAGATAGATACTATTTATAATTGTAAAGAAAACTACATTTATTTCTACACTCTCTGGTTGTTTTTTTTTAATGAATGGGTGTTGTATTTTGTCAAAACATTTTTATCTGCACCTATTGAGCTACTCTTATGATTTCTATTGGTTTTGTTATGGATGTGGTCAATTATACTGACAATTTTTCTGATATTAACCCAGCTTTGCATATGTAGTATTAATCCCTTCTGTTCATGTTGTGTGATCTTTGTGATATATTGCTGTAATCTCCTTGCTATTATATTATCTGAAATTTGTGCATCAGTATTCATTGGAGAAAATGGTCTGGAGCTTATTTCCCTCTATTTTAGCTCTTACTGCATTAGGCATACGAACCATTTTGTGTCATAAAAGGAATGTGGTAGGACTCCTTTGTCTATTTTTCCAAATAATTTATATAGTATTGGAGTTAATTGCTCTTTAAATGTTTTGTAGAATTCACTTGTGAACCCATCTGGTTCTGGGAATTTTTTCTTAGGGAGGTTATTGATAGCTTGTTTAATTTGCTTTCTAAAATGGAGTTATTTACATATATGGTTTTATCTTTTTCTAATCTGGGTAGATTATATTTTTGTATGTATTCATAAATTTTGTGAAGATTGTCAGATTTATTGGCATATAATTGGACAAAATAGTTCCTAATAATTGCTTTTATTTCCCCTTCATTGATGGTATATTCTCTTTTTTCATTTTTGATACTATTCAATTGATTTTCTTTCTTTTTTTAAATCAAAATAACCAGTGGTTTATCTATCTTTTTTTTTTTATAAAGCCAGCTGCCAATTTTATTTATTTGCTCAATAGTTTTCTTACTTTCAATTTTATTAACTTCATCTTTGGTTTCAGGATTTTCAATTTGGTGATTACTTGGGAATTTTTAATTTTTTTTTCTAGTTTCTTTTAGTCACCTGCCCACTTCATTGATCTTTTCTTTATTTTGTTGATGCACGAATTTTGAGATACAATTTCATTAATTACTGCTTTGGCTACATCACCTGAATTTTGTTATGTTGTTGCATTGTTCTCATTCTCTTTAATGAAATTATTGACTGTTTCTATGATTTGTTCTTTGACACACTCATTCTTTAGGACTTCATCATTTAGTTTTCAATTAATTTTAATCTATCTTTCCATGGCACTTTATTACATCTAATTTTTATTGCATCATGATCTGAAAAGGGTGTATTTAATATTTCTGCCTTTCTGCATTTGGTTGTTAGATTTTTATGCCCTAAAACCTGACCAATTTTTGTGTTGGTGCCATGTACCATTGATGAAAAGGCACATTCTTTTCTATTCTCTTTCAATTATCTCTAGAGGTCTATGATATCTAAATTTTCTAAAATCCCATTTACCTTTTAATTTCTTTCTTGTTTGTTTTGTGGTGAGATTTATCTAGTTCTGAGAGGGAAAAATTGAGGACCCCCACTTCCATTGTTTTACTGTCTATTTCCTACTGTAATTCACTTAACTTCTTTACAAATTTGGATGACATACCATTTGGTGCATATATGTTTAATATTGACATCACTTTCTTTTCTATGGTATTTTTTTTTAAACAAGATGTAGTTTCCCTGCTTATCTGTTTTAATTAGGTCTAACTTTGCTTCTGTGTTAAGATCATGATTGGTACTCCTGATTTTTGTTTGTTTGTTTGTTTTCTCTGAAGCGTAATAGATTCTGCTGCAGCCCCCTATCTTTACTCTGCATGTGTCTCTCTGCTTCAAGTGTGTTTCTTGTAAACAAACTATTAAAGGATTCTGGTTTTTAATCCGTTCTGCTATCCATTTCTATTTCTATTTTATGAGTGAGTTCACCTTTTTCGCACTCACAGTTATGATTACTGTGCATTTCCCTCCATCCTAGTTTTCTTACTGTTTATCCTTTTCTCTCCCCTTCAAACCTTTCTCCCTCACCAGGATTTTGCTTCTGACCACTTCCTCCCCCAATTTGCCCTTCTTCTGTCAGTCCCCTACTCTTTTCTTAACCCCCTCCCCTCCTACTTCCCTATAGGGTGTGAGATTTCTATATCCAAATAATTGTGTGTCTTATTTCTTCTTTGAGCCAATTCTGATGAGACTAAAGTTTAACCAATATCCACTGTCCCGGCTTCATCTTCCCTTCTACTGTAATAGGTCTTTTGTGCCTCTTCATGTGACAATTTACCCCTTCCTATTTTTCCCTTCTCTTCCCAGTGTAATCTGCCTTCTCACCCTTTAATTTTTTTGCATGTCATCTCATTAAAATCACCTTATACCTTTATGTATACTTGTTGTAACTGCATCAACAGCGATACAGTTCTTTAAGAGTTATGAATATCATCTTCTTGTGTAAGGATGCCAACAGTTTAGCCTTATTGAATCCTTTATATTTTCTCTTTCCTTTTTATGCTTCTTTTGAGTCTTGTATTTGAAGATTATTTTTTTGTTGTTGTTCAGCTTTGGTGTTTTCATTAAGAACCTCGAAATTCCTTTATTTCATCCAGTGACACCTTTCTCCCTGAAGGATTATGCTCAATTTTCACTGATTAAGTGATTCTTGGTTGAAGTTCTACCTTCTTTGTCTTCCAGAATATCTATACCTTCTGATACTTTAAGATAGAAGCTACCTGTGAAATTCTTACTGTAGCTTTACAATATTTGAATCATTTCTTTCTGGCTGCTTGCAATATTTTCTCTTTGATCTAGAATTTGGCTATAATATTCCTGGGAGTTTTAATTTTGGAATCTCTTTCAGAAGGTGATCATGGGATTCCTTCAATGTCCATTTTAACCTCTGATAAATGCCCCTGGTATCAGGGCAGTTATCTTTGATCATTTCTTGAAATATGATATCCAGGTCCTTTTTCAAACCATGATTTTCAGGTAGTCCAATAATTCTTAAATTATCCCTTCTGGATCTATTTTCCAAGTCTGTTTTATTTTTTCCAAATGAAATATTTTAAAATTTTCTTCTATTTTTTCATTATTCTTATTTTGTTTGATCATTTCTTGATGCCTCATGGAATTATTAACTTCAACTTGTGTAATTTTAATTTCAATGAGTTATCTTCTTCAGTTAGTTTTTTTGCCTCCCTTTCCATTTTGGCAATTCTACTTTGGAAAGGATTGTTCTCTTCAGCAAATTTTTGTGTATTTTTTTCCCATTTTTTGTGCTTCCTTTATCAAGGAACTGACTCTTTTTTCATGATTCTCTCGCATCATTCAGTTTTCCCCAATTTTTATTCTAACTCTCTCCTTGGACTTTTAAAATCTTTTTTGAGCTCTTCTAGGAGTTCCCTTTGGGCATGAGGCCAATTCATATTTTTCTTTAAGGCTTTGAATACAGGTGATTTAACATTGTTGTCCTCTACTGCATTTGTGCTTTGATTTTCCCCATCACCATAATAACATTTTATGGTCAGATTCACTTTTGTTTTTATTGCTCATTTTTCACAGTCTATTATATTATTTTTAAAGTGGATCTCTCCCCCTGAGTTGGAGGGGGCCCCACCCCAAGCTTTTTTTGATGGGGACTGCAGGCCCAGGCTGCTAGACTGGTGTTGTGCTGGGATCATAGGGGGCTTGATTATACGTTGGTGCTCTGCTGGGCTGGGGTGGGGGAATGGCTCACTGCTTGCCTGGTGATGCACTTGGGCCCAGAAGGAGGCCTAGTAATGTACTGTGACTGGTAAAGGAGGTGAGAGGGGATCTGAAGTTGTGCTGGTGCCATTGGGGTTTGGCCATTCTCTTGGTGCTCTGCAGAGGTGCGTGGGAGAGCCTGGGGATGCACAGGGATGCATGGGGAAGGTTCTGATTCTATTGAGGAAGGTGATCCAGAGTAGTAGGTAGATGGAGCTGGCTACTCATCTGCTTCTGGTTGGGGCCACTGAGGTCAGTCTTTTCACCTGCTGGTATAACTGGTTACAAGACCTCAATAGGTTACTGAGCTGTGCTGGGGCTGACTTGCTGAGGCAGAGCCTGCTTCTAGCCTGTTGGCACATTGCCTACCCTGAACTGCACTCATCTTTTACCTGTGTAAGATAGACCTTTCCTGCCTACCTTCCAGGTTATCTTGGGTTGGAAAATTATTTCACCCTGTGTTCATTATGCATTTCTAGAATGTATTTTGAGGTGCCTTTTTATACTTGTTAGAGGTGAATTTGAGAGTTCAAGTGATTTTCTTTTCTTTTTTTATTAATTTATTTAACTTTTAACATTCATTTTCACAAATTTTGGGTTCCAAATTTTCTCCCCATTTGTCCCCTACCCCCACCCCAAAACACCAAGCATTCTAATTGCCCCTATTACCAATCTGCCCTCTCTTCTATCATCCCTCCCTTCCCCTGTCCCCATCTTCTCTTTTGTCCTGTAGGGCCAGATAACTTTCTATACCCCTTTACTTGTATTTCTTATTTCCTGGTAGCAAGAACAGTACTCGACAGTTGATCCTAAAACTTTGAGTTCCAACTTCTCTTCATCCCTCCCTCCCCACCCATTCCTTTTGGAAGGCAAGCAATTCAATATAGGCCATATCTGTGTAGTTTTGCAAATGACGTCCATAATAGTCGTGTTGTGTAAGACTAAATATATTTCCCTCCATCCTATCCTGCCCCCCATTGCTTCTATTCTCTTTTGATCTTGTCCCTTCCCAAGAGTGCTGACTTCAAATTGCTCCCTCCTCCCCATGCCCTCCCTTCCATCATCCCCCCCACTCTGCTTACCCCTTCTCTCCCACTTTCCTGTATTGTAAGATAGGTTTTCTTACCAAAATGAGTGTGCATTTTATTCCTTCCTTTAGTGGAATGTGATGAGAGTAAACTTCATGTTTTTCTCTCACCTCCCTTCTTTTTCCCTCCACTAAAAAGTCTTTTGCTTGCCTCTTTTATGAGAGATAATTTGCCCCATTCCATTTCTCCCTTTCTCCTCCCAATATATTGCTCTCACCACTTAATTTCATTTTTTTAAGATATGATTCCATCCTATTCAATTCACTCTGTGCTCTCTGTCTCTGTGTGTGTGTGCATGTGTGTGTATGTGTGTGTGTAATCCCACCCACTACCCAGATACTGAAAAGTTTCAAGAGTTACAAATATTGTCTTTCCACGTAGGAAAGTAAACAGTTCAACTTTAGTAAGTCCCTTGTGACTTCTCTTTGCTGTTTACCTTTTCATGTTTCTCTTCATTCTTGTGTTTGAAAGTCAAATTTTCTTTTCAGCTCTGGTCTTTTCATCAAGAGTGCTTGAAAGTCCCCAACTTCATTGAAAGACCATTTTTTCCCCTGAAGTATTATACTCAATTTTGCTGGGTAGGTGATTCTTGGTTTTAGTCCTAGTTCCTTTGACTTCTGGAATATCCTATTCCATGCCCTTCGATCCCTTAATATAGAAGCTGCTAGATCTTGTGTTATCCTGATTGTATTTCCACCATACTTGAATTATTTCTTTCTAGCTGCTTGCAATATTTTCTCCTTGTCCAGGGACCTCTGGAATTTGGCCACAATGTTCCTAGGAGTTTCTCTTTTTGGATCTCTTTCAGGCAGTGTTCTGTGGATTCCTTGAATACTTATTTTGCCCTCTGGTTCTAGAATATCAGGGTAGTATTCCTTGATAATTTCATGAAAGATGATGTCTAGGCTCTTTTTTGATCATGGCTTTCAGGTAGGCCCATAATTTTTAAATTGTCTCTCCTGGATCTATTTTCCAGGTCAATTGTTTTTCCAATGAGATATTTCACATTATCTTCCATTTTTTCATTCTTTTGGTTTTGTTTTGTGATTTCTTGTTTTCTCACAAAGCCATTAGCCTCCATCTGTTCCATTCTAATTTTGAAAGAACTATTTTCTTCAGTGAGCTTTTGAACCTCCTTTTCCATTTGGCTAATTCTGCTTTTGAAAGCATTCTTCTCCTCATTGGCTTTTTGAACCTCTTTTGCCAATTGAGTTAGCCTATCTTTCAAGGTGTTATTTTCTTCAGCATTTTTTTGGGTCTCCTTTAGCAAGGTGTTGAACTGCTTCTCATACTTTTCTTTCATCTCTCTCATTTCTCTTCCCAGTTTTTCCTCCACCTCTCTTACTTGATTTGCAAAATCCTTTTTCAGCTCTTTCATGGCCTGAGCCCATGGTATATTTATTTTGGATGTATGGGATGCAGAAGCCTTGACTTCTATGCCTTACCCTGATGGTAAACACTGTTCTTCCTCATCAGAAAGGAAGGGAGGAATTATCTGTTCACTAAGAAAGTAACCTTCTGTAGTCTTATTTTTTTCCCCTTTTCTGGGCATTTTCCCAACCAGTGACTTGCCTTCTGAATTTTCTTTCCACCCCCACCACGCCTCCAGATCTGCTCAGCCAGCACTTGGGGTCTGAGATTCAAATGTTGCTTCCCAGCCTTAGGGCTTTGGGCGGGGGTAGGGCTGCTATTCAGTGTGAGATAAAGTTCAGGTGCTCACGTGGGGGCAAGGTCACCACTCAAGGCTCCGTTCCCTCAGGAGGTTTATGTGGAGACCTTCAACAATGAATCCATGCTCCTGCCTGCTTGGGGAGCCCCTGTCCACCGCTGCTCCTGCTGCTGCCTCCCTAGTGGGCCTGAGTTATGGGGACACCCCACTCCTCTCTCGACCAGCCAAAGAGACCCTCTCACTGACCCTTGTCACCTGTGGGTGGAAGGACCTGCGTGGCCACTGGAGATTCTGTCCCTGAAGCCTGCTCGGATCTTCTCCCCTCAGCGCTGTGCAGCCAAGGCAGGGCTGGGCTCGGCTCCAGGTCCAGGGCACCAGGGACCTTTCGTGTCAGGTTTTCAGGGCTCTCTGGAACAGAAATCTCCTCCACTCCACTGTTCTGTGGCTTCTGCTACTCCAGAACTTGTTGGGAATTTTTCTTTACACATATTTTATGGGCTGTGGGTTCAGAGCTAGCATATGTGTGTCTTTCTACTCTGCCATCTTGGCTCCTCCCCCTGAGTTCAAGTGATTTTCTACTTACTCTACCATCTTGGCTCCTGGAAATCTTCTACCTTTTATCATTATTATTTGTATAAGATTAAAACAAAATAATATATTTGGACCATTTTATAAGCATATGAACTGGAGGTGGAGCTAAGATGGCAAAGCAAAAGCAAGGACTTTCCTGAGCTCTTCCCCAAAGCCCTCCAAATACCTATAAAAATGACTAAACAAATTCTAGAGCTACAGAACTCACAAAATGACAGAAACAAATCCCCACCCCATGAAAACCTGAAAAGTTGACAAAAAGCATCTTTTGCATGATCCAGGGAGCAGAGCATAATCCAGCATGGGCTGCCCTGGCACAGAACAGCCAAAGCAGGCCTCAGGGGACAGAATCATTGGCAGCTGTGGCAGTCTCCAGACTTCTCAACCCACAAACACCAAAAAGGTTAGTGGGAAACTCTGTGGGATCTGGGTGGAAGAGAAATTCAAGGTCTGGCCAGATCTGTCCCCAGCCCCAGGGCAGTGGGGATGGTGGTGGCAGCAACAGCAGCAACATCAGTAGAAAGCAGGAGGAGAAGAGGCTGATTCAAGAGCTATGGGCCCTCAGAGGGTGGGGGATCAAGTGACTGATACAAAATCCCTGAAGCCTGGGACAGTATATTCACCTGCATCCCCATCCTCCCCCCTTACTGGAAGCCGAGTACTACCTTGATATAGAGCTAAAAAGTCACATGTTTGCTGGGAAGATGAGTAAGCATCACAAAACAACTCAGACTATAGAATCTTACTTTGGTGACAAGGAAGGTCAAGGCAAACAACCAGAGGAGTACAGCAGAATCAAAACTCCTACATCAAAAGCCTCCAAGAGGAATATGAATTTGTCACAGGCCATGGAAGAGCTCAAAAAGAATTTTGAAAATCAAGTAAGAGAAATAGTGGAAATATTGAGAAGAGAAATAGGAATGAGGCAAGAAAATGATGAAAAATGAATCAACAGCTTGCTAAAGGAGAACCCCCAAAATATTGAAGAAAATAACACCTTAAAAAATACACTAACCCAAATGGCAAAAGATGTCCAAAAAGCCAATGAGGACAAGAATGTCTTAAAAAGCAGAACTGGCCAAATGGAAAAGTAAACCAAAACTCACTGAAGAAAATAATTCCTTCAGAGTTAGAATGGAAACTAATGATTTTATGAGAAAACGAGAAATTATAAAACAGAACCAAAATGGTGAAAAAAAATACAAGACAATATGAAACATTTAATTGGCAAAACCATTGGCCTGGAAAATGGATCCAGGAGAGATAACTTGAAAAATATTGGACTACTTGAAAGCCATGATCAAAAAAAGAAGAACCTAAATATCATCCTTCAAGAAATTATCAAGGAAAAGTGCCCTGATATCCTAGAACCACAGGGGCAAATAGAAATTGAAAGAAGTCACTGATCACCACTGGAGATATTAAAAGGAAAAATTCCAGAGTTCCCAGGTCAAGAAGAAAATATTGCAAGCAGTTAGAAAGAAACAAATCAAGTACTGTGGAAACGTAATTAAGATAACACAGGTTCTAGCAGCTTCTACATTAAGGAATCAGAGAGCTTGGAAAATGATATTCCAGAGGTCACTAGAGCTAGGAGAAAGGAAGGGAATAAATATTTGTATAGTATCTTCTGTCATTATTATCTTATTTCATTCTCACAATAATCCTGTAAGCTAGATGCAATCATTATTATGAACTCCACTTTACATTTGAGGAAATTGAGACAAACAGAGGTTGTGATTTGTCTCAAGTTACACAGCGAGTAAATGACTTCTCTGTAATTACTCCCAGAACTGAGCCCTCATTTGTCAGTCTCCAATTACATAAATTCAGTTGTTTCAATTCAATCATAAATTAATTTGAAGCTCATCGAGAAGACAAAAGGGTAGGATATTATGATGTATTATTATATTATACTTTCATACCAATTACTATTTTTTTTTGGTTAGTAACAACTAAGTTATTACTAAATAATAAAATATTTGCTTTCTTTTTCTATTCTTATAATTTAAACTAGGTTCAAGTCCTACTTTTTACTAGATGTGTGTCTAATAGAGAGAATCAGCATCCCAAGTCTCTGATTTGGGGAATACTTGACTTCAAGCCCCACCTCAGACTCATTTTAGTTGTGTGACTCTGGGCAATTCACTTATCTTTTCAGTCATATTAAGTTAACAGGTAATTATTAAGCACTTACTATGTGTCAGGCCCTGTGCTGAGAGTTGAAAATACAATTAAAAACAAAGATTGTTCCTGGCTTCAAGGAGCTTACATTCTAATGGGGAATGTAATATGTGAAAGGGAGCAGTAAAGATGCAGGGTATGGCATAGAAAAGGGCATATGGTAGAGAAATTTGGAAAGTTATGAGAAAAGCTGGGAGAGGAATGGAGGGAAAATAGGTGGCTTGGGTAGATCTTTAAAAAGAAGGTTTTGAAAGGAACTCATCAAGGAGAGAGGAGGGCCACAGGGGACAGAGGGATCTTCCAGGCCAAAAAGGCCATTAAGACATGGTAAAAAAAATTCCAGAGAGTCAGGAAGGGGGCTGGGAAGGGAGTGAATTTCTTAAGCAGTGCAACACAGCTGTTGATCTGCACAATTGTCTCTTCAACATCATGGGAGGGGTAAAGGTTAGGGCCATGGCACCCCAGGAAGCTGAAAAATCCAGGTAAAAAAAAATTTTGCCCTCCTTCTAACTAGAGAATAAGTCTTCTGGTTTTGCAGATTTCTTTCTCTTTTTTCTTGATTTTAAGCAATGATTTAAATATATTTTATACATTTCTGAATTTCTAAACCTTTTCTGTGTCATCTGTTGGCCTTTGCATGTCATGCACAGCTTCTGTAAAACTCCCCCAAAATTCCCATTTCATTTCTTATGTGAACCTACAATATATCAAAACCAGGCTAGGGAGGTCAAGATGAGGAAGGGATAACTGTACTTGTAAAGAGAATTTCCTCAATGGGAGTACTCTAAAACAATGAAATTACAGGTGGGGGTGTGAGGACACAAATACCCTAACTATATTTTGAGTTGCAAAGGAATTACACAAACGAAAGGAAATTGTTCTCTGAGTGTAAAATAAAGGAACAAAATGATAATTATTTTCTCTTTCTTCAGTTGTGTGGTACATAAAACCATTTTAAAGTTACCTTTGTTAAGATAATGATATTTTAGAGATTCAGGAATTCTTTATTTCAAGTTCTTTATTTCAACCTGTGAAAATTAACAAGCTACTTGTCCCCTTCACATACACCCCCCCCTTACTGATTAACCTGTCATTTTTTTCTGAATAATAAAAGTACATGCAAAGTACCTTTTACAGAGTAGGTGCTTACTACATATTTGTTAAGCTGAATCTCACTTTCAAACAAAATGTGCCAAATGAAAACCGGGAAAATAAGAGGGTGGGAAATGCAATTCTTTGAAGAACGTGGGGATGAAGGTAGAAAGACAGGCATTCAAGCAATGAAAAAGTAATATTCAGCAGATCATAGTACTAAACTTAAAAGCTTATTAGTTCTCAGAGTAAAATGATTGTCAGAATTAACTGCATAATCTTTATGGAGACTGACCATACGTGATAGTCAGACAGCCATGGGGGCCTGTTATAAGCTGTTTAAGATCCTAGCTTAAATTAGCCATGCAAAACCTGATCATTAGTCATAAACTTTGAAGAATTAGACGTTATAACATGGGCATCTACAACAAGGTTTTGTGCCCTCTGTGTCAGTACTGACAGGTGGAGGATGTAGAGCATCTCGTCTTCACCTTCCTCAAGCTCAGTTGTAGACCCAAGATAAGAAAAAGTGAGGAAGGCTTTGGCAAAAGAAACTAATTTTTAAAATGTAAATAACCAGAACCTTACTCTGCTGTAGGATATTATATCTGTAAGTTGTTTATCTCCAGAAAACATTTTGAAAATTTATCCCATCATGTAAGCTGTTAAATATTATAAACATCCTTTATCCAGGATTTTTATGAGAATTCTGGTGGTTTTAGGCCAAGACCAATTAATCAATGCCAGAATTGCAGTGATTTATTACTATGGCAAAAGCAGGTGTCTGCCTGCCTGATATGCCCTTTCTGTATTGACCATGGTTTGATTTGGTTTTCCCCCTACCTTGGCATGAATTCAAACATCTTGCTAGCAAGAATAATGTATTTTTTGAGATAACAAAGTTGTTTATTGAGTTCATTTACATCAGGAATTCTTGCAAGTACAAGGAAAACTAGAACAGAAAAGCTTTGTGTAAATCTTTCTGCGTGGAGGATTCTTCTTCTCTTTCAGTATGTCACAGAATAAGCCTTGACCTTAAAATATTTTACATATACTTTTTTCAAAATATATGAGGTCATCTTTAAGTAAGTAAGCACTTCCTTCTACTGCGACCTTTAGTAATTAGGTAGTTTGATAGTTTGGTACAGAAGCATTGGTAGTTTGAGCAGCCAGAGTTTTACTTTCATTTTCTTATATCTTTCAGGTTATCTAGATCAAATGTTTGGCCAATTTATCTCAACTATTGTTTGAAAACAAGAAATGTTTAATGGTATTTATATGTTTTTATTTTAAAAGTTCTATTGTAGAATGAACATTTCCTGAATGAGTCATTTGCAAGCTAAGTTACTATTTATTTTAGGATTTTCCTGCAAAAAAAAAAAAAAAGGTAGAGTCAGGAAGCTGAATGATATTATGTATGCCTACCATGGCAGGATCCCAAATCACAGTACCAACCTTTCTTTTCCTACACTCTTCCTCAGTGAACCTCATCAGCTCCAAAGGGTTTGTTGCATTTGATGCAAATAGCAAACTACTCTTTCTATATATCCAACCCTGTTCTCTTTCTTGATCACTCAGTCCCACACACTGAATTATTAGATATTTGAAACAGGATGTCTTGTAGGCATATCAAACTCAACATATCAAGAAATGGAAAACTCCCTCCCTGACCTCAAATCTGTCCTTTGTACTGAGGACACTACTATCATTTTACTCAGTCAAATCCAAAACTTTTAGTTGTCCTTGATTTCTCCCTCTCCTTCAACTACATTTCCAATCAGGTTCCAAGTCTTTAAATGATGTTAAAAGAAAAAAAAAAACCTACCTCTTCATCAGTGGATAGAGTTTGAAACCTGAGATACAGAAGGCCTGAGTTCAAATCTGGCCTCAAACACTAGCTGTGTGATACTAGGCAAGTCATCTGACCTTTGTTTGCTTAACACCTACCTCAATGGGTTTTGTGATGATCAAATAAAATAATGTTTATTCAAAAGCACTTGGCACAGTGCCTAGCACATGTTTATTCCCTTTGTCTTCCATCTGAGACTAGAATAGAGGAGGCAGAACTTCTGAGTGATATGATATGATAACTAAAATATGAAATTATGATTGAAACAAAAAATTGGAACTGCAATTTTGTATATGAAATGGAATTTTTTTTCTCTTTTTTTGTTCCAAAAATTCTCTCACAATCCTATTCACCACAGGGGAATTCCATTCTACTCTAAATTGTGAGACCATTAGTTATCATTATATTTCTTTTTTTTTTTTTTTTATTTTGTAATGTTTAACAATCACTGCCATACAATTGTGATTTATCCCCCCCACCTGCCCCCCACTCTCCTGCTCCCTCCCCACGACTGCATACAATTCTGTATAGATTCTACATATACTTTCCTATTGAGTATATTTTCACTATAGTCATGCTATGTAGTCAGACTAAGATAAATGAAAGAAATCGTATAACAAATCAGAACATGATACACAAACACATACACATACACAAACATGATCTGCTACAATATGTGAGTGACTTCCATATTTCTCTCTCTTGAGTGTGGCAGGCATTTTGCCTTGAGATCCTCCATTGGGATTTTTTTTTTGGTAGGAAGTTCTTGTGTTATTACAAAAATCTAAGTCTACCAGAAAAAACTCTCACACACTGTGGTTGTTGCTGTGCATAAAGTTCTCCTGGTTCTGCTCCTTTCACTCAGCATCAGGTCATATAAGTCCTTCCAGGCCTCTCTGAAGTCTTCTTGTTCATCATTTCTTATGGCACAATAGTACTCCATTACATTCATATACCATAATTTATTCAGCCATTCCCCAATTGATGGACATCCCCTTGACTTCCAGTTTTTGGCAACTACATAGAGTGCTGCTATAAATATTTTTGTACATGTGGGACCCTTTCCCATTTTTATGATCTCTTGGGGATATAGTCCTAGTAGCGATATTGCTGGGTCAAAGGGTATGCACATTTTTGTAGCCCTTTGGGCATAGTTCCAAATTGCTCTCCAGAATGGTTGGATGCGCTCGCAGCTCCACCAACAATGAATTAGTGTTCCAACTTTCCCACATCCTCTCCAGCATTTATCATTTTCTTGTTCTGTCATGTTTGCCAATCTTATAGGTGTGATGTGGTACCTCAGAGTTGTTTTGATTTGCATCTCTCTAACCAATAGTGATTTAGAGCATTTTTTCATATGATTATAGATAGCCTTAACCTCTTCCTCTGAAAATTGCCTATTCATATCCTTTGACCATTTATCAATTGGGGAATGACTTGTATGATTATATATTTGGATCAGTTCTCTATATATTCTAGAAATGAGGCCTTTATCCCCGAGCTTAGCTGTAAAAATTCTTTCCCAATTTACTACATCCCTCCGGATTTTGGTTGCATTGGGTTTGGTTGTGCAAAAACTTCTCAGTTTAATGTACTCAAAGTTATCCATTTTGCATTTCATAATGCATTCTATCTCTCCTTTAGTAAAGAATTCTTCCCTTCTCCATAGATCTGATAAATACACTATTCCTTGCTTCTCCAGTTTATTCATGGTATCAATCTTTACACCTAAATCATGTACCCATTTGGACTTTATTCTTGTGTCCGGTGTCAGGTATGGGTCTATGCCTAATTTCCGCCACACTGTTATCCATTTTTCCCAGCAATTTTTGTCAAACAATGAGTTCTTATCCCAGAAGCTGGGGTCCTTGGGTTTATCAAACAGAAGGTTGCTATATTCCTTGCCTACTGCATCTTGAGTGCCAAGTCTATTCCACTTGTCTACCTCTCTGTTTCTTAGCCAATACCAAGTGGTTTTGATAATTGCTGCTTTATAGTACAGTTTGAGGTCTGGTAGCGCTAGGCCACCTTCCCAAGCATTTCTTTTCATTAGTCCCTTTGATATTCTGGACCTTTTGTTTTTCCAAATGAATTTTGATATTATTTTGTCCAGCTCTAGAAAGTAATTGTCTGATAGTTTAATTGGTATGGCACTAAATAAGTATATTAATTTGGGTAGAATTGTCATTTTTATTATATTAGCACGGCCTACCCATGAGCAACTAATGTTTTTCCACTTACTTAAATCTGACTTTATTTGTGCAAAAAGTGTCTTGTAATTGTGTTCATATAATCCCTGGGTTTGTTTTGGCAGGTAGACTCCTAAGTATTTTATACTGTCTACCCTAACTTTAAATGGGATTTCTCTTTCTATCTCTTGCTGTTGGACTTTGTTGCTAATATATAGGAATGCAGAAGATTTGTGTGGGTTTATTTTGTACCCTGCAACTTTGCCAAAGTTGTTTATTAATTCTAGTAATTTTTTACTTGAATCTCTGGGATTCTCTAGGTAAATCATCATATCATCTGCAAAGAGTGATAACTTAGTTTCTTCTTTGGCTATTTTAATTCCGTGGATATCTTTATCTTGTCTAATTGCTACAGCTAACATTTCTAGTACCATATTAAATAATAGTGGTGATAATGGACAACCTTGTTTCACCCCTGATCTTATTGGGAATGCATCTAGCTTATCCCCATTGCATATAATGCTTGCTGAAGGTTTTAGATAGATACTGCTTATTATTTTATGGAAAGTTCCCTTTATTCCTACATTCTCCAATGTTTTTAGTAGGAATGGATGTTGTATTTTGTCAAAAGCTTTTTCTGCATCTATTGAGATAATCATGTGGTTTTTGTTAGCTTTGTTGTTGATGTGATCGATAATGCTAATAGTTTTCCTAATATTGAACCAGCCCTGTAGTCCTGGTATGAATCTTACCTGTTCATAATGTATTAATCTCGTGATAAGATGCTGTATTCGTTTTGCTAGAATCTTATTTAAAATTTTTGCATCTATATTCATTAGGGAAATTGGTCTATAATTTTCTTTCTCTGTTTTGTCTCTTCCTGGTTTGGGTATCAAAACCATATTTGTATCATAGAAAGAATTTGGGAGGACTCCTTCTTCCCCAATTTTCAAGAATAGTGTATGTAGTATTGGAATTAACTGTTCTTTAAATGTTTGATAGAATTCACTTGTGAATCCATCTTGCCCTGGAGATTTTTTCCTAGGGAGTTCATTGATGGCTTGTTCAATTTCTTTTTCTGAGATGGGGTTGTTTAGGTATTCAACTTCCTCTTCTGTTAATCTGGGCAATTTGTATTTTTTAAAATATTCATCCATCTAGTTTAGATTATCGAATTTGTGGGCATAAAGTTGGGCAAAGTAGTTTCTAATTATTGTTTCAATTTCCTCCTCATTGGAGGTGAGTTTACCCCTTTCATTTTTAATATTAGTAATTTGGTTTTCTTCTTTCTTTTTTTTAATCAGATTGACCAAAGGTTTATCAATTTTATTAGTTTTTTCATAAAACCAACTATTGGTTTTATTTATTAATTCAATAGTTTTCTTAATTTCAATTTTATTAATCTCTCCTTTAGTTTTCAGTATTTCTAATTTGGTATTTACTTGGGAATTTTCAATTTGTTCTTTTTCTAGCTTTTTCAACTGCAAGCCTAAGTCATTGATCTCCTCTTTCTCTATTTTATTTATGTAAGCATTCAGAGATATAAAACTTCCCCTAATAACTGCTTTTGCAGTATCCCATAAGTTTTGGTATGTTGTCTCACTATTGTCATTCTCTCTAATGAAATTGTTGATTGTTTCTGATTTCTTCTTTAACCCAACCCTTCTTTAGAATTAGATTATTTAGTTTCCGATTGATTTTTGGTTTCTCTTTCCATGGCCTTTTATTACATGTAATTTTTAATGCATTATGATCTGAAAAGGATGCATTGATTATCTCTACCTTTCTGCACTGGATTGTGAGATTTTTATGTCCTAGTACATGGTCAATTTTTGTAAATGTTCCATGTACCGCTGAGAAAAAAGTATATTCCTTTCTATTCCCATTTAATTTTCTCCAAAGATCTATCATATCTACCTTATCCAGAGTTTTATTTACCTCCTTAACCTCTTTCTTGTTTATTTTGAGGTTGGATTTATCGAGTTCAGAGAGGGGGAGGTTGAGGTCCCCCACTAGTATAGTTTTGCTATCAATTTCTTCCTTCAACTCCCCCAACCTCTCCTCTAAGAATCTGGATGCTATACCACTTGGAGCATACATGTTTAGTAATGATATTGCTTCATTGTCTATGGTGCCTTTTAGCAGGATATAGTTTCCATCCTTATCCCTTTTGATTAGATCTATTTCTGCTTTTGCTTTGTCTGAGATTAGGATTGCTACTCCTGCCTTTCTTACATGAGCTGAAGCACAATATATTCTGCTCCATCCTTTGACCTTTATCCTATGTGTATCCCCCCGTTTCAAATGTGTTTCTTGTAAGCAGCATATTGTTGGATTATGGCTTTTAATCCATTCTGCTATCCGTCTCCGTTTTATGGGAGAGTTCATTCCATTCACATTCACAGTTATGATTACAATCTGTGTATTTCCCTCCAACCTCTTTCCCACCATTTGTGCTTTTAGCTCTCCCGTCTCCCTTCCCTTCCTCAATAGTATTCACTTTTCTCCCCCTCCTCCTGCAGCCTTCCCCTCCTTCTTTTGACCCCCCTCCCTTTTGGTCTCCTTTACTCTTATTGCTTCTTTCCTCCCTTTTAGCCACCCTCCCCTTTCTTCCCCCTTCCCCTCCTACTACCTATAGAGCTAGTTAGGCTTATCTCCTTAAGATTATTGTTCCTTCCTTTGAACAAATCAGATGAGAGTACCTCTCAAACAATGCTCATCTCCCTCCCCTCCTTCCCTCTACTGTAGTTTTGTACTTCTTCCTGTGATATAATTTGCCATTTTCTGCTTCCCCCTTTCCACACCTCCTATTACATTCCCTTCTCATACTTAAATCATATTTTTGACATGACATCATTTACTTTATGCCCGTTCCCTCTACATATATCCCTTTTATCATAATAGCTGCACAGTTCTCAAGATTAACAGGTATCATCTTCCCTTATAGGGAGGTAAACAGTTTGCCCTAATTGAGTAGCAAGTTTTTGTTTTTGTTTTTTCCCCTCTGTTTACCTTTTTATGATTCTCTGGAGACCTGCATTTGAAGATCAAATTGTCTATTGAGTTCTGGTGTTTTGGTCAGGAAGCTCTGGAAATCCCTTATTTCGTTGAATGACTTTCTCCTTGCCTGAAATGTTATGCTGAACTTTGCTGGGTAGTTGATCCTTGGTTGAAGTCCCAACTCCTTTGCCTTACGGAATATTGGGTTCCAATTCTTTCGATCTTTTAATGTAGAAGCTGCAAGGTCCTGTGTGATCCTGACTCTGTGTCCTTGATATTTGAATTGTTTCTTTCTGGCTGCTTGTAGTATTTTCTCCTTCACTTGATAGCTCTGGAATTTGGCAACTATATTTCTTGGGGTTTTGAGTTTGGGATCCCTTTCGGGAGGGTAACGGTGGATTCTTTCGATGACTATTTTGCCCTCTGAGTCTAGTACTTCTGGACAGTTTTCCTTGATGATTTCCTGGAAGATATTGTCCAGACTCTTTTCTTCATCATGGGTTTCTGGCAGGCCAATAATTCTTAGATTTTCTCTCCTGGATCTATTTTCCAGGTCAGTTGTTTTTCCAATTAAATATTTTACATTTTCTTCTATCTTTTCATTCTTTAGATTTTGTTTGACTGATTCTTGTTGCCTCATTGAGTCATTAGTTTCTACTTGCCCAATTCTAATCTTCATCGTAGTGTTTTCTTCAGTTAGCTTTTCCATCTCCTTTTCCATCTGACCAATTTTTCCCTTTAAGGAGCTATTTTCTCCATTTAATTTTTGTACTTCTTTTTCCAATCGACCAATTTTCCCAGTTAGGTTTTGGGTTTCCTTTTCCATCTGATCAATTTTCCCAATTAGGTTTTGGGTTTCCTTTTCCATTTGATTAGCTCTTCCTTTTAGGGAATTATTCTCTCCAGTTAATTTTTGAACTTCCTTTTCCATTTCTTCAATTTTCTTTTTCAGGGTGATGTTCTCATCAGTGAATTCTTTTTTTATAGTTTTAAAATCATTGGCCAGTTTTTCTTTTATATCCTTCTTCAGACGTTCCAGGTAATCTAGTTGTGCTTGTGAGAAATTCATAGTCCCATCTGAGGTTTCAGATGGACGTACAGTCTCAGCTCTAACCTCTTTGGTGTTTGTGTTTTGGTCCTTATCCCCATAGAAAGATTCTATGGTTTTTTCACTTTTCGTCTGCTTTTTCCGATTCATGATGTTGGCTGAGTGTTGTAGCTTTTGGTTCTTTCAGTCAGAAGGTACAGATCTTTAAGTTGAGCTGATGTGTGTCTAGGCTAAAAGCAGGCTTTTGTTTTTTGTTTCCCAGATCAACCCTGGGGTTAGCTTGTTAGGTATGTGGGAGGGGTGGTCTGTCCTCAGGATATCTCCTCAGCTGACTTGAGGCAAAGGCAAGGTCAGGGGATGGGGATCCCAGCTTCCCTATTGTCTTCCCTTTTCCCCTGGAGGGGTGGGGCATGCCTAGAAGCTAACGCGTGTTCCCGCCCCTCCTTGGGCTCGTCTCCTGGCTCTGAGGCTTGACTGGGTCTCAGTGCGAATTTTCTCTGCCCTGGGTCATCTGTCCCTCCAGCCGTCTCCGCTACCGTAGGAAGAATTCCCCTTTGCCACTTTTCCAGCCTCTGGTGTTATGAGACCACCCGCCCCCTTCTGCTGTTCCTGCTGATCCAGGATTAATCTGGGGATGAATTTTATGGTTCCCTCACGGTCATCAGGGGGGAGGAGAGAGCACTTACTGATCACTCTGCCATCCCAGTTCCTGGAAGTTCAAGTAGTGACCCACCGAAGTCCGTCTTCAGGCTGAAGATTTCAAGGGCTGCTGCACTGATGTCTGGCACTCAGCGGCTCTCACCGGCTCGGCCTGGCTTATCTCCTGCTCCGCTGTTCTCACCCGCCACTCTCAGCCTCCTCTGGTCCCCTCCGCCCTGCCGCGCCGACCGCGCTGCGCTGTGCGCCGGGGTCTTACCCCCACGGAACAGATCCCTCCCGTGGACCCTCCAGTCCAGCCTGGGCTCCGAATCCGTCAAAGTCCATCACCCACTGGATTCTACACCTCCAAAGTCTGGTCAGACTCTCCCCCCTGAGATATCCAGAGGAGTTTTTCCAGGAGCTTAGGTGAGTCGTTGCTTTCACTCCGCCATCTTGGCTCCGCCCCCCTGGTTATCATTATATTTCAATCTCCAAAATGCTCATGGCCAAAATAACTTGGGAAATGCTGTTGTTACCATATTTATTTGGTAGTCCGTTAAAGTAAAATGACAGGTTTTAATATCAGTACTTCAATCACCAAAGTAGGTTTAATTGGATTAGTAAATCTTCTAAAGTGAAATCTAAATTCAAAGTAGTCAAACATACTGCAAAAATCTCAGGTTTCAGATATGAACTGTCTCCATAAGATTCTAATTGCTTCAACTCAGAAACACAGAAAATACCGGAATTTTGTAATAAGAATTCCACAGTTAATGTTTCTGACTGCAAATATAAACCTCTGAAAGAGATATTTATTAGGTAGAATGGGCTGCCTCATGAGGTAGTTTCTGTATTTAAATAAATGTTAAATAATCTTTTACAGGATGTTTGATGGAAGGGATCTTTCTGTTAATATGGTTTAAACTGAAGGGTCACTACTAGCCTTTCAATAGAAATTCTGTGATTTGTGTATCTCTTCTCCCAGTAGCATTCTGTCATATTGGGATTTAGTATATCTTTGTAAATTATTCTTAATAGCTTTCAACACATAGGCATAGAGTTTATTGTATTTTTCCTAATAATTCTTGCAGTACAAGGGGAATCTCTTGTACAGAGACACAAGTTTTAGCTTTTTAAAAATGACATGTTATATTTTGCATCTTAAAACAAAAGTACCATTGGTAACTTGACTAGTCAGAATGATGTTTTTTATTCACAGAAATCACATAACTGAAGCTCCTTCATTCAATTAAGATGCTTGCAAAGCATGGTAGTAGATTCTGGGAAATTATAAATTTAGAAAGGCATGGTTTCCAATGGAGCTAGAAGTATATTGGGCACAAATACGGATAGATATAAGAGAATAAGAACTAAACCTGTGATTTCATTGGTCCAGATGAGAAAACTTCTACCAATCAATTACTTCTATAAAGATTAAAGTTTTAGAGTTGTTTAACATAACAGGTTTGACATGCCCAGGGTCTTGCAACTGCCATATATCAGGCATGGGATTTGAATTCATGTCTCCTTAGCTCTGAAGCTCTCTATCTGCTATTCATATATATATATATATACATATATATCTATATATACATATATAGATATATATGTATATATATGTAGATATAGATATAGATATGTATATATGTCTATAGATATAGATATAGATAGATAGATAGATAGATAGATAGATAGATAGATAGATAGATAGATAGATAGATAGATATAATCCTGGAAAGGTAAATTGAAATCAGATTGTGAAGGGCCTTAAATACCAAACAAAAGAATTTATATCTAATCTTATAGCTACCCAAGAGCTGCTGGAACCTTGTAAGTAAAGGGAATAATGTAATTAGATCTGTGTTTCACGAATACCATTTTGGCAGTGGACTGGATTTAGAAAAGGGCAGAGGAGGCAAGGGTCACAATTAAGAAGTGATTGAGAGGTGATGCACGTCTGAACTAGGGCAGAACCTTTGCGAATAGAAAGAGATGAGATAAGGCAAACCATTACACCTGCCCTACTCTTCCCACACTACTTCTGGCTTTTCCAGCAAAATGACCCCATTTTCATGCCCATTTTCTTATCCTCAGTCATTCACTATGTACTGGCTCTTTCCATGCTGCCCATTAACATGCCAATGTCTTCCCACTTTTTAAAAAACCTTCACTTTATCCTACCATACCCCCTAGTTATCACTTTGTATCTTTCTTCTGTTTTACATCTATTTGATAAAGTTATCATTGCTTCCACTTCCTCTCTTCTCATTGTCTTCAATCTAAACCCTCTGTATTCTCTCCTCTGACTCCATCATTCAATGTAACTGCTGAATTTAATGACCTTTGGTAAATCCTGATCCATCTTGACCTCTCTCAATATTTTATATTGCTGAGTACCTTCTTGTTTTGGATATTCCCTCTTTTATTGGAGATTTGTGACACTACTCTTTCTCTGTCATGTGTCTGACTGCTCCTTTTCAGTCTTTGCTGGTTTCTCAGGCATGTTATGCTTACTATATATGAGTTGTCCCGAGGATTTATTCTTGGTTTTCTTCTTCTTTAACTCTATACGATGATATTTAGTGACATCATACCTGTTCATACAAGTTCTACTATTATCTCTACACAGTTGAGTCTCAGATCCATATACCCCAGTCTAATCTATTTGCTGAACTATCATCCTTTATCTTCAACTGCCTCTTGGACATCTCAAATTGGATATCTGGGCAATATTTCAAACTCAATATGTACAATTTATTGCCCCACCTCAAACTTTCCCCCTTAAGCATTCTCTCACTATTGTTGAAGTTACCACTATTCTCTCAGTCACTCAGGCCCACAACCTCTGTGTCATATTCAACTCCTCATTCTAACTCATTTCACATATCCAGTCTTATGCCTAATCCTATCATCTCTACCTTCCCAACAACTCTTATTGTCTACTCTCCCTTCTCCATTCATACAGTCAGAACCACAATTCAGGCCCTCACCACCTCTTGCCTGGACTACTGCAATAACCTAACTCAGAAGCTATTTGCTTAGGTTCTGCGTAATACTTCCTCTTTAATCCTACGTATTTTATGCATTTAAAACCTTATTCTGAGGAATCTGTAGACTTTTCCAAAGTGCCAAGGAGTTCATGGAGCACTGTTTTAACTGACCCCCTTACCTTGGGTGTCTCCCTACTGTAATCGATCCTCCTTGCAGCGTCTAAGTAATTTTTCTAAAATGTAGCTCTGACCATATCACCTGCTGATTAAATAACTTCATGGCTCCCTATTCCCTCCAGATCAAATATGAACTTTTTCTGTTTAACAGTTAACCTGTTCTCTTCTAATCTTTCAGTCTTCTCCTTTACATTCTATAAGAGACACAACAGACAGAATGCTGGGCCTGGAGTCAGGAAGACATCTTACTGAGTTATTTTCTGGCCTCATACATTTACTCAGAATCTGGGCAAGTCACTTAACCTTGTTTGCCTCAGTGTGCTCATATATAAAATAAAAAATGGCAAATATTTGTCGGTTAAATCCCAAATGGGGTTAGATATACACCCAACTAAACAATAAGCACACTCTTCAACTACTCAGCCTATTTGTAGTAATTTCAACACATCACTCTGTCTCCTGTCTCTGTGTCTTTGCTCTGCCTATCTCCTATGCCTGGAATGCTCCTACTTTGCCTAGCTTCCTTCAATACTCAGCTCAAATACCACCTTTTACAGTAGGTCTTTCTCATTGTCTGCAGCCACCAAGTCCTAGCCCTTTCTGATTATCTTCCTAATTTTATCTGTGTCTTGTATATATCTAGGTTTTTACATATAATCTCCCCGAAAAATGTATGTTCCTTGAGAGGAGGGAATGTGGGGAGATGAGGAGGGGTTGCTTTTGTTTTAATTATTCCTAATGGAAAATAATAAGAATTCAACAAATGCTTGTTAGCTAAGAGTTGCTACTTTATTCTGCAAACATTTCAGACTATAACATAATCTTGCAGACACAGGATATTAGATATATAAAGTATCTAACAATTAGCCAATGCAATCTCTTCATTTTACAGATGAAACTGAAGTCCAAGAAGGTTGTTTTACTAAAGGTCATACAGCTATTAAGGAACAGAACTGGGATATGAATCCAGAACCCAAATCTAGCACTTCCACTATATTACACTAACTCTTAAACTCCCAATTAGAAAAAATCTCTCTATTCATGCATATTGGCAAAAGTTCTGCAAGTTAAAGTCTTAGAGCATTGTCTGTTATTCTATTTTCCTCTACAAAGGTCACAGTTTACAAAATCAAGGTATATGCCTGAGTCAGGCTACTTTTTCTTTGACTCCTTAATCCTTTGTCATGCCACAGTTATCTCTCCAGTCATTCTGAAGCAGTTTTAAGTACATATATTAAAATGGAAAAGGTGTAGGGTGTGTTCAGGGAAGTTGAGCTGATGCACAGTTGGCAACAGTGGAGCAGAAAAGGAGTGGGCCATTTCTAGGAATTTGGTGTACAGCATTGTACTTGCTCATCTGGGTCAGAACACTAGCAAACACCAAGATAGGTTTGCTGAAAATGATGGGGAAATTCAGAAGCTGCTAAATGGAAAATGTGAACTCCACAGGATTTATCAGTAGGATAATTCATCCATCTCTAAGAAGGCAGAATTTAATTTCATAAAAAGTAAAGTACAAGCAAAGCTTAGAGAAATGCAGGATTCCCAGTTCAGTAAGAAGGCAGATGAAATTAAGTTTTATGCTGATAGCAACAATCCAAAGTGCTTTTATGATTCCCTGAAAGTTATTTATGGACCAGAATCCTATGGTGTATCACAACTATTCAGTGCTGATGGAGCCACATTGATTAGTGATAAGGACATGATCCTAGAGAGATGGGCTGAACACTTCCATTGTGTTCTCAACAGACCATCATCAATCAATGCTGAGGTCATTAACCTTTTACCTCAGGTTGAAGTCAATCCCTCCTTAGCTGAACTTCCAACTGAAGAAGAGGTTTTGAGGACCATTAGGCTCCCTTCTTGTGGCAAAGCACCTGGTGCTGATTCTATTCAAGCTGAGATTTACAAGGTAGGTGACCATTACACATACAAAAGCTGACTGAAATTTTCCAGGTTATATGGCAAGAGGTTATCCCCCAGAAGTTCAAGGGTGTCTCCAATGTCCATCTTTATAAAAGTAAAGGGAATAAGTTGTCCTGTGACAATCACAGGGGGATCTCTCTCTTAGTCATTGCTGGCAACATTTTTGCTAAAGTTATTTATAGGCTGATTCTTCACCTGGAAGATGTTCAGATGACCTGAGAACCAGTGTTGCTTCAAAAAGGGTCGAGGAGCAGTCGATATGGTGTTTGCTGCCCAACAGCTCTAGGAGAATGCCAGAAACAGAGAAGAGCAGAGGTCTGTACACAACATTTGCAGATCTGACCAAAGCCTTTGACACTGTTACTCATGAGGGCTTATGAAAAATTATGTCAAAATTTGGTTGCCCAGAGAAGTTCATCAATATTGTATATCAATTTCATGATAGCATGTTTGCCCAGGTTCTGGATAGTGCACAATGCTCTTGTGCCTTCCCAGTCACCAGTGGAGTGAAGCAGAGCTGTGTGCGCACTCTCATGCTTTTTAGCATGAGTCATATTGACAAATGCTTTCAATGAGGATAGTAAATTCTTCAATTTGAAAAAGCTACAAGCCAAGACCAAAATGGAGGGAATGTTGGTGCATGATTTTCTGTTTGCAGATGAGTGTGCTCTCAGTGCAGCCTCTGAAGCTGAGATGCAACAAAATATGGATCAATTCTTGTTACCTGGGCTAATTTTGGCCTAAAAATTGACATCAAGAAAACACAGTGCTCCATCAGCCACCACTACACCATTCTTATGTGGAACCATTGGTTACAACAAATGGAGAAGTTTAAAATGCTGTGGATAAGTTCACTTACCTTGGCAGTGCACTTTCCAGGCATGTACACTTTGACGATGAGGCTGTTGCACGCATTGCCAAAGCTAGCTCAGTGTTTGGGAGACTCAGAAGAAAAGTCTGGGAAACAAGAGGTATTTTACTGACTACCAAAGTGAAGGTATACAGAGCCATTGTGCTGACCTCACTGTTCTATGCCTATCAAATACGAACAGTCTACCAGTGCCATGCCAGGAAACTGAGTTACTTCCATTAGAACTGTCTTAGGAAGATTCTGAAGATCACCTGGCAGGATAAGGTACCAGACACTGAGGTCCTCATTTGAACTAAACTGCCAAGCATTCAAACTGTGCTTCAGAGAATACAACTCTAATGGACTGGCCATGTTGTTCTAATGCAAAATGTAAGCTTGCCAAAAAGACTATTTTATGGAGAACTCACATAGGGCAGGCGAGATGATACAAAGACACTCTCAAGGTCTCTCTCAAGAACTTAGGATTTGATTGTACAATATGGGAGACACTGGTACAAGACCACTCATCATGGCATGCCCACATTAGAAAGGGTGCTGTGCTGTATGAGCAAAGCAGAATTGATTTGGCACAAAAGAAACATAGGATACACAAATTTGGAGTATTCACCCCAAATGTTCATGTAGACTATCTCTGCCCAACCTGTGGTAGAGCCTTTCAAGTTCATATTGGTCTGTGCACTGAAATGAGTTTATCATAGTGATGTCATTTTGGTCCTCTTCAAGAATGAAGGACAACAACCATTAAAATGGAAGCTAGTCTGATAACTTAGTGTGTTATTCCTTTTCCACTTGCCCAGCCTTGATTTTTGTTGTACCACATTACAATGTCTTGGTCAGCTGTGAAGGATTTCTGAGCTTGTGCACAGTCAAAACCCAAATTAAATCTGACAGACAAATAGAATAGTTTGGGTTAATTTTTCCTCTATTGGTTCACATTATTGCACAAGGATCTATTCAGTTTTACAAAACACATATTTCTAAATTTATAGTTATTACTTCTTGATAGCTATCTTCAGTGACATACAACTGGCCTTGATATACCAATGTTGTTTATTTGTTGGTTTGGTTTGTTTTTTAAGTTGGGAAGCAAAGGCAATACATTTTTTGATACCAAAATGTGAAATATTATTCTAGCAACTTAACAAAAGTTCTAATAAAATACTATAGCTCTCTGGTCCCAAACCCTATTATCTTCAATGGTACTTTGCTTTACCAATCTTTAAGAAGTAAACTGGTAATCCAGTTAGGAAAACTCATCTTTCTTTTTCACAACATCATTCTTTAAATATACTACATCAAAAGGGGAAAGTTCTTGTTTTCCAATCCAAGTGTAGTTTATTTGTAAACTACTCTAATCTCATCTATTCTGTTTTAAAGAGTTTAGAGTGGATTTACTGGTGTGAATCTGTGGAACCCTTGGAGAGCCATGGGTCTGCCCCTTGAAGTTCAGTCCCTTTACTGCCTAAAGGAGAGGAAAAGTAAAGGCCCTCACACTGGAGTACTTGACATAAAAGAAAGTGAAAGCATGCTTTGAGTTAACCCTAAAAATGCCCTAAGAATGAGTTGCCACATCACTGGGGAGAGAGCACAGCCTTGATGGTAGAGTGCCTACAAGTTAATGAATAAAGAAATTGAAGAAGCAAGGTGCTGTCCATATGCTCAAGACTTCCACTGCAACTGCCCCAGTGATGACCAGTTTCTGGGAAAAGGATTATGAGCAGTACAAAACTACCTGGGCCTGTGGACAAAAAGACTATACATGCCCTTTGTTCATAAAAGCAATAATGACATGTATCCATTCCAAAGCTTATTTGGGTCTTTAAAGTTTATTTTGGCTCACCTAGTCTCTAGCTAATAATATGACAAAATAGTGATTAGCCCAATTCACTATTGATCTGTATGTATTATATATTTCATTTATTCAAAAGCAGCTAAACTTAGAAAGGGAGACTATTGAGAGAGGGACAGAGGGAGGCAAGAGACAGAGACTTAATTTTAATTTTCTGAGATTTTCAATAGCTGGAGAGCTTGGGATGAACCCAGGAAATGTTTATTATATTTATCAATAGCATGTTGTTCAATTTCCCAGAAGCAGAAATCAAAATTAATCTGGATCACCCTGGATTAATCTGGTTACAAAGCAACAAAATGGCCTTTGATAACTTCCTTCCCATTGTTCTTTCCAAAAAGGTTTAAGCACCTCATCTTCCTCCTCCACTGACAAAGAGGTAGAGAGGAGTGTGGTGACTAAGGGGAAAGTCCAGCCCAAAAGAGGCCAAATGGAAGAGTTGGGAAACAGCTGGCTCTGCTCACACAAGGGGTTGTGAGGGTACCACAAAGAGGATTCCTAAGCTAGTGTTCCTTTTCAGTCAAGCAACTCCATAGTATCATGACTGTTGAATATTCTTTAAGCTTAATAACTGCTCAATATGAGATAGCAGAAAACTTTGGAGAATAACTTTGAATAGGAATTCAAGGGACTTCTGCATGAATCTTCAGGGGGTGCACTAGACCTGTTGGATAAAGCCTAGCATACAATTCAATTGACTGTTATAGATAAGGAATGATTTTTTTGAAAGAAGGACCTATTACACTACTGGTCTCACTTTTCAAATCCACTTTATGAACATTTCCACTCTGTTTCCCTACTGCTAGAGTCTTTCCCTCTGAGAATATCCCCCACTTACACTGTCTATATCTTTCATGTACATGGCTTTTTTCTATGTAATCTTACTGACTAGAAAGTGAGCTCCTTGAAGGAAAGGATCATACTATTTCCTTTCTTTGCATCTCTAGCATTTAGCATAAAGTATGGTGACCAGGAAGTGCTTTATAATTGCTTCTTGACTGACATCTCCCTATATTTCTAGATAATGCTGTGCAGGTTGTCAGTCTCCCCTCTTCCAAGGTAAGTATAAGCACCTCAGATCTCCCAGACATCCAGAGCAGCAACTGTGCAAGTACAACTAGAAAAACTCCACCATCATTCTGAGCCCTCTAGATCACCTTGTAGCTGACACAATGGTAGTCTTTAGATTTTGGGCAATATTCATAGGAGGCAGGGATTATTGAATAACTGCCCTGCCTTCCCTCTTTTCATTTTGGGTGGGACAGAATATGAGAATTTTGGAAGAGAGGTAGAGTTGAGGAAAAGATATTGAAATGGTATTTGTGATCTGCAGCCTTCAGATCCACTTCTCTTCCAACCTTCACCGTTCTGTTGAGAGCAATGACAGTGCCACCATCCTTCTAGTTACCCAGGTTCTCATCACCTTACTTTCATCTTTAATTCATCACTTTCCTTTCATTCAAATATCCAGTCAGCTATTCATTATCGTCTTTTCTTTCTCCATATGTCTCATACTTACTCTCTTCTCTCTGTTTACCCAGTCATCAACAAAGTTCAGGCCCTTCTCACCTCTTCTAGATTACTGCAATAGCCTATTAATTAGTCTCCACCAATCACCCACCTTCTTTAATGTATCCTCTATACAGCTATCAAAGTAATTTTTCTGAAGTGCAGGAATGGCCATGCCATTCATATAAACTCAGTTAACAAAAGGGTTCCCTTTTGCCTCTAGGAAATAGTTGGTTACCTAGAACTAGTGGACCTACTGTAACCCTAGTTAGAAAGAACTGAGCTCCATTCTGGCCTCAAAGACGCTAGTTCTTCTGCCCTGGGCAAGTCACGTAACAGTGTCTACATTAGTATTCTCATCCGTAAAATGAAGACAATAATGGCACCTACCTTCCAGCGTTGTTGGGAGAATAAAATGGGAAACTATCTAAAACTTGTTTTACAAACCCTCCAGCACTATATAAATGCTAGCTATTATTATTATTATTATTATTATTATTATTATTATTATTATTATTATTATTATCAACTTCCCTAAACCATAAGCAACCCTATTTCACACTTTTACTCCATAAACTCCAATGTTTACCAATTGACTCTAGGATCACATATTTATTTCATTTTTAGCTCATCTTTTAAAATTTTATATTTTAGCATATATTTTATGATGCAAATAATAAGTAATACCATAGTATGTGTATATTATTTATAAGTGAATAAATATACACATATTGGGGTTTATGCTCCAATTTTCTATTGATGTGTGTGCAACCAAAACAAATTGGAGACTATCATTTTAGGTAACAGTTGATGACCCCATGTGCAACAAAGAAATGACATTTGCCATCTATTATATTTAGGTGAAAGTGAATGGTGATTTGAGTTTCTGGCTTAAAATACATTGCTGAGAAATTCTTGGGCAATGATGGTGTACACTGCCACAAGCTGGCAAAAGGGTATTTTCTAGGTGTCTGAAAACGTAATGAATAGGGGGCTTCCAATGAAAAACAATGTAGATCATTCAAATTAGATTCTATAGAGCACAATCAAAAAGAATAGTAGCTTAGAAACCCAGAAGTCCATGGGAAAAAAAAAAATCTGAGCCAGGGGTTCAGATGTCTGCATACAAATACTCAAAATTTAGGTTAAAAAATAAGCAGAACTAATGATCTTAACACAATGGAGCAATTCTAATTACCATAGGAATTGCAGATGTTTGATGGAACCATACCCAAAAGTAGACACTGGTTTCTTATGGGCATGTCTCATTTAGAAGAATTAGAACAGGTAAAGAGTTGAATATCATTATTTATTGAGAAAGTATACTCAAATGAAGAAATACAGAAATCAGAGGGGAGAAATATGACCAAGTTTATAAAATGGAGAATGTAAAAAGGATGTAGAAATAGAAGTCATTTTTTCATTGTAGTATTCTATAGGCTTGCTGGACATTATAAGGAAATAGATGACGATAATATAGTACTGAAGGGAAATTTCACTTATATAGATATTTGCAGGAGCTCTTTCTGCCAAAAGTAGAATAACTAATAACTTCTTGACATGTCTTAGTGAAAGTTTTATTAATCAAATGAGGAGGAACTAAGAAGGGAAAATATTATTCTAGATCTAATTCTCACTGAAAGGGAGGAATTAGTAGCAAGGATAGAAATGATGGGAACTCTGGGAGGAAGTGATCACTACATCCTAATGTTTGTGAAAAAGATGGAAAAGAAATCTGTGTATATGTTATGTATCTTCTAGGCTCAGGTAAAGCAAATTTCAAAGTGTTCAAAGGAAAGACAGATTGTATCCCATCCACTAAAATGCTTCATGAGGGAAGTCAGACCAAAGGGAATGGGAGATTCTTAAGGAAATACCATGGAAGTTCCAATAATGAGAAAGAAAAAGAGATTTGTCTGAAGAGACTGATGTCAATGTACAGAAAAATAATGAAACAACCTAGATTTTAAAAGAAAATACACAAAATATGGAAGCAAGGCCAGGTAAAAGCTGCTTTGAGAGAAAATTTGCTTTGAGACGTTATTAGTTTCCATTTTTGGAAGGTTTTAGCTATAGAATTGACAGTCACTTGGCTAGTATGTCTTGGGGGCAATTCCTTTGATGTATCATTTGGAATAGATGACTACTGAGATTGCTTCCAACTGTGAAAATATATATAGAGTAAATTAAAGTTTCTTTTTGAGAAGAACACTAGCAATTGGAAGAATCAAGAAAGAACTATGGAATCTGAATGCAGATTGAAACATACTACTTTCTTTTTTTCCCATATTTTTTATTTTTTCTTTTGCCAGGCCTAGAGGCCTGTGTGGGCTACCCGAGTCTTCTTACCTCACCTCCGAGGTCTTCGGTTGGCCAAAACCGGATGCTCATATGAGAGAAAGGACGTTCCAGAGTCGAACAAGGGTTGAGCTTTATTTCAGGGTCTAGTTACAAGTTCAGGGGAGTCTTCCTTAGGAGGAAGAGGGGGAGATTTCCTAAGGAGGCTAAGATCTTAAGGGATTGGAAGTAGAAGTACAAGCGGGGAGAGAGGGGGAGGGGAGAGAGAAGAGAAGAAAAGAGGAGCCTACTGTCCTCTTGGCTCCTCACGTGCTAAGAGAGCTTTCAGGCTTCCTCAATCCTACTTAACCTTCAGCCGCACAGTTTGCATCTGAATACCGTGCTGTTAGATAACAATAGTGTGCCCAGATCCGGGACGACCTCGAGGGCAGGGAGACTCCACCCATCACGTATCTCCCGGGGAGAGGCGGAAATACCCGAGCTAGCCGAGCTAGCTCAGTCTGACCTTCTTGAATCCCTGCTGTTCATGGAGGGCCTCGTAAGACTCTAAGATTTAGAAGTCCCACTTTTACCCGCCCGAGACCGTCCACATGGATTTGAACTTCCAATCCCAACATCCTTTCTCATGTTTTCTCTTTTGTTCTGATTCTTCTTTTACAACATGACTAAACTAGGGCAGTTGTCATAGGGAATGGAGACATGATGGAAGTAGATTCAACAGGAATTGGTCTTATTTACCAACTAGTCAGATTTAGAGGATAAGGGGGAATGAAAAAATCAAGGATATCACTGCATTTGTGACCCTAAGTGACTAGAAGTTTCTGTCCTCATTGAGAAGTAGAGGTTAGGAAAAGGAGCAGGTTGAGAAGGAGGGAGAGAGAAGATAATTAGTTCTATTTTAGACATGTGGAGTTTGAAATAGCTTTGGTTGTGGCCTTCTGATTAAGTTCAAGTTGTACAGAACAAATCCTAAGGTGATCTGTGCTGTGAGGTTTGGATTCAGTTAAACGGTTACACTTAAGGACCTAGAGGGCCACATGTCCTCAAGGTCACAGGTTCCCCACCACTGGAACTTGTAATTAGTGAGAGTTTAGAAACCTGTGGATAAAATACTGGGATACATCCATAACTAAAAAATATTACATGAATGATGATCTTGCAAAGGAAACCGTGCCTAATTTAGGCTTCACACTCAGATCTCTTAAAATCCTAATTCCCATTTCTATAGCGATTTACAATCATTAGCACTTCCTTTATAACTGCCCTCCTATTCCTCTACCTTTCTACCTAAATCAGGACCTCATTACCTCATCCTTGGATTGCTAATTCTTTCCCAATAGGCTTTTCCCTCTTTTGTTCATCCTAGTAAACTAAATGTTATCAAAGTAAACTTCTTAAAATATCAATTTAATACTATCACTTGCCTACTAAAAATACTCTGTGATTAACTGTTGCCTACAGGGAAGAAGATCAACTCCTAATTATAATATTGCTCATAACTACTCTTTCCAATTTTACCTGTTCTTTTATATGAACCTTCTTTTCCAACCAACTTTATTTGCCTAATGCTTTCCCAATGTACCTTGTTATTTCTCACCTTATATATCTTAGTTTTCACTTGTTTTTCCTACCTGTGATGCCCCTCTTGTATATTATAGACTCATGGATTTAGAGCAGTAAGAGAAGTTATGTGTCATCAAGTTCAATATCCTTGTTCTACAGATATGGAAACTGAGGATCCAAGGGACTAAGTGATTTGCCCAAAGGCATATTATTAGTAATTGACATTACTTAGATTAAGACCAGACCCTTTTATTCCAAACCTAGCACTTTTTCTACTTTTCTACTCTACAATTCCTCACTTTTAGAATCCTAGTCATTCTTTAAAACCTTACTCTTAGACTTGTAGAATTCTGAGGGATAATCTCATTTGATTTTTATTTAACCCCAAAGTAGTCACTAATTTGACCCAACTTAGCAGAAAGAGTAGTGCCTTTCCACTAAATTTCATGTAATCAAGGATTCCCCCTTCATAGCTCATGCAGTATGATGTTAGACCTTTCTCTTGAGCATTTGTCTTTGTCAGTTGCATCCAACTCTTTGTGACACCACTTAGGGTGTTCTTGGCAAAGACTGCAGTGGAAGTGCCACTTCCTTCTCTAGCTCATTTTACAGATGAGGAACATAGGCAAACAGAGTTAAGAGACTTATCCAGGGTCATACAACTAGTAAGTGTCTGAGGTCAGATTTCAACTCAGCTAAATGAGTCTTCTTGACTCCAGGACCAGCACTCTATCCACTGTGCCACCTAGCTATTCCTCTTGACCATCAGTTGTGTATAATCACAGCCTCTATCATTTGGAAGCAATAGGCTTTATGGAAATAGTAGTTGTAGTAACAATAATAATAATATTAATCTCAAATTTACATAGGGCTCTCTGATCGATAAAAATAATTTCCATGTGTTATTTTACTTTATCCTTACAACTACCTTGTAAGATTGGTGCTATTATTTATTATCTACATTTTTCAAATGAGGAAACTGAGGCAGAAGGAATGACTAGCCAGAGATCACAAAACAGTATCTGAAGCAAGATTAAAACTCAAGATTTTTTTTCATCAATCACCAAGTATTTATTAAGTAGCTTTCATCATCCAGGTCCTACGCTCAGTGCTGGGTATACAAAAAATAAACAACAAAAAAAGTATAAAACAAGGTCCTGGCCTTGAAGGATGGTTGCCAAATCTAATGGCCTTTGTTCAATGCCCTTCCTTCTTCACTTTCTGCAGCCATTGATGCTCTTGGATATTCTCCTCTCTCTTAAGTTTGATAACCTTGCTTTCTTATGGTTCTCCTCCTACTTGTTTGACAACTCTTCCAGTCTCAGGAAATGTCTGGATCTTTGTCCGGGTTATAGCCACTAACCATGACTATCTCCCAAGTCTCTCTTCTTAACCCTTTTTTTCCCTTTATACTATTTTATTGAGTGACTCCCAAAGCCCCCATGAAACTCAAGTCTTCTTGACCCCCAAGTTCAACACTATCTAACTTGAGATTGAATGTGTGAGTGCTCTCTCAAGGAAGAGTAAATACTGTTTTAACTGCTTCCTGACCAGTTTAGGCAGTTGTCCTGCCCAAACAATGAATGCATTAGTTGAACAACCACCCTCTCAATGGCACAAGCTGTTAGTCAGCTGGGAGGAAGGGTGAAGACATTCTAAATGAGTAAGGAGCAGAGGACTTATAAATAATGATTCAGCCAATATCCTTGCCTATCTCTGAATTACCTCCTCTTGTTTCATAGGATTTTTCCTAAAGTTGGAAACAAAAATTTGTTAGGGTTAGAGCGCATTTTAGGGTTGTGTCGGTACTCATTTTAATTCTCACATTTCCTGGCAAATGCCCCTACAAATGAGTGATTCTGTGGTAAATCAAAATATACATCATTACGTGCTAAGGAAGGAAGTTGAAAAAACTCATGAATAAAGCATATGTATGTAAATGAAATTTATTGAAATATTATTGTTTTACAATCTATCAAGGGATTCAGGAGGATTGGAGCTTAAGTAGGTCCATTCTTCAGAATTCATGCAGGAGTAGGCAGCAGCTCCAAAAATGGTATCCTAACTTTCTTTGGTATGTAAATATTCTCATTTCTCAGTTGTATAAATTTCCCTTGCTCTCCAGGAGCTTCATGTCAGTGATTGGGAGGTAGGGAAGAAAAGTATTATATGTTATGTTTATGCCCAAGCTATGGAATCTTTGAGCATTATAATTTGCTACATGGAATTGGAATGCTCATTTTTCCTATCATAGCCTCAAGTTCATTTTAACAAGGAAATGATGAAGTCTCTTGTTATAATCCTAAACATCATGGGGCCATTAGATTCAAATGGATACTTACCTATATAGGAGAGTTATAACTATAGATAAAGGTACCTACAGTTTTGGAATAGGAAAAAATACTTTTAGGACATAAAGTAAAAAATAAACAGTGGCAAGAAATAGCATAGAATAGTGAATAGTTTGTATAGGCATAAGAGTTCTCTCTTTCTTGAAAATACTAGGCTGTGTAGTGGTTAGACTGCTGATCTTGTAGTCAGGAAGATCTGAGTTCAAATTCTGTCTCAGACAATAGTTATGTTCCTGTGAGCAACTCATATAATCTCTCCAAGTCTTGGTTTCCCCAAAATAATAATAGTCCCTACTTCATAGGCTTGCTGAGAGGATCAAATTCAATAAAGTGTGAAGGACTTTGAAAACGCATTATAAAATATTAACTATTATTAACCATTATTTCATAACATGGAAAAACAAAGAACAAAGATTGCATTGTTTATTTATAGAATAAATTACTATTTTAAATGAAATCTCCTGAGCTAGTCTCCATATTTAAAAGTATGATAAAATTGTAATGAGTAGTCTAACATTCACTTAGCACTTTTAATTCACTACTACATATATTAAGGCATCTTGGACCTGTGAGATGGTCTATAGACAAATTTGAAGAAGCTAAAATAGTTCTTAATATAACCTGCATGCTAAAATGAGATCCAGAATTCATTGATACCCCTTTTGAGGGAGTGATAGAGCAGTAGGAATATATGTTTAGCAGAGGAGAAGAGGAAAGCCCAGAGAAATGCTGTCACATTGGTATAAAATGACAGATCACTGCCTTAGGGAGGTATCAAATGTAGAGTATGGAGTAAACTTAGTCTAGAAGTTCATGACATCATTGCCTTAGAAGAAGTCACTGACCCCAATATTGAGGGAGAGATTATAGTAATTCTACACAATATAGAGTATAATCCATTTGAGTTTCAGGCAGGATGCAAATCATTGAACTACTATGGCTATGATCCCCTTGAGTTTTGTCTTCCTGAGCAGGAAATCCTGAAAGCAGGTGGTAGAGACTATTGCATTTTTGCCTTCCACCTGGCATAGTGCTAAGAATACATATCAGTCCTCTAATAATATTTGCTGAATGGAAATTGAAAAAACTGGCCAAAAGGTCTACATTTCCTCTCTGGGACAAGACTCAGAGGTAGAGGAAATTGGGGGGAGGGCAGGCTCAGAACTGAATAATGGACAGAAAAAAACAAAGCAAAGAATTGCAGCCCATTTCCCACAACCATTATTTTAGAATAACGTTCTCCTCTGATACGTTGGAAAACTTGAGAGACTTCTAGTTTCTAAATTTTCTGTTATTAGACCATTCATCTTTACATTATGAAAATAGAAATATCTCTGCAACATATTTAATCACCTAGATGAAACATTCTTAATCATTTTTGTGTCATGTACCCTTTGAAGTCTATGGATCCTTTCTCAGGAAAATGTTCTTTTATGCATAAAATATAATACATATGATCAAAAGAAAGAAAGGGGAGGAAAGACAAAGAAATAAACATTTATATGGCACTCATTATGTACCAGGCACTGTGCTAAGTGCTTTACAAGTTATTTTCTCATTTCATCCTCACAATATTCCTTTAAGGTATGCTATTATCCCCATTTTATTGAAGAAGACAGATTAAGTGACTTGTTCAGGATCACATAGCTGGTAAATGATTGAGACTGAGGTCTATCCTGATTCCAGAATTAGTACTCTGTCAACTATGTCTTCCAGATGCCTGTAATCCAATTATATTGAAATAGTTACATAAATTTTTTTTCAATAAATTAATGGATCTTAGGTTAAGGACCCCTGCCCTACAAGAAAATATTATTTCTTTCTTGTTTTGGTTTCTTCTACTCCCTTTTCATTATCCCAGGACCCCACAGAAACATTTTGTGTTAATTAATTGAAATCTATGTATTGTTTTGCTCTTTCAGTATTTCTCTATAAACATACCAAAAAATCACTTCAGATAATTTTTTATTTAGATATAGCTTAGATATAGACTTAGATATAAATATAGCTTATTTAGATATAGACAAGCAATAGAAATTTGTGAGTTATAAGTAGCTTATTTCAATATATTCATAATTATATTTTTTTAAAGCATAAAATTCATGCAAAACTACTTCCAAAGATGGAATTTGGACCGGTGATTTGGTTGATATCAGGAACTCTAAGATAAGCAAGTTTTCTTTACCATGCAGGTCACCACCTTATTTGCAATTTGCAGTCTTAAAGAATTGCCTAGAGTGGAGAGATTAAATTACGTCTCATATTCACTATGTCAGAAGTGAAACTGGAACCCTTTTCCTGCCTGAGGCCACCTTTCTTTAAAAGAATATTTTCTTATGTACATCTCTTTGGATTTTAATAAAACCTGTATGTTACCTAAACAAGGGTAGGTGAAAATATGTTATTTTTAACCAGTGTTTTAGGGATGAGCATTTTTTTATGTTCTTTAATTGTTCATACCTTTCAGACTAAGAAACTGAATTTTTAATATTGAAAAAGTGAGTGGATTTAAGTAAACTTAAGAGAGCAAAAGAACAAAAGAGGGAAGGGAGAGACAGAGCCAAGATGGTGAAGTAGAGAAGCACTCAATTGAGCTTTCCCAACATTCCTCTCAAAATAACTTTAAAATAATGTCTCATATTCAATTATGGATTGATGGAGCTAACGAAATGTCAAAGTCAGACATTTTCCCAACCCAAGACAACATAGGAGGTCAAAAAGATAGATATGTGACATGAGGGAGGAGGCTTGCCCATATGGATAAAACACCAGTATTAGGTTATAGGGAAAATAGCAGCAGTTTCCGGAGTTGTCAAGCTAGGAATGGTAAGGGGATCTGAAAACTACTCTGAAGGAGATCATGGGGTATATCTGTGTATGCAGGATCAGATGCTGTTCGGCAAGTCCATTGCCTATACCCATTTCCTTGTCATAGTTCAAGGGCAGAGAGGATTACTTTCAGTCAAGAAAGAGTAAAAACCTTGAGGGACATCATCACTTCTGGCCCCAAGGGATTAGGGTCCCTGAGGAACAGTATAATTTCCTGAGAAGCAGTATCCATTGTAATCCCAAGGGTTCAGAGGCCCATCCTAGGTAAGAAACAGAATGCAGAACAAGAAAGTGACCACACTTCTCCCTAGATCAAATTCCTTTGGAATCACAGAAAGCTTCCAAATCCCCAGTACCAGCTCTGAAAACAGTAGTGTAAAAAACCCTGAAGTTTGAGACAGACCTTTCATCTCCAAATCACGATCAGGTATTAACATAAAATTCCAAATCAAGAAATAGGAAAGATGATCAAACAACAACAACAACAACAACAACAAAAACCTGACCATAAAAGGCCACTGTGATGACCAGGAAGAGCAAGACACAAACTCAGAAGAGGGCCATGAGATTAAAACAGCTACAAGGAATGCCTCAAAGGATAATTTGAATTGCACACAAACCCAACAAGAATTTCTGGAAGAGATTTTTAAAATTAGTTTCAAAATTTAGTAAGAGTAGTACAGGAAAAATTAGATAAAGAAATGAAAACAAAGAAGAAAATTATGAAAAAACAATTAATGGCTTGGGAAAAGAAGCAAAAGAATACTGAAGAAAATACCTTAAAAACAGAATTGGCCAAATAGAAAAAGGAGGCACAAAAATTCACTGATGAAAATAACTTCTTATAAAGCAGAATTTGCTAAATGGAAGAAAAGGTACAAAAGTTGACTGAAAAAAACAATTCCTTCAAAATTAGAATTGGGCAAGTGGAAGCTAGTAACTCCATGACATTCCAAGAAACAATAAAATTAAGAACAAAAGAATGGGAAAAATGGAAGGAAAATATGAAATTTATTTAATTTATCAGAAAAACAAATGACCTCAATAATAGACTGAGAGATAGTTTAAGAATGATTGTTCTATCTGAAAGCCATGATCAAAGAAAGAACCTAAACGTCACATTTTAAGAAATTATCAAGGAAAACTTCCTTGAAATCCTAGAACCAGAGGGTAAAATAGATCTTGAAAAAATTCACCAGTCACTTCCTGGAAGAGATCTCAAATAAAAGTTCCTAGGAATATTATAGCCAAATTTCAGAACTCCCAGGTCAAAGAGAAAATACTTCAAGCAATAAGAAAGAAACCATTCAAATACTATGGAGCCACAAACAGGATCACATAAGATTTAACAGCTACCACATCAAAGGAGTGAAAGTCTTAGAATAAGTTGTTCTAGAATGCAAATGATTTGGGATTACAACCAAGAATAACCAGCTCAGCAAAACTGAGTAAAATCATTCATGAATAGGGAAGGAGAGAATTTGAAACTCAAGCACTTTTTTAAATGATCGTTGAAACTGGAAGTTATTTAACAAAATAAATAAAATATTTTAAAAAGAGCGCAAAAGAACCGAAAAATTTAAAAAGGCAATTTTAATCCATAATCACTGGGAGGAAATGTAATTTAAGTCAGCCTTTAACATGAATAAAATTTCCTTTCTCTTTTAAAAAATAATATAAATTTATTTTTGACATTCATAACTTGGCAAATATCAACAATTATGAAGATTCCCATAAAGAATAGAAAAAGTGGACAATTCATGAAACTCCACATCTCTATTATATACACAATGCATTTCTTTTAATAATTATATAATAAATCACATAATTTCAAAGCATTATTGCTTGTCATTGTCTCTAACTTGATTTCCTTCTGTTTCTGTTCTTTTAGAAAAACAGTGCGACATGCTGAAGAAGGTTTTCTTTTTTTTTCTGGTATCGTTTCTATTCTTCCTGTCTCTCAACTACCCCTGCCCCAAATTAAAAGCAAACAAAACATCTCTTAATAAGCAAGCATGGTCAAACAAAACAAATTCACATATTGTCTAAGTCCAAAAAATATATGCTTCAGTTTATATTCAGTCTCCTACCTCTTTGTTAGGCAGTAGATATTTTATCATTGACTTTCTGGTGCTCTGGTAGGTCATCCCATTGATTAGAGTTCTTAAGAATTTCACATTTGTTTTACTACACAACGCTGTAATTGTTGTATTGTACAACTTCTATAGTTTCAAATTGTCTTCCAGATTGTCTGGATGAATATGTGCATTATTACACTTAGAATCCTCATCTAAGTAATCAGAATCTTTGATTTTCTCAATACTATGAAATGATGCATGCTTGCTTCTCTATGTTGCATTTGTTCTACTGCTTGACTTGTCTATTAAGTAGTACCAAATCATTTTACTTGATCCTTTGTAGTACAAGTCTGTCCATTTTTATTCCTTACTGTATTTCCTTTGAGATACTTAAACTTTTGTCCCTCTAAATGAATTCTATTTGTATTTTCCCCTGATTTTATAAAGTAATCTTTCACTAGTCTGATAGGTATGGTACTTAAAAGACAAATCAATATAGGTGACATGGTCATTATTATTCTGGTGAGGTTCAACTGTGAAAGTTAGCTTTTTTTCAATTATTAAATTCTTTTTCCCCCTAAAAAATAGTTTTATAATTATATTCATACAGCTGGTCTGTTTCTGGGTAGGTAGAATCTCAAATGCTATATGCATTGTGTAGTATTGTGTAAATGGATTTTTTTTCTATGTTCCTTCTGGATTTTGTGGATAATGTCATTACTGGCTAATACCACACCAACCATATGTGGAATAATCATTACAGCAGAGAGAAATTTTGAATGCTATGTAGAAGTTCACTTACCTCGACAATGTTTTTCCATGGATATATCCATAGATACTGAGGTTGATGCATACATTGCCAGAGCTGGTTCAGTGTTGGGGAGGCTCCCAAGGAAAGTGTGGGAGAGAAGATAAGCTAGGCTACCTACCAAACTGAAGGTCTATAGAGCTGCTGTGATGACCTTATTGTTGTATTCCTGTGATACCTGGGCAGTATAACATCACCATGCTAAGAAACTGAATAACTTCCATTTGAATTGTCTTAGGAAGACTCTGAAGACACTTGGCAAGAAAAGGTTCTAAACACTAAGGTACTCTCTCAAGCTGAACTGCCAAGCACTCATACTCTAATACAGAGTACAACTTGGCTGGGCTGGTCATGTTCCAATGCCAAACTTACATTTGCCTAAAGCAACATTTTATGGAGAATTCACATAAGGTAAGTGCTGACATGGAGGTCAGAAGAAGTGATACAAGGACACTTTCAAGGTACCTCTGAAGAACTTTGGAAGTCAGTCATAGGAGACACTGGTACAGGGCTACCTAGCATGGTGTGCCTGCAGCAAGGAAGGTGCTATGCTCTATAGGCAAAGCAGAATTATAGTAGCTCAAAAGAAACACAAAGTGAACAAATCTAAAGATATCTCTATTCCAAATTTCACGTGGACTATTTGTGCCTGATTTGTGGTGGGGCCTTCTGAGCATATATTCATCTGATTAGCCACAGTGGGACACACTGGACTCAACATAGTGAAGTCATTTTGAGTATGGGTAACAACCTCTGATGGTAGTATACAGAAGAGCTGGTGATATGTGTCGATTTATATTTTGCTACTCTTTTCGTTCCAATTAATTTTACTCAAATCTCAAGGGTTTCAAAAAGACCATCATATTGTTTGCAAAAAGCAATAATTTTGTTTCTTCTTCTTATTTTCTCAGTTACTCTTTTCTTATTTCAATAGCTCATATCTTAAAAATGCTATCAAATAATAGTGGTGATAATGGATTCCCTTGTTATACTTTTTATCTTATTGCAAAGCTTCCTAATTAATCCCCTTAAAATATACTGCTGGCTCTTTGCTTACAATAAATACTTAATCATATTAATGAAAAGACCATTTAAGAGAAATATGTGTAATAATTTTTCAAAAGATTTTTTTGGCATCTATTGATATTGGTATTTTTAATAATTTTTTTATGTAAGTGTATATTGTTTATAGTTTTCCTGATGCTTATTCAATCCTGCATTTCTGGTATAGTCTGAACATAGTGTATCATGTCTTGATATTTTGCTTTATCTTTTCTAATAATATTTTGTTTTTAAAATTTTGAGTTGAAACTCATTGGAGATATTATTTTGCCATTTTCTTCTCTGCCTAGTATCCCTTCTCTTCCTCATCTATGTATCAAGAACATATTTGATTCATGGAAGGAATTAGATGGAATATTTTTTTCTTATTTTTGTAAGCAATTTTAAAATTAATTTTTCTTTCAATGTTTCATAAAATTTGTTTGCAGTTGAATCTGTTTTTTTTTTCTTTGGGAATTAATTTTTGTCATATTTTCTTTTTCTAAAATTGAGTTATCTAAGCTATTTCTGTTTCTCTTAATTTGGTTGTTTTATATTTCTATAAATACTCAAAATTTCTTGTTTTATTGTCATGTCATCAGTCAAACTAGTTTTTAATTTCCTTTATTCATTTGTTATAAATTTTTCTTTTTTAATTTTTGTTACTGAAAATGAGTTCCTTCTTTTTCTTTCTTAGTCAGACTCACTAACAGTTTATCTATTTTTTTTATTATTTTTTTTCCCAAAAAACTAACTCCTAGTTTTATTTAGTTCAGTATATTTTTTTGCTTTCAATTTTATCTTTTTCTTAAATTTCAGAATTTCATTTTTGGTATTTCACTTTAAAAATCATGTGTGTGTGTGTGTGTGTGTGTGTGTGTGTGTGTGTGTGTGTATGTGTGTGTGTAATTATTTTTCCAGTTGTTTTAGATGCAATTTTACTTTGCTAATATCTTCTTTTTCACTTTTACTGATTAAAGTGCTTAGACATATACATTTTCCCTGAAAGGACTCTTTAATGTACCACCGAAGTCTGGTCATTTTGTGTATTATTGCAATATTCTTTGATGGAATTATCTATTGTTTCTAGAATTTGTCTTATCTATTAATTTTTCATTTTTTTATTTCTAATTAAGTTTGAATATTTCCTTGAAATTCTTTTTATTGGTTATACTTTTTTAATTCTTCATGGTCTGGAAAGTATGTCCTTAATATTTCAACTTTTCAATATTTATTTGTTAGGTTTTTGTGCCATAGTACATGACCAAGTGTTATAATGCTATCTTGTACAACTTAGAAATATGTGCGATCTTTTCAATTCCTATTTAGTAATCTCCATAGATCTATCAATTATTTTATTCTGAAATTCTCTACAGACACATTGTTTCTTTCTTGTTTATATTGCTTATATTTTTATTGATTCATCAGAGTCTTAAAGAGTATATAGAGAGGTACACAATGATCATGGTTTTGCATTATATTTAGCTGATAACTCTGTCTTCCTATTTCCTTTACATCATGATTGTTACCTCTGCTTTATTTTAAATTCACTGGAGGCTTAATCAGTTCCATTATAGCTCCCATTTTATCTCTGAAACTTTATATTTCAAGTGTACTTCTTATAAATACCATTACTAGATTCTAATTGCTAATGCATTCTGCTATCCTCTTCAGTTTCATGGGTGAGTTCAGGACATTTGTCTTCATGATTAGGATTACTAATTGTGTGTTGATCTCCATCTTATCCTCTTGTACTTTTTCCTCTCATTGCCCTGCTCTTGTTCCCTTCTTTAAAAAACTGAAGTTAATAGCAGGAAGATCATGTTAGACATTAGCGAGCTATAAACAGAGTAATCTGCTTGTTTTACTTTTCTCTCTTCTCCCTGGTCAGACTTTGATCACTAGTTCTTATATTTTCTTCTCTCCCTCCCCCCATTTATAATTCCTTACTTATGTCAATTCACTTCCCGAAACTATATTTCACTCAAATCCCCTTCTCTAATGTCCTTTCTGGCTATTTTCCTATTGAGTTTAAATATATCTAAACCAAACTCCTCCTCCTCCTCCTCCTCCTTCTCATCTTCTTCCTCTTGTTACAGTCAATGAGAGTTGTTATTATCATATTACATAATTTCATAGATAATTTGTTCTCAGTTGTATACGATAGTTGTTCTTTCTTCACAAATACTTCTCATCTAATTTCTACCACTAACAAAACTAATAATGAATCTAAATATTTGACAGAGCTTATGGCCTTTTGTTTACAAGTGGCAATATAGTAGTAGTCTCAAAGTGAAAGTACTCACACTGTGTTTATGATTGTGAATAGTTAAGATTATTTCACAGATTGCTTTTGACAGATTTGAAATGTGAATGTTTTATTTTTCCCCAGTAAATATACAATACACAATTTTTTGACAGTACTAGTAACCAACTTCTTATGCCAATTTAACTTTGCTGTACTAACAATACCAATGTAACACAGTAATAGTTGGAATCTTTTTGGTGACTTGAACAAACTACAGACAAAAATAAATCTAGAAAAACAAATATAAAAAAGTCTAAGTGCTGCCACAACATCCCCCATTTTAAAACATGATAAATTCACAATCAATGGCTTGGATCAAAATGAAATTTCCAAAAAAAAGAAATATTAAATCAAACCATATTGGAACTGTACTATGGTTTGTTTTAAGTACAAGTATTAGAAAATAAAATAGTACACTTCATGTAATGTTGTTATAACATGTTTCTATATATACCAAATTCTTGTCGTAATTTCAGAAGCAAAATACAGAGGCAGATGAACAAGTTAGTGAATACCATGGTCCTGTACAACTTCAATACCGACACACACAATCACTTCCCATTGGAGCAGATACATCACATCTGAAATTAACTGGGATGGTTATGATCATGTTGTCAAGGGAAATTAGCATAAATTTTTGACAGAAATTGTGAGTAAGGTGTTCCACCAAAGCTAAACATAAACTTTAACTCAACACCCATTGGAGACTAATTAAATTTCTCAATAATAAAATATGAAGACATATATTAATAAATTTCATAGCATCATACAGTTGGGAGGGACTGTAGAGGTCAACTGATCCAACTTCCCCCATACCAGAAGATTATTATAACATCTCTATGGGTGGATCTTAACCATATAATATGAAAGTGAATGAAAAGTCTAATGTTTTTATTTTTCCTGATCTGTTATTTAACATTTATCACACCAGTGTTGAACTCAATTACCTTTCTATGCTTTTTACTTTCATTCTCTTCTTGAGTTGGACTCATAACCAATGATTTCACATAGTTTATTGCGTTGGCACACAATGCTATTCTCTCTTTACTTTAAAATGGAATACAAAAGATTTAGAAGTACTGTATCTATAACATAAATACAGAGCCAGAGATGAGCATTTGCTCTGACAGTCACAGGCATTTAATAAAAAATAAAAGGAATTCTTCAAACTAAATAGTCTTGTGCTTATGCAGAAGTGGCCATGAGGTAGCATTATCCTTGACTGCAAAGTGGGATGATACTCCCTACATCCACATAAACCTGTGGAGGCCTTCAATTTATAGATTTACATGGACTTGCTCTGTGACTTATTGAATAGACAACTGGATAAAATGAAATTAAAACTATATTAATACAGTCAACAAACAAAAGTAGACTTTGCAGTTAGTAACGAATGTTTATACATTTGATTTGATGTCTTGGCTTACATCCTATTTGACTTCTTATAGTTAGCAAGATGAATAATGGTTTTTGATATTATTGCTGAATTGCATTAGATAGCTATATTATTATCGTATGTCAGTATGTAGGCCTTATCTTGGTAAAATGCACTCTTCATTTTGTAAGGAATTTAAGACCAATTAACCTAGATGTGGGGATAAGAAGGAACATAGACCATTCTGATAAGGTATTCAGCTAAGTATACTGTATAAACTTATACATCCAGTCATAATAGCCACTTCTTTCCTGCCCAAATCCTTAAATTTATTTCAGCTGAGCAGTTAAGAGTGTATTAGCAGCTACTGTCAAAAGGTTACATGCATTTGACTAAAATAACACACTACTCAGAGATATGAAGCAAACTCTGGGGCTGAAAAATTTCGAATTGAGTGATTGAAGACACTCACATTTGGCATTGCAAATGTCATGGTCTGAAATCCCTCTGCCTTAAGGTTTTTGGATGTTCTTATCATCATTTCCAACATAGTGCTCATGCTTTCATCAGATACTCTTTTATATCTGAAGGAAAACAAAGGTCATTAAAGTTGCAGACACTGATGTTAGAAAACAATCTGAGTCGGGTGATGTAGGCATGGCCAAAAGTGAGCCTGAACTCTATTATCCATTGTGGAATCACTGGTATGGAGTGAAGAACAGATATTTCTTCGACCCCCAAAACACAGCTTGGCTCCTAATGTTTGCCTCTATTGGTATGGGTTTAGGAAAAGTAAATGGAAGAAATAAATTTGACAATGCCAACTACTCTACTAATACAAGGAGAATCAGAAGTGGGGAATTCAAGCCAATAATATATTTAAATGTAGACTTAAAAGGCTCTCTTGTTGCAGATCTGGTGCCACACTGTTTATTGCAAGGAACAATAAATCCTCCTGGAGAGTAATGAGAAAGGCTAGACATAAGCATACTCTAAAAATGTGAATGTGCCATGTGGTCAAACTTTAAAACTAGGTATTTCAAGAGAGTTTTGCTTTGAATGTTTTTTAATATACGTATGACAACTAGTAGATATTTCAAAATTTTAATAATTTTCTTCATATTGAGTTGCAGAAAAATATTATTTTGAGTCATGAAAACAAATGATGAAGCAGAATGATGTTATTAATGTCCACTTGCAAGGCTTGGTTTTATTCAAAAAGCATATAAACATGCACACTTTTCTTGTTAATCTCTTTTTTTCAATTTATTCATGAAAGTGGATCAACTATATTTTTTGGTCAAAGCCAATTTTTGAAAATCTTTAGCTTTATTTCAACACATTTACCATGAAATGAACATACTCTTAGCACTGCTTTTCAAGCACTTGTAATTTAACTTCAAGTTTGGTGGAATAAATTTTACTTCTTAATTAAATGAAACATATTTTTATGTAAATTGCATTGTAAAAAAGTTATGAATCTCAGTGATGCAGCTCTATCCTCTAGTGTACTGTGCATGTACTATAAAGATGAAACAAGATATTATAACATATTTCATATTTGGAAGAAGCCTGAGTATGATCTAGTGGTAAATTATATCTACTTGTTAGATATTCTAGAGTTTATATTATTTGTATCCTTGGGGAATTTCATGTCATATTTTGACTTAATGGGTTGGAGAGATTAATTATGGCAATTCATAAAATGCTTTAAAAACTGTAATATAAATACAGCTTTAGTGAAACACCTTAATTTATTTTGATTATATTAAACCATATATTGTTCAATCATATTTGGGCAAGTTAAAGACGTATACTCCAGATAACCTTATTTTTTCATCAATTTTAGTATATCATAGATATTTGCATATTTTTACATATTCCTTTCTTTTTGAACACCTTTCTTTTGAACCCATACACTTTTTAAAACAATAAAAGCAGCCATCTTGCTTTTTTTAAAAAATTGAATTAGTCCCTGATGTTCAAATAAGCCTTTGTCAACATCAATTTTCCTTTTCATCTTCTACATATTCCTAAACCCCAATGGAAAACCATAAAACATAATCAGTTACATCCTGCATTACTCAACATAGCTTACAGTACAATAAACTCCCTTCACATTCAGTCTTTTTTCTTCATGTCATGAGGAGTAGAGATTTGTGCTTATCACCAAATAAAATTGCAGTGCAAACTTTAAACATAAAAGTTACACAATTAAAAGTTAATATATGGCACCACAGCCTATTAATTCACATATAGTACAACAGACTAATAGGAACAGACAGTAATATGAACATAGCTAAAAAGAGAGTGAACTTGCATAGCAATGCAAAAAAAGAAATTATGTACAGAGGAAAATCCTTTTCATCCTGGAGGGTGATTTTTTTTCTTTCTTTTCTATATACTCCTGACGAGAAATAGTTAAGGTGGATGGTGTCTTTAAGAGAATACAAGTAAAATATCTGTGGGATATGTGTGGCTGTGTGTCTTTACATTGCATTTACAGTTCTTTAATAGTACATAAATAAAGAAATTGTTCATTGCACTGTTTAGTGTCATCACTTCCATGAGTTCAGACCTGATGGTCCTTCAGAGCAGCTTTGCATTCCTCTTCTCAACTACTCTAATATGAGAGAGAGAGAGAGAGAGAGAGAGAGAGAGAGAGAGAGAGAGAGAGAGAGAGACAGAGACAGAGACAGAGAGACAGAGAGAGACAGAGACAGAGAGAGACAGAGACAGAGAGAGACAGAGACAGAGATAAAAAATTCATAAAAACATACAATTGCAAGAATTATGCTAAGCATATCACTTAAGCGGTCACTTCAATAACATAAGCTAGACACATTTTACAGTTAATGTTGGTTTCATGAAGGCAATTTCTTAAAATACACTTATTATGCCCCTATTTCCAGTACCATTCTTAGAAAGAAAGAAGAAAATCAGTTGAAAGCATGTTGATCATTAAGATGAAGAAACATTATAATCATTTAGTAATCATTTATAATCATTTCAATAAGAGTAGTCTCAAATCAGGTTTAGAGACATTTATGGATGACAACAGATTACTAAAAGCATTCCTTGACTTCTTTCTTAAACATCACCATGTTCTCCAAACAATGTTCCTCAGTGGAACATACAGAAAATATGGGTTGCTCCATAGAATCTGACAGTACAGACTTTTTAAAAAAGTTAGACAATACATTTTTCAATGTTTCAAGAAGTCAGATTGATACAGCTAGACTCACTAAAAATGTGAGATGGTGGGGAAATGGCATGAATCAGGTTAGGACAAGAGATTCACATAAAACTGGATCCCACATGTGAATCCTGTCCTCATTTTGAAATCATATTGGCCATTTAACAGTTTTCTAGTATGTAGAATGCCTTTAAGGCTGTGCCAGGCCCCATAGGATCAAAATTTGTATTTTGTATTGTAAAATTTGTAATATTTGTATTAGTACAATGTCCTGCACATAGTATTTAATAAACTTTTATTCTCTTTCTTTCCCATGATCTGCATGAACCATGATACTTTTTCCTTACATTAATCACCTCTTCCTGTGTTTTCTGTTCTGATTTAAAAGGTTCTGTAGTTTCAAAACAAGAAAAACCTATTCTCTCTCTCTCTCTCTCTCTCTCTCTCTCTCTCTCTCTCTCTCTCTGTATATATATATATACACATGTGAAACTGCACATGTCACATTGACTTGTCTCAGAGCATCTGTTTACTCATCTGTAAAACAGGTATAACAATATTTGCCTGGGTTCTTTTGAATATCAAAAATAATGATATTTCTCCTTAGACTTTGAGGATCTTTGAGGGAAGAGAGTGAGGTGTTTTATATCTGCACATTCCCTGCAATTAGCACAGTACCTTCAACATAGGAAGTATTCACTAAAGGTTTGTTAACTTGAATTGAAGCGTTAAATGTAAGGCTTCATTCACCTGAACAAAGTTTGGTATAGCAGACAGAGGACTGGTCTTCAAGTCAGGAAGAACTGGGTTCAATTATTGTCACTGATACATATTATATGTACAGTCAAGGATACACCACTTAACTTCTCAGTGTCCCAGGCAACATTCTGAGAATATGAACTGGAGATGTATTGCTAATATGCATTGGTGGAGAGAATTTTCACAGGGAAATTCCATCACTAATAAAATCACAAGTTTGAAAAATAAACATTTGCACTTTATTAAGAAAACAGATGCTTAGAGTTATGTATCCTATGGACACCAAATGTAGGACTAACTTTATGTTGAAGGAAGAAGAAACATTTTTAAACATTTTTAAGATCTCATAGAAGCTGGGAAATGAACCCTCTCTTAAGTTGTGATGAATTTCACTGCAGACTGTTGCCTATGAGAACAAATCAGGCAAGAATTTGGCTGAATTCTGCTTTGTCTTCTTGCCATCTTTGAGGTGGCTTTCTAGAAATAGTTTATCAGGCAGCATACATTGTATAATGGCTGCAAATTGGCAAGGAAAAAAACACAATACATAAAAAATACCCAACAAAATAAAACAAACAAAAAACCCCCCACCAAGACTATCCTTATATTTTTGTATGCTTTCAATAAACTCTAGTGGCTCACTAAGACTTCCAGAAACAAATACATAATCTTATTTTTAAAGTCCTTCATAACCTTGATTTCTTCCTACCTTTGTGGTATCCCTATCTCACATCCCCTAAGTAATCTGAGACTCAATGACATTGGCCTCCTTGTAGTTCCCAGAACAAGAAACTCTTACCTCCTAACTCAATGCATCTTCAAGGGCTATCCTCCATGCCTGAAACTCTGTCCTTTATCTATTGCTCCTGGTTTCCTTCAGCTCACTACTGAAACCATACTTTGCAAGAAGCCTTTCCTGATCCTCCTTAATGCTTCCTATATAAGATTATCTCCAATTTATTTTGTATATACTTGTCTGTATAGTTCTATTTGCATGTGACTTCCTCCTTTAGATTGTGAGCTCCTTGAGGAGAGAGAAAATGTTTATCTTTATCAAAGACTGAAAATTTCCTTGGTTTCTTTAAAGTAACCACTTCTTCTTTCTAAACCCCACTTGTTTTGCCAACAACCAATGACATTTAACCTATAACAGAAAAAAGGCAAAAACAGATTTGGCCATCACAACAGTCTCTTTGTAAAATAGTAATCTGCTCTATCAATATGGTGTTTTTCCCTCTTTACCAAATACTACAACCTGAGGTATAAATACTGTAAATGCTATAAATTCAGTAATTTTGAGACATTATGTCAGATAGGGTTTTTATATTTTAAACGAAGTTGAATAGAGTGTTCGAAAGCTGGGGATGGGGAGACAAATTCCTATTATCTGTATCACCAGTGGTTAACATTATGCTCAGAACAAAGTAAACATTTAATATTTTTTATGCATTTCTTTAGGCATCAAAGTAAATATGAAAATTAATCTAAAATAAATTTGAAACTGTAATATTTAACATTTATATAGCACTGTAAGTACTAAAAACACTTTAATGCACAGTAACTGTGCAAATAATTCTTTTATTTCCCTTTTACAAATGAAAAAATTAAGGTCATGACAGTTTAAATGATATTTCCATGATACATATCCAGCTAGTATATGAAGTCGGATTTAAACCCAGGTCTTCTGACTCCAAATTTGACACTTTTTTTTCTCTCTGAAGCAAACAAGTAAATTCTCAGAGAACTGAGTTTAATTAAATAAGAGAAGAATTGAGTCAAAATATTGCTTATATAAATATGCCCTAGGTTTCTACCCTTTCTACTAAGACTTTCTTCAATGTCTTGGTCCCAATGACAAGGTGCCCAATGTTTATGGAATTAGATTAGCTTTATCTATCATAAAGTCTGAGTCTGAAAATGATAAAAACTGCAAATCAACTGTTTCGAGGATAATTAAATATTTAATAAGTTCTACAGAAGCACATGAAACCAACACTCTTCTTCCTGCTCAACTTCTTCCCTCTTTAGATATAGATACAGATATATAAACACATATATAGTCATATGTGTGTGTTTATATATATAGATACAGATATATAAACACATACATAGTCATATGTGTGTGTTTACATATATTTGGTTTATATGTATGTATTGCTAATTATGTAATCTATATGAATAATACTTTAAAATTCTTGTTTTAATTAATATGAATGAGAATATTTAGTAGTATTTCTTTAACTGGGAATTATGAAACAATGTCCTACACTGAAATCTTTTGATATTATTCTTAACAAATAATTAATTTCTAAAGGGAAAAGTCAAATCAGCCCAGGAAAAGATCCTCCCTGAAATGTGGATAATAAGATGGAATTAGATCTTTGAGTAATTCAATCAATAGAAGTGTCTCATTTGTTGCTGTGTTGCTTCAGTTGTGTCTGATTCTTTGTGACCCCATTTGAGGTTCTCTTGGCAGAGATAATAGCATGGATTGCCATTTCTTTCTTCAGCTCATTTTACAAATGAGGAAAGTGAAACAAAGGGTTACAGTGACTTGCTCAGGGTCACACAGCTAGTATGCATCTGAGGTAGGATTTGAACTCTATCCATTGTGCCACCTAGCTGAGATGGAATTAGGTCTTTGATTAATTCAATTAATAGAAGTATCTCTTAACTTGACCTTTAGTCAGATAGAGAAAGTGGCTAAAGAGGGATCAAATGGTTTTAGGAAAATACTTCTCTGGGGAAAGTGGTGACTATTTTTCTTTTGATAAATGTAAACTGTTACCTAGACTTTCTTTAATCTTGATTATGGAATTGTGTCTTTTGTTTTGTGAAACACTATAAATGGTGAATGGACATTATGATGCCAAAAAGATTGTTTTAAAGAAGGTTTGGGTTTGTATTTCTTGAATTTTGTCCTTCTAATCTTTAGGAGAAATGCTTAGATTTGTTTATTTTGTATGTTTATCTCTGCCAGATATGTATTCTAATACACATGATACTAAGCATTTTTTTTCCCAGTACTAAAACCTCCAGGTTTTAATTTACAGGACTTATGACAATTAGTATTAGCTAGTTCAAAGTTGGCCTTAGACACTAGCTATGTTGGCCCTAGGCAAGTCACTTAACCCTGTTTACCTCAGTTTCTTCATCTATAAAATGAGCTAAAGGAGGAAATGGCAAACCACTCCAGTATCTGCCAAGAGAACCACAAACAGGGTCACAAAGATTTGGATATGACTGAAAAAAATGATTGAACAACAAAAAATGAAGAGCTGGTCATTTCTAAAACTCCTTTAAAGAAATCCAATTCTTTATAATTCAGTTGTAAAATGGGAAAAAAATTAAAAAGTAAATTATAATTTTTGCAGACTTCAAAGGATTCTTTTGGTTTGTTCCAGGAGGTGGTGGACCTTTAATTTCATCAATCCTGGAAACTCCTGGTGAGGAAAACTCTCTCTTTAAATGCAAATTGGTAGCTGTTTTATAATTTGAGTCTCTATTCACCGTGACTTGCCTACAGTCATAAGACCAGGAAGTGTCTGAAGCTGAACTTGAGCTCAGTTTGAACAGACACCATACTGTCTCTCATGCTTATAAAGAATAAGATTTTCTAAATCAAAACTGGCTTTTTTTGGAATTAATAAAAGTGGTAAAAATGTACATTTCATTTAGTGCTCTAAACAGCAATGATCTCGATTACTACCAGGACTCAATTCAAAAATAATAATCTGAATTTTCTCTGACAATCAAGATGAGTTTCTTCCATTCTCTAATACCATTCATATAAATTGTTACCTCTTTATTATTTGTCAACTATAACCACTTCAAAGCTGTAATTAGAAACTACTTACATAATTCACCTGTAAACTGTCCTTGACTATTGGATCCCATATAGCCTATGTCAAGAAGGTCGCTGGCATTGCGCTGGTGACTTCCTCGCAAGATCTCGCCTTTTCTAGGTCCAGTTGATCCTTTAGAAGAAGCTGTTCCTGATGAACTGTGTCCACCTGGTGATGGAAAGCTTGGCTTACTATAGGGTACCAGTGCCTCCTCTGAAAAAGAAGTAAAAGAAAAGGCTAAAAACACAGTTGCCAGAGGGTGGAAGAGGTATTTATTAACACTCTAAAATTAAAGTTTAGAATGATTTGCTTGATGGCTCAATATCTAGTAAAATTAACAAATAGATCCCCAATATTTCAGAAATTTCTACCCGTAAACAGAGGTCCTAGTGGTGTAAAAATGTTTTATATTACTTATGGAATTTGGATTTATTATAAAAGAAAATTGTACATAATGAATTATAATTTGCTTATCAAAAGTAGATCTTAAAATAACTCTGAGAGTTAAATAAAATTGATTAGATTTTCCATTAAGAATGGAGTCTTTTTTTTTAATTTAAATTATGAGAATTATTCTATAGATTCTAGTATTACCCTTTTGTTGTCACTACACTTATATTTTAAACATTCTTTAACTTGGAATTTTATTTTAAAAAAAAGATTCCAAAATTGAACCTGGATTCTGCTCTAGAAAAGGTGGGTTCCATTTGCATAAGAGGAATATATATTTTTAAAAAGATTACCTGAACTTCATGATTTCTGATTTCAGAAGAGTTGTTCCAGAAAGTGCATCCATATTTATGATATATTATTTTTGTAAGATGCTGAAGAAGTTAAATTGTACCCACAAAGATAAAGGTAACTTGGTCACTTTTCCAGATAACTTAAGGACTAAAGAGGTGGTCCAGTGGATAGTGTACTACACTAGAGACAGGAAGATCTGAGTTTAAGTCCTACTTCAAATACTTACTAGCTGTGTGACGCTGGAGAAGTTTCCTTATGAATAAAATAATGATAAAAATAGCACCTCCCTCCCAGAGTTGTCAGGATAAAATGAAATCTTATTTATAAAGCTCTTTCCAAACCTTAAATTAGAATATAAATGCTACCTATTAAACAAAAGGTGGTGCAAATTGGATGGTAGGCTAGGCCAGGAGTCAGGAGTAGTCAACTTTTTTAGTTCAAATTGGACCTCAGAGTCTGACTATATAACCCATGGCAAGTCACTTAACCCTGGTTGCCTCAATTTCCTCATCTGTAAAATGAGTTGGAGAAGGAAATATCAAACCACTTCAGAATCTTTGCCAAGAAAACCCTAGATGAGGTCAGAGTCAGACATGAAAAATAACTCAACAATCAAACCAAACTTTGCATTCTAGTAAAGATTTCAAATTCACTCATTAATTTAGATAACATTAAAAAGAACACTAAATTAGGAGTCAGAGAACCTGGGCTCAAATGCTGGCTCTGCTATTTTCTATGTGACCTTGAACAACTGACAATCACTTGGGCCCTCAATTTTCTCATCTATAAAATGAGAAAATAGGAAGAGCTGATCTCTAAGGTCTCTTCTAGGCTTAGATCCATTATTCCTGTTATAGGGCAAGTCCCAAGTAATGATGATTCTGAACCTTGTTTGTCTGAACCAATCAATTATTAAAATTATTATTATTATCAATTCAGTGAAAGTGGTTACAGTAATTGTAAATCTTTCCGTACACTTTGATTTATTTTCTGAGCTAAATATTACAGGCAAAATTTTATGAAATAAGTAGGTTGAGTAGGGTGTACAATGGCAGATAGTGGATGCAGGTAGCCTATGCTTAATTTCCCTTTTGGAGAGATGAGAAAAACAGCAAGATAATTTTCCTGATCTGCTTTGTAAAAGTATTCCAACCCATCAATTGTCTTGTACATGTCCTAATATAATTTTCATATTAAAACACCTGATAAAAAAAAAAATTAAATGTCTAAACTTTGTTTTGGACTATCTCACCACACACCTGATCCAAATGCTTGTTTGTGTGGGACTCTCCTTAAATCTTCTTGATGTTCTGTGGAGCTTATCCATTCCTGGGTTTCCCGCTGCCAGTCTAGTGAGGTTCTAGCTTGTAGATCCAATGAATTCTTTGTTTCATCTATGGGGGATGCATGTTGCCTCTCCAGAGAGCTTCCTTTTCTCTCTGTGAAATTTTCCATGTTACCACCATGTTGGCCAGGGCCTATTTGGTGCCTTAAACCCTGAACTGGTGGGGGATCTGGTGGTGGTGGAAGATCTAAAAATGTTGAATAGGGTTTAGAGTGAACTAAAGTGTAATGGAATAATAATTTTGCTTCAAGCTGAAGATAAACAATGACTCCATACAGGTAGAACTGGTACAAAATTAATTAGTGGAAAATAAAATCAATCATTAGAGTAATAAATGCATAATGTTAAGATTATTTATTGTTTTCTACCAGTATTCTGGCAATAGATTCTTTGAAATGGAAAAAATAAGAAGTGTTTCTTAGCAAATTCTGTTGCAAATTCTGTACCTACCAAAAATACAGATTCAGTTTGCTCACAAATCAGATTTATCTTCTACTACTTGCCCACACCTCAGATTATCTTCCAAAGCAGACATGCCATGACATACAAGAGCATTAACAAAATTGCAAAAGATGTGGGTTTCCAGCATCTCTTTATCAGAGGCCCAAGAAAGAACTAAAACTCCTCTGATGATCTCCACAGGAAATGATGCCCTTGGGATATTAAGAACTGTATGCTCAAGCCATATGTGGCAGTTGACTGTCTGCACCCATGTAGGTGGCACATTTAACAACAGTCCAGGGGTTAAGCTAACATTCATTAGAAGCAATTAACATTCTGCCTGACAAGCAATTCTGGCTATCTGTTTCATGAATTAGCTAATGAGCTACAACTAATACATTATATTTTTTCAATGTAGTTATATTTATAAGTAGTAACTTATTCTCTGAGTACATATTGGATGTTTCATAGGGTTATAATAAGACCATACATTTTGTGCAAAATATTACTGAATGCTACCTGGGATACATTATCTAATCTTGCCTCTACTGCCCTACTCTAATTTGATTCTCTATCACTTTCCCCATTGTACTTCTTCCAAACTTTCTCTTCTCCCTTCTGGCCTCCAACATCATCTCCTATCCCCTCCTTCTCAAGTGAAGTAACTCACTTCATATTCTACCAAGAAAATAGGAGGCCATGGGTCATGCTCCCTCTTCTCTCCTATTCTACATTTCAAATTATCTTGAAATAATTTTCCATCTTCTTCTTTACTGGGAGGTAGATATGGTACTTCTCCTAACTAAAATTAACCCCTTTCCTCACGATCCTATACCTCATGTCTCTAGTGGCAGTCTGTTCCTGTAACGGTGCCAACTCTAGTCTCCTAACCACAACTCATCTCTCTTCTTCAAACTCTTCAATATCTGCTGGCTTCTTCCTTGCTCAGGAAACCTCAACTATGTCCTCTTGTCCTCCTACACTATCAGACTATATCTTTTCTCCTTGAAAAAGCTGCATATCCCAGTTGTCTCCATTTCCTCTTTCCTTATTCTCTTCTTAACTTGCAACCCAGCTTCTATCCTCATCAATCAAATAAGCTGTTAATTTGAAAGTTTCCAATGATCTCTGAATAGATAAATCCAATGGTCCTTTCTCAGTTTTCATCCTTCTTAATGACCCATTTGACACCATAGACCCCCTGCTTTTCCTGGATACTCTCTCCTCTCTGGATTTGCATGACACAAATTTTCTCTATCTCCTCATATTTGCCAGCTTCTTCTGAAGTCTCTTCTTCTTGCTCATCAACCAAAGACTCCTTCTAAATTCTCTGTCTGTAATATAATCAGTTTCCATAGGTTAAACTGTCATCTCTATACAAATCAATCTCAAATCTATAGAATTTCTTTCTCTCCTAAGTTCTACTTCTGCATTACCAGTTACTTATTGGAAAGTTTCAACTGGAAGCTTCCACAAGCATCTCAAATCCGACATATCTAAAACAGATTTTTCTATCCCAAAATCACTCATCTTCTTAATCTCTCTTTTTCTATCAAGGATAACACCAATTTTCTATTCACCCAAGTTCATAATCTCTGATTAATTTTTGACTCTTCACTATCATTCACCATTACTCTCCACACTAACCATCTGCAAAATCTTGCTGATTCTATCTCTGTGACAACTCTGATATCTTCCCACTTCTCTCTATCATATGGTCCTCCTCCCCCCACCCCTAGTTCAGTTCCTTAGCATCTTTCATCTTGATTATTGTAAAAGCTTCTTAATTGGTTTCTCAGCCTCCAATTATCCTCCTCTCCAATCTATTCTTCACAGAGCTGCCGACAATATACTATACTTGTAAAGCACCATTCTGATGATACCATTCTCTTGCTCTATAAGCTCAATCTCCCTGTTGTCTTTAGGATCAAATATAGGTTCCTCTGTCTGACGTTTAAAACCCTTGACAATCTGAAACCAGTCTACTTTTCTGGATTTATTATGCATTGCTCTTTTTCATGAACTCTAATGCCTAGACAAACTTACTTGCTGTTTTTCACACAATACATTACATCTCCTGTGTCTCATTTCTGAAATTTACTCCCTCCTTTCTGCCACCTTTTGAAATTCCTAGCTTGCTTCTAGGCTAGGTTCAAGTGTCATTGCCTATATGAGATCTTTCCTTATCTACCCAGATACTCATCTCTCTCTCAATCCCCTTCCAAAATTACCTTTCCTGTATTACTTTCAATATATTTTGTGTTTACTTTTCTATATACAAATTATTTCCCTCAAAAGAATGCAAATTCGGAGAGAAGGGGCCATTTTTTTCTTCATATCTCTAGGTATGTATCTCTATGTATCTGGCACATAATAGAAATTTAAAAATAAAAAAAAAAACGTTTGCTACTTTTTCCAGATAGCATATTTATAATTCTAATAAAACATGGAGATGAAAACAGCAGTACTTAGTTCTAACATTCTTTCTTATTTTTTCCCCCTCTTAATGATTCTTGAAATGTGTAGATTCTTTATTAACTACACATTCATTCATGATGAAATCCTACTTTCCTTCCTTGGTGTTCATTCCATTAATTATTGTGTGGTTTTTCAATTTGTCCATATCAAAATATGTGATAGGCTCCTTTTTTTAAACTGATTCTGCTAGCATTAAAAATTCACTCAGGTCAAAATTTTACTTTTTATTTTGAAAACTTTTAAAGTTTATCTCAGAGTTTTTCCTCCATTTCCCCTTTTGCTCATTTTGTTATATCTTCTCTAGATTAATCTACAGAGCTTTTTATTAAAGTTGTGGAGACAGACCACTTCCAAAAGTTTCTAATATTTTGTACAGTGTACATTTTATGCAATGTACTTATTTTTCCCTTTTCTCTATATGTGTGTATGTGCATTTTTTATACTAATTTCTTCTTTTTGGAACTCATATGGTTATTTAAAAAATTTCAAATTTATTCAGCAAAACATATTTTCCTTAAGGTTCTGTAAGGAGTTTCTTTCAAATGACTTTTTAAAGAAAATTTATAGTTCTTTTAATTTATAGAGGAAGTATTAGGTCATGTTTATTTGGATGTGATATTATCCTTTAATTGAAGTGATGATAATTATACCTCCTGAGGATCTGTTTGGGGAGCTCCCTAAGCTGCAATGTTATTCCCACTTATCATGTAAGTCCTCTAGTTAAATTAGGAGTTACTAATTATTCAAGATAACAGGGTCAGTGTCTGGGGGAGGAAAGTTGCATCTGGAACATTTCTTTCAGAATAAAATGCTATTTCCAAATTGAGATGTCTGCTATACTACATGATTCAATTCATGCTGTACTACATGAATTTAGTGACTTTTTTTCTTGTTATTCAGTGCTGTCTTCAGTGATCTATTACAAATACAGATGTAATCTTTCCTGAGCATCTGAGTTGCTGAGAACTGAAGGAAGACCTAGAAATCTGACAAATAAAATTGTATTTCATAGTACTAGCTTTCTATTGGGAGGTTTTCCCTCCCACCACCCAAATACCCACTCCCCAGTAAAAATGCTTAACTGTTAGATGGACAATAATGGCAGCTGCTTAAGCCTGATGAGATCAGGATTGCAGATATTCTAACTTAACAATTAAGTTACATTATTTAGGCACTTAATATCTGCCAAAAAAGAATTCCATCACATACTTTGATATAACAAATTAAAAACCACACCATAATGAATGGGATGAAGAATGAGTGAATGGAGCAAAGATAAAAGTATAAAGTTATTGATTAAATTCATTTGAGTTAGCGGGTAAAAGGATGCTATATTTCAATTAAATCATTATTCCATTTGATGTTGATTTCATCTCACCATTTCACTGTATTTTCTTCTGATGAAGTCAATGTAGGAAGTACTCCACTATTGACATGGAAGTGTGAATAAGATCAATTATATGACCTGGATATGAGTAGTAGGAGAAAGCTTACAATTTAGGGGATGAGGGGGTAATAGAATTAGGTTTCCAATTCCCCATTTATAAGGTGTTGCAACTTCTAGAACTGGAGCATCTAATATTCTATTTAAGGTTGATTTATACTCTTGGAGAATACAACCAAATGAGTTTATTGATTTCTGTATATGTGTACATTATTTTGTGACTTGCCCTGTGATTTTATTGGTGAAGTGGAATTCCCAATGAAAATCTATCTCAAACCAATACGTATTGGCACCTGTAGTTGCCTACAACACTAAGAGGTAAAGTAATTTGCTCAGGGTACCACAACCAGTATGAATCAGAGGCCTTCCTTACTCTAACGTCAAATATTCCCTATCCGCTATGCCATGCTGCCTCTCACCTCATAAAATATTAATGCTAAATCCATAATGCCAGATTTATTGTGACACATTTTTTATCATTCAAAACTCAATGAAGCAAAATAATATCTATCTATTAAGTTTCATTACCGTGCAGCTAAACTCCACCAAAGGGAAAAATATTTTCCAAGTGGATGTTATGAAATGGGTTCTGATTGGCATATTTCAGCATACTACAGTTCTTACTGATGAATTTTCTTAACATTATTCTTTTGAATATTGGGTATCATTTTGTAAAATGAATGAAGTACAAAATTTTGTACTTGATTGAGAATGATAATAAATAGCATTCTTTATTTTGGGTTTCCTTGAATGTCACTGAATTACAATTAATACTTTCCTTTACAGCATACCTCAGGTAAAGTCTAAAATAACACTTGTCAGGAATTTAAGATGGACTAGAGAGACTGAACAAAGAATATCTATCTACTCTTGGGACACACAATTAATCTCTTTAACCTCTCCTAAAAGGCTTGAGAAGGTAATTAAATCCATTGGGTAAGTTAGCAATGTATACCTTCTTACTCCTTTGCTTAATTGTTATTTCAACGGTGAATTCCAAATGAGTGTAAGCAGGGAGTGAAGAGGGGCAAGTGTCCTAACAGTCTTGTTAGATAACTTCTGTTCTTCCTGGCTCATATTTACATACGGTATTTTACTGAAATAAGATTCAGAAACAGAATTTTTCTACGTAAATAGCACTTTGTCTGAATCCTTCTACTCCTAGCACATTTTAGGTTCTAAGATCCTTTTTTGTATTTACATTTTTTTATTTAGTAGTTATTGCAGTAGTTAACTACAAACTCTCTGAGGGCAAGGTCTGAGTCATCTTTTATCTTTGTGCTTAAGAAAGTGCCTTGAATTAATGGAGTATGATTTCTACCAACTTATCACATTCACTTATACTATTTGTTCTCATGTCCCAAAAAGGAGATAGCAATGAGGTAAAAGGAAATAAAACCAAAAAACCTACCATCTGTCATTCCCTCCCTGCGATGAGGCAATGGGGGTTGATCCAATTTGCCTCCCTTGTGTTTTTTAGTGGGCCTAGGCCTCTGACTCTGATTCAATGCTGTACTGGTGTTACTGTCAGTAGAAAAAGGACTGGTTGGTCGAGGTCTTTGAGAAGAAGAGAATGCTTTGCCTGAAAGGAAAGACAAAGGGAATGGAAAATGCAAAACATTATTATAACAAAGAGGACACTCCCTTTATACATCTATTCAGATTAAAGATGAACTAACAAGATTGTCTTTCAGGGACAATGTTTAGGTTTCTTTGTACTCTCCTGCTCAAACATAGCAAAAAATAATATGCTACACCCCCAAAAAAGGAGAAGAAAAAAACTGATTGTCCAAAACTTGGGCTCAATATGTTTAAGATTTTGAACAAACTAGGTCAATTATATTCATAAAGTATAGTTCACTACATTCAATTTTTTCTTCCTGACATTAAAGGAGAAAGTTCCAAAATTAATTAGATGTTAAGTTAATCAAATTATACCACTGAATTCTTAGAAAAAATGGAGAGCCTTTATATTCCATCAAAAGAAAACAAACTTCCCAGAAATCCTTACTCGGATATGTTCATTGGACTAGACCACAACACAATCATTTTGTTTCAGTTGTTTTTTGGTTGTGTCTGAATCTTTGTGACCTATTGGGGTTTTCTTGGCAAAGATACCAGAGTGGTTTGCCATTTCCTTTTCTAGCTCCTTTTACAGATAAAGTAAACAGGGTTAAATGACTTGCTCAGACTTAACATAGCCAGTTAAGTGTCTGAAGCTGGATTTGATCTTGCTTAAGATAAATCTTCTTGACTCCAGGCCTGGCACCTTTTGCATTACACCATCTAGCTGTCCCCTTCCCCCACAAATATACAACTTGTTTATCAGTCAGTTGTTTTCTACCTTTTCTCCATAGAATCTTTCACTTCTGTAATATGCTACACAACAGTTTAAAATTACATTATGTATCAGAATAGAGAACATAATGTACATTTACTCAAGAATTTCCACTTCTAACTTTTCAAACAATTGTATGCCTCTTTCTTTTGGCTTAATATATTATATTTATTCCAGGAAAGAGGGTAGGATTATGCTGACAGAAAAAAATGATGGCTAATATTTTTAACACTGTATGAATCTAGCATGCATACATTCTACATGACAGCATTTAGTATAGTGGAAAGAAAAATGGATTTAGAGTCTGAAGACCTGAGTTTCACCACTGACTCTGATATTCCAAGTTTTGTGAATGTGGATAAGTTACCAGGAATTTTATTTATAACATGGAGATAATACACTATCTATCTCATAGGATTCTTATTAAAAAAATGATGTAAATGACAGCTATCATTTACTGTCATAAAATATATTACTATGAGGAAAGTACTTTATAAAGCTGAAAGCACTACCCAAAATTCAGCTACCATTGTTATTATTGCTACAAATAGGTAATATTTATTCTAAACACATTTCTCTAGCTGCTTATCCTTAGGGCCATCTTATATGTTGCTTAATGTTTTATTAGTATTAGCACACATGAAACAAGTGAATTTATGCTACCTAATTGATTAATTTCTTTGACTTTTCAAATTGTTTCTGCATGTTGTATATACCACATAAATGGTATGAACATTCAATGTCTGACCTAAACTTTATCAAATAAAAAAAAAATTCAATTAGCCATTATCTTACATCACAAATATTGTTTAAATAAAAACAAACCTCTGCAATTCCTAGATACAGGAGTAAATTTGAAATTTCAGCGCTACAGTTTTTTCTTCTGTGAATGTAAATTTGACATATATAGGGCTTTCATTTCTGTCCCTTCCTTCCTTCCTTCCTTTCTTTTTTCTTTTTCTTTCTTTCTTTCTTTCTTTTCTTTCTTCTTTCCTTTTTTTTCCTTCCTTCCTTTTTCTCTCCTCTCTTCTCTGTATCTATCTATCTATCTATCTATCTAACTATCTGTCTGTCTGTCTGTCTGTCTATCTATTTCTTCTGCCCTTTCAGATCAGAAATTGTTCTGCAACTTATACTTTGATAGAGATACCTGGAACACTGAGAGTATAAATGACTTGCCTCAAGCCATAATCTATAAGTCACAGGTGGGACAAAGAACTCAGGTCTTCCTGATTATATATAAGAGGAACCTAGATGGTAAAGAGTCAATCTCTTCATCCTGGATTCAAGTTCTAGTTCTGAAACATAATGGCTATGTAATCCTGAGGAAGTTACTTAAACGTTCAGGGACCTAGCCAAATCTCTTAAGACTATAAGTAGCATAGCATTACTAATCTGCTTTGGTAGAGAGCATTTTCTCACTGGAAGTGAAGTTATATTGAGCACACACATACACAAAAGTGGGTAAGTGAAGCTATTTTGTTTCAAGAAAGATAAAAATGAAACTTAATGATAACTTCAAGCAAAAGACAAAGTGCTTTCTGGTGCAGTGAAAAATAAGTTACTTATTACGTTCAGAAGCAAAAACTGAGTTCTTAAATAATAGCAATTATGTATAAGCACCATTAAATTTAACTTGCAAATACAGTATCTTTTTAATTAGCATCCTGTAAAATAAAATTAAAAAATTGTATTAAATAACACATCCCAAACAATTAATAAGACTGTCTGACATATGCTTACACTGACAAACTTATATGCACTCACCCCATGCTTAGAAAGTCTTCCCAGAAAATGCATTTGCAAAAAAGATGGGCTAGAAGCACAGTAATAAAGATAAAAGATAAAAGCTGAGTGCTTTCTATCACTAGAAACTTGACTGATTGTGTGAAGTTTTTGCAAAGTATATATTATCAAACAATAGTGGCAAAGTTAGTAGTAGCTTTGCTGCAATATGAAAAAGAAGCATGTATTAATTAATTTCTCAAGTAGTGGAGAATAAAGGGAAAATTAGAAGACCAAATGATAGTCTGCATCACTTAAATTAGCTAGTTATGGTAAGTATTCATCCAAACTCATATTCATGCATGTTAATGCCTTACAACCAGATTCATTGAGGAGAAAGATTAAGAGGTTGAAAAAGCTCAGTGTGAATAGCATAAGGTTTCCTCATGCACAAATTGGCAACGTCAAATCTACCAACCTGTTTTTGTAAGGCTGGTTCCATCCAGCCTAAAACCAGCTTTATCTGCTGCTGCAACCAGTGCTTGTGCAAAACTGCTGCTGGTCAAGATGGAGTCATCTGAGGAGCTACCTACACTAGATCTATGACTAGAAAAGTTACGATCCTCATCAGATGCAGAACCCCATCCATTTATCATTGAACCTAAAAACAAATGTAGTTATCTAGTGAGTTGTAGATATTTCATATATGACCTGTTTCTATATTGTATAACATCTGTAAGGTGCAGAGAAGATGCCACATAAAACACTTTAGGGAAGGGAATCAATCATTGCTCTTGTGGCTTGATTTATATAAAGAACTCCAAAAGAGGAAAAACCCAATGCATGTTGGCATCTTCTCTGCAACTCACAGTCTTAGAGAATTGCCTACAAGACAACTGAGAAGTTAAGTGACTTGACCAGGGTCACAAAGTTGTTTATGTCAGAGGTGGGACCGGAACCCAAACCTTCCTTTCTCCATGCCAGCTCCTGATCCCGTGTTATGTTGCTTTATCAAAGCAAAATGGGCTCTTAAACTAAACCTAACAATATTAATTTCAAAGATTTTAAGTAATTTCAGTGATAAGGTGTCAATGAGACATGATAAAGACATAACACCATATTCGCCAAGTAAAAGAAATACTTGCCATGAAATAGTTCTAAATTCTAAAATTACTTGGAATTCCAGGAACACGCATAGATACATAAAGATAAAATGAAGCACTTTATTTTTCACTTTTTCCTCTCTACTATGTAGTACATAAGAATATCTTTGAGACTGTTATTCTAACCTAACCATAAGTTTCTTTCAATTGGCAGGCTTCCATAATATAGCTTCCAAGATTTAAAAAGAAAAGCTAAAAAAAAATTAATAAAAACAACAAACAGAAACTGAAGGAGTGAGAAGGATCTGTTAGCCTGAAAATATATTAAGTGTAGCAGAGTGCTGGTTTTGTTCGCCAAAATCACGCTTTTTTTTTGAACTTTCCAAACACAGTTCACTTGACAAACAGCTGCAAGGAAGCTAACAAAAAAAAATAGCTTCCTGAGAAAGAACAATATTTGATCCAATTATTGCAAGTCAAGGACCATCAGACAAAAATAAAAAAGGAAATAATGCAATGAACTTTGCCACATGACATTATAGTAGATAGGAGAAAATGAAATGTAGCATTTAGTGGTCATAAAAGATTTTAGAAGTGAATATACTTCTTGAAATACTGAAAGGATGTTAAAGCTTCTCCAAGATTTTTATTGTTCATTCATAAAACCTATGCTTTAAGAAAAATGTGAGTCCTTTAATACTTTCTACTTCCCTTTTATTTAAGCAATGACAAATTTTCATGATATAAAATATTTTATAAATAGAGAATGAAAATTACAGACAATTCTTTATTACCTGGATAGTTGAAGCAATTATGTAGGTGATAGAAAATGGTCAAGAATAAAATAATTATTTTGCCTGTATATAGAAAACAAGTAGCCTCCACCTGGCGCCATTAATTAGCTCCATAAAAACATTGTCTTAGTTGAAACTATATTACAAGGGACTGGGGAATCAAAATGATGGAAGTTTAAGCACTAGATCAGAATATCATATCCATCTGATTTTACGTTTGATAACATTTCTTCCAGAAACATCTTTTAAGTTTATACTCAGGTTGATATTAATGTCTTAATGACAATGTGAAAAAAACATAATTCAAGGAAACATACTTAAGAATTTTATTATGAATATGTCAATCTTTTGATAATTCACAGTATTTTAACCAAATCAATGATGCCATACTGCAAATAAGATTCCTGGTTAAACAAGAGGAGGAAAACTTCTAGCTTCCACATCCTCTTTTTTGCTTCTCAGGTTCAAACAAAATGAACTTCTTTTTTGCTTACCATCTAGTTCACATTTTTAGGGTAGAGAAAGGCATAGAGTTCAAAAAGGAAGAGTCAAAAATGTCTTTCTCTGCCAATCTGCCTTTTTCACTGATTCTCACACATGACACTCTATGCCATCCCCTCCTACAATACAGACTCAGCTACTGTTTTTTGTATGAAGCCATCCTTCTACCTTGAAAAACTGGGGACATTGTTCTAAACCCAGATAAAGGAATGGTACAAATCACTGGAACACAAGCAATAGGTATACAAGAAACATGGTTTGTAAGAAAACAATTTTCAAACGTGGGGGAAGGATACATGCAGTGTAGAATCTAACAAGTTGTCTGAATTCCTTCTCCTCTCCAGTCATGGCTAGTATATCCTCTGGAAGGGTAATCCTATAAGGTTCATGGAGGCTAATGTCATCTCCCTTGCCTAACCCCACTCCCAACTGTTTTTCTGTTTTTTGCTTTTTTTTAATGTTTGGTGGGATGCCAGGGGCTACATCACTGGTGCAAAAAAAGAAAAAAAAAACTTTTGGTTATGCATTTTTATGTTTTCATTCAGTTCTATGTATAACATAGCCAAAGGACTTAACTGCATTTTAGGGTCTACTCCATCCATTATGGTCTACCACAAACACCTCTTTCTCTCTCTACACACCATTACATTTGCTTAGTAATTATCTGATATATAGTTGTACTTGTATGTGTTACTTCCCTTAAAAGAATAAAAACTCGTAGAGAGCAGGGACACTTTTGTCTTTGTATCCTAAGGACCTAACACTGTTCTTGGGGCTATAGTGTTTGACAAATTCTTTTTGATTTTTTGATGGTGGTGCTAACTCTTAATGAACTTTAAATAGAGATTATGACAATAACAAAGAAACATGATTTAGCTAAAATAAAAGAATATGTGTATATACATAAATACGTATATGCATATTATATATGCCTACATAAATACATGTTCTTTCTACCATTAAAATGTAAGCTCCTTGAGGACAGGGCATATTTCACTATGATTTTTGTTTCCACTGTGCTTAGTGCAGTGTTTGGCAAATAATAAACATTGAACAAATATTTAGAGATAGATTAATTAATAAGGTTTACATAGATAAACAAAGAAAGCAGGAGAAATCAGAAGTCAATATCAAGCTGTAGTGTGTACTTTTCCCCAAAGGCATATAATAATATGAGCTCCTTAGTTATTCTAGAATTTCTAGTGTATCCCTCCCTTAAAGTCAGAGAGAAATTCATGGCTAAGAGACAAGAAAAGGAGAAAGCAACCTATAAATATAAGGTAGGGGGCATGCATACATTTTGGGACAAATGCTTTTAAATATCACTTTTGACAGGAAATGTGGCATAGTGAATAAACAGCGAATCTTGGAGTCAGGAAAGTTAGGTTTCGGGCCCTGCCTCTGGTGCACTGTGGTTTTGTTAAACTGCAAAAGTGATTTAAGCTCTCAGGATCACAGACAACTCCCTAAGATTACAAGTTAGAACAGTTATTGATGTGCATTGGTAGAGGGAATTTTGTCAATGGGAGTTCTCTAAACCAATGAAATTAAAGGTCTAGGGCCTTTAGAAACAAGGGAGGAAGAAAAAATTAGAAAAAGTTATGAATAAAACATTTCCCACAATATTATGATTTTTCCATACTGCAATGGCTTCAAGTACTGGCCCAGCAGCAGATATTATTCATCAACCTAGAATGGGACTTATAAGGAGTGGAAAAGGCTCATCACCAGAGGGTTGGTCAGTGGGCTGGCTTTTGGCAAAAGTACCTCACTACAAGGAAAGAAGTATTTCTGCCTCCATAAATGGAGAGGGTTTAGCCCTTTTGATGTAATAAAAAAAAGTCTTTAAAGTGCAATACCTTTCTTCTTTTCTGTTAAAAAGTTCATTTCCTTGTGGTTGCCTGTTTTCATTATGACTTTCCATCTTTCTCCTTTAAATCTTACATCCTAAGATCTTATATAAACTGTTAAAGGGCTTGGGAAGAGCAAATAATTGATTTATTAGAAGTATTTTTGCATGAAAATTTTGAATAAAAGTGTATGTGTGGTAAAAAAAAATGCACTACTAGAAAATAAAATATAGCAAGCAATATATGGGTGGTAAAATCTGCTCTATTAGAAAATATGAAATAAAAGATGGTAAGCAATCCATACCATTTTGACACTTTATAGCTGAATACATTATCAATATATACTTAAACATATAATGAAAATGAATTTATGTCACTTAGTCAAATTTATTTCTGTTTACATATTTAACCTTTCCAGATTTTTCAGTTTTCAAATTGCTGAAAAGCCAAAAATTTCTTAAATTTATTCTAACTGCTAAAGAAAAAAAATGCACATAGAACATTAAGTAGTTGCTCAAATGCTACTGAGCAGTAAAATACTATGATAAAGTGGCATCTTGCTGTGTCTCTATTACATCTTCAGCACTAAAATTAATTTATGATCAGTCATCAATTCATTTACATGTCATTTTATGCTAAATCCTTCCTTGCTGATGAATGCGTATCCCTAGATCCATTAAGCTTGAGTAAAGTCTGTGCTTTATAATATGACCTTGTTAATTGTGACATTACCATTTTTATGAGATACAAAAACTAGCAGGTCCCCATTTTCTGAGCATATATTTAATCTACAAACCACACTTACTATTAAATGCAATGTGCCTAACTGTCTGTAAAATAAAATCTAAGCAATATGTATCTCTGAGCAAATCAATCCAAATGTTGACCTCTGTCTTGGCAACAGATTACTTAGGTAACTGATCTTTTTCTAATCTATAGTTGTTCTATTCTCTTCAGCTACATTGCATAAGATCTCATTCTCTAATTATTATATGCAGAGGAAGGAATATATGTAGAATTAAAGATAAGCAAATTTTTTAAACTTTATTTACATAGGTAAAAACATATTCTAGATAGCCTTTATCTTTCTTTTAACTATGAAAATTAAAAATAAATGTACATAGAGTATTTAAAGCATTTCAAAACTACTGTCTCTTTGGAAAATTATTTAACTGATTTTGGCAATGATAGTAATAACATGGAATTTTTGGTATTTGAATTTTTCCCTAATCATTTTTGGTAGCAACTTCTGTTCTTTGGGTCTCAGCTTTTAGTAGCTAAGGCTCTAAGTACTTTAGCTTTAAAGAAAACTTCCAGATTTTATAAAAAAAATTTTTTGTGATTCATTTGGTAAAGCAGTTTTTACCTCTCAAAGTATTAAAACAAGGGCCAGTATCTCTTCAACTGTTATATTCATATGAACTCTAACACTTCAGTAAGAGAGTTTCTTTATCAATGGGTATTTCGAGTCTCCAGACCGCATTGCTCTAGTAAAATCCAATGGGATTTGAATTATGATGTAATAGTTTTAAGGAAAAAATCCAACTACTGAGAAGGGCTTAAGAAATGCTCATCAAAGTGTATTTCTTGAACTTGGGTCCCTATTGTTGAACCTGGGACTGAATCTGAGATCAGCAAAACTTCCTTTTGCCAGGGCAAGTAAAAACTATTATTGAAATAATTCTTTTTTGTTTCATAGATGAATGAGGTAGAGGTAAAATTATATACTTGATAATTTGAGGATATAAATTTGTGAGTTTTTTGGCTTTTCAATATTTGAAAATTGAAAAACCTGGAATGATAAAAAATGCAAAGAAAGAAATGTGACTAAGTGGCATAAATTCATTTTCATTATATGTTTAAATATATTTGATTAAGTAGCAAACTGGGTTTGATAATCTTGCAAATAAATGTGAAAGAATGATAACTGGAGGAAAGCACAAATGAGGAATCAGTAATTATTTGTTCAGTGGCATCACTTTAAAATGTAGTTTTTAAATGATTTCTGTGGCTACCATTCTCTCTTAGTGAGTTCATTAGAAATGGGACAGCTGACACTTTTCCCCATGATTTGCCTTTCTCTTGCTTCATGAACCACCATTTCAAAAAAGTGTCATTCTTGAATTACTTGTTTAAGAGACAAAAAACATTTATAATGACATGTGATTTTTGTGAAAACAGCCTAGATATCATGGATTTTCCCTAATATGGAAACTGTCTGAAAGCAATAAAAGCAAGCAAATCTTAACCTGACTGTCCTGTTTTAATAGTTACTCATTAAGTTAATAATAACTAAAATACAAAGGTAGCATACAATTTTAACTGAAATAAATTACTCAATTACCCCAAACCGTAAGCAAATTCAGAATCAAAGCAATCTTAGACTGAGATAAAAATCTTCCTTGTGGGCACTTAACATCTTAAAAGAACTAGAAAGCAAATGGAAATGGTGTGTTTTTATTGCCCAACTCATTTAGCACTGTCAAACCAAGCCCTAAGTGTCTAAAGGAAACAGGCAATTTAGCACATTACTCATTAGCACCTACTCTTTCTAACATTCAGATTTTATAGAATCTATGCACCCAGAAGCTCTGTTTCCTTTGTGAGAGGATACATTTACTAGCAAGGTTAATTCTAGGCTCAGCAATTAAGACTTTAAGCAGACCTTCCCCATAAACCTATTGTAGAAAAGGGTGGGAGGGGGTGTTTTATGTGAATACTTGAAATTGCAAAGCTCATTCCATTTTTCTAGCAAGACATAGCCTTACTTATAAGATTAAACAGATCACACTCTATTATACCAGAATGCCCCAATATTTATAAAGATGACAGTAATTAAGTTAAATTCATGTAGGAAAGCAGGTTTTGTTTTCTTAGCTATAAAAACTTCATTTGGATGAATACTAAGACAAATTAACTGTAGTAAAAGTACCATTTTTTTCCTTACCCTAGTCATATCTTGCATGATACTAATAAATGAACATGTAAATGTTCAAAATGACAGCACCCTGATGTATAGATATATCTATCATTTCCACCATTAATAATACGCCACAAAAGAGGGATATGGGCTAAGCTGATTTTTAAAATTTATTTATTCCTGTATTATCATTGTAAAAGCCTTTGCTACATTTCTAGTGGAAAGGCTTCAGAGCTATTAGTGAGATATGCAAAAATATGCAAAAATATAACCTGAAGGAGATTAGGCTAGACATTCAAAGTAGCTTAGCTGACTAGTGCACTAATAAGTCACCTTTCTGAATTCTAAGATTTAAACTTTAACTCTGCAACCTTCAGTTGGAGCTGGTTTTCAAATCACAGCAGTTGAGCTGCAGTTCTTAAATCTTAATTAGCTTGGCAAGCAGACTGGCCTGAGGGCAAGGAGACAAACGGAAAAGTGGAATAGTGCATTGCACACTGTTTAATTCAACAAGAGATGCCGAGGAAAATTATAGGTGCTGATGCTCCATCACTGTCACGTTCCAGCTTCCATCACTGGGAGCTTCAATGTATTTCCGGAGCTGCAATGCCCAGATAAGGGTGCAAAATCTTTAGAACTGAAAAATCATGTGACAGTAAAATAAAATTATGTGGGAGAACATTTAAATGCCCTCTTAGAGTAAAGACATACTAAAAGTAAATACAGAAATTAGTGGACTCTCATGAAGATTGAGTATTTGGAATGAATATTTGTTTCTTTCAGGGAACTAAATCATCACAGATATGCAGAGGGTATTTTTTGATACTAAATAGAGGATTCATTATTTAAGGTCAAAAGCAGTGTTTACTCACACATGTTCTCTATCTTTACCATATGCTCATCTGACTTAAAATCTGTTTCAAAAGTAACTTTAAATGCATAGCCTTTATGGCATTTAATTCTGGGTTCATATTTTGATGAAGTCTGTTGCACCCTCTTGCACTGTGGCTAGGATAAGATGCTAAGGAGATAATGGAATAAATAATTATCTTTCTCCAAGTATAAAATTATCGAATCCATGAATATCAAATGTATAAAAATATACTTTATATAATCACACATTTTTCTCCATTCTAAATATGTTGTGCAGTCCTTTAGAAGCTTATTCTGAAGTATTTTTTTCATTTTTATCAGTGAATACTTTTACAGAATAAAATATCAAGAGGCATTTTAAGATTCCATTCATTTTGTATGTTGCTCCTGATATACAAAATGTATCATTTCCAAAAGTCAATTTTTAAAAAACGTAATAGACTTGCTTCTTTGGTAGACTGAACTTTTCAAAAGCTCTGAATATAATTGAGTTTTCTTTCATGTCCTTAAAGCTTTTTAAAATTCATGAATTTTCTTATCATTTTCACAGCAAAGCAAAAATATTTCCAAATCCCTTTTTAACTTTGTGTTTAGTATTAACATATTTAGAATGTCATAGAAATAGAATGAAATAAACCTTGCTAAAACATATATGATTTGTGATATATTTAAATACATAAACAGGTCAGTTATTTCTGATAAATCAGTTGTTACCTGTCACAGAACTGTCTAGATTGTCCATACTGGATCCTGGAGTCTGCTCTTGACCTCTCAAGGGTCTAGTAATTTCTAATGCTTCTTCTTCCTCTTCTTCCTCCTCCTCCTCATCGTCATCATCATCATCATCTGGAATATCAGTCTCCAAATCTGAAATCAGGGTTCCAGAAACATAACCTAATGGTGGAACTGGGGGCTGAGGAGGTTGGGTATTGCTTTGCATGTGCCTAGAAGAGGAAAAAGAAGGCATCTTTTACATAGTACATATTTTAAATGGAAAAAAAAACCCCACAAAACGTTAGCCTTTCTAATTATCACAGCTTAGTTACAAAAGTGACTTATGTGTAAAGTCTCAATAACTATTTCTTCCATTTCCATTCAAACCCAAGTATTTTAAAAACTTTTGCTCCAATCATCAAAAAGTTAAGAACTCAGGTCTAGAACTTGTTTCCTTTGAATTTATTTACATCTTACCTTGTGCCATACTTATTTATGCATATAATTTACCCCCTCGCCATTAAGTTAGCTCACTGAGTCATGTTGCTAAGCATTTATAAAGCACCTACTATGCTCATGTTCTAAGAACTGGGGATACAAATAAAGGCAAAAAATAATAACAGCAAAAATACAGAACCTGCTTTCAAGAGGATCACATTCAAGTGGGAGAGGTACACTGTTTTTTACCTTCATATCTTCAGTGCCTAGTGAAGTACCCTGTGCATTATAGGCACTTAATAATTATTTGCTGAATTGAATGTAGATTTTAAAAAAGCCTATTTCCTTATATTGTGATGATAGATATAGAGTAAGAAAAGAAGCATTTCAGTTCAGTTTATTTGAACATAATTCACCTAAATGACAAATTGTGATTCATTCTAACCTGTTAAGAAGTTGATAACATCTATTTTTTCAACTAGACTGCAGTGTATTGGTCAGAGAAGAGAGCAAGTTATTTTCTTATTTTATACTATTTTGTAATGACATATTAGGTTTTGGTTTTTTTTTGGTAGAGATTGCTAATAAAAATTTGTTTTGTAAGTATTTGGAGTAGTTATCAAAACATCCTGCTTCTCTTTGGTAAGGAACTCCCAAATTGTTTAGCTAAAGATAGTTTACTACCAAAATCCTTAGCCATAGCTTAGTGAAAATTCTATCTTTTGTGACATGCAATTCAAAGTCTTGATGAATTTTGTCCTTTGATATCTGAAGCCTTTCTTTTCAAATCTTGACAGGATAGGGTCACCTGTTACTTAGGTGAGTTCCAAAAGAAATTGGCCTTTGCTTTTGCTCCTAGTCTTTTTAATTAGAATCAATATCCTTTTGTTTAATTAGGCTGATAATGTTACATTAGTTACTTCTTTGTACACTGGTTTCATATTTCTTTTCTAAATTTCAGTTTTAGTGTGCATGTAAGGTCATCTCTTGGATAAGTGGACAGGGGCATTTCAAATGTGGTTTCCAATGATTAATAGTTGATTTCATGCTGAGAAATGGCAAACTGAAGAATTGCATTCCTCAACAAATTATGGAAAGTTGAATTTTTCCTCAGGCACTGAGAATGGTTGATATTAGCAGTTTAAAAATTTTGAGACATATTTTCTCACATAATATGTTCACCTACTATCCAGTTCTTTTTCTGATTTTCCTGACATTTTAAGTGAAAAGGTAAGGAAATATTATTCAAGAATTTGGGTCTTGGTTTCCTATGATCTTTGACAGCCTTTGTTAATCTTTGATAGGATAACCCCAATTAACTAAATAATGATGCACTTAGAATAAAATAGCAATCAGTGATGATAATTGCATTGAAAATCTCTTAATTTGTTTTTCATTTTATCAGTCAAGAGTATTGGGAGTCAGAAGAAAAGAAAAGTTGATTCACCAGTGATTTAAATATCTCTCTCTCTTTCTCCCTCTCCCCCAAAAGATATGAAGATATTTTTCTATCTATTTCTCTCTATATGAACATATAGACATTTATATACATAAAGAGTTTTTCCTTTCTAGGTGTTTTTCTTTCAAGCATATTTTTTAAGTTTTATGCTATATTTGGTGTTGTGGGATAGGGAAAATATTCTTATTACGTTCTCAGGTCATAGTTTGTTTCTTCTAACAAGACTGGACATACAGTAAACAACATATAGTCTATAAAGAATAAACTCTTAGGTAAACAAGGGATTCTGCTAACTCTATGACATTGGAGAAGTGACTTTGTCCCTGTGGGCCTCAGTTTACTTATATGTAAAATAAAGGGGTCAATCCGTAAGGTCATTTCTAGCTTAAAATCCTATAAACAGAGGCAAGGGGGAATAGTAGAGAACTAAATGAAAAGTAGATTTTTACCTTCCTCAACTCCAGATCCAGACAATGAGAGGAAGTCAACTACTTTAATGGATTCATTATAGTTAGAGAATCCCCTACTGTCCTTATGATTTTCATTTTAAAGTATAATTATGAAAATAAAAATGATTTTCATTGTTTTCTTTCCAAAATGAAGGAAAATGGTGATGGAAATAGGGTTAGAGTGTGCAAAGGAGGAACATATAGGAATGTATATATACATATAGACATTTAACATATGTGATAGATCCATATCTATTTGCTTATTCACTTCCCTACCTTGATTTTTAAATTATATTTAAGAATTAAATTGTTCGTGAGTCATATATTCTTATGCTTGTTTTTGTACTCATCACACTAAATAATATTTAAATTTTGGTAATACCTGAGAAACCAATAATACAGCTATATTTTTGTAGTTTATTTCCTATGGCAATCTGGCTTTTGCCAGATTTGTTATTTGCAATTTGTTATGGTCTTTGGAGAAGCTGGACCTATAGCCCCAAAAGACACAAGATCACCATATAGTGGTATTTCTCTGAAACTGCAAGTGCCTGATCCCTAAAATCAAGAGATAATATGGGGATACACTTTATTAATATAAGATTTATCCAAAACAATACTGTCAAGGGTTTAAGTGTTGTCAGTTGGAAATGGAAAGATAGTATAGGAAGAAAACAATAAGAAATATGTATGAAGTGTCTGTAGCTATCATGATAAATTTAGTATTATTAAACATTACATTTTTCCTGCACAATATACATATATGCAGGTGTAAATGTACATGTGTAAGTTTGTGTGTGTGTGTGTAAATTAAACAAGCTTCTGTGGAAGAAACTATAGTTGAATGTCAATAATAGAAGCTAACCATACACACAAACTATCATAAACCTAATTTTGTGTGTGTATGCACACATACACATAATTTCAATTCAACGGGGAGCAGGGAAGTGGAAGGGAATAAATATGTATATAGCACCTATTGTAGGCCAGGTACTGTATTATGTTTTTACAAATGTTATCTCATTTTATCAGGCTTCTGAACACCAACTACATGTAAAAAAAATGTAAACTACAGTTTAATGGAACTGTCAGAAAAATTTGTGCTCTAATCCCATTTTAGAAATGAACTGTTAGTCAATCTGCTAATTAATTTATTATCTATGAAACGTGGAAGTTTGACTATATGAACTCTAAGGTACATTGTTGTTTTATTTTTTTATGTCCTTGAACTCAATATTGTATATACATGCTGATCTCTCTAGACATCTATTTGTTTTGCTTGATATTTACCATGCTTGTTTTGTTATATCAAACTGATAGGCTCTGGTCAGCTCATCAAGGTGAGCCTGCAGCATTGGTTGCATCTCTTCACGAGGAGAGGGTGTCAGAGTGGCAGTAGACTGTTGCCCAAATGAAATGGCAGGTGATGAGGCCACTCCTCGAACAGGAGGTGTTGGGACTCGGTCATCATCTTCCTCTAGCTCATCCTCCATGCCTTGATGTAAATATGTTTGAACTGGTAATGGTGGACACCAGCCATCACTGTCATAGCTGAAATTTTAAAATAAAACAAAAAAAAATTATCTTGACAGTTAAGCAATAACAAAACTTCATACCACCATGTCTAATTAATCTGTTGGCTCTTTATCATTGTGTTTAGGAAAACTAATATTCTAAAGTTCTAATGTTTTAATGCTGTAATGTGCTAATCTTCAATTGTTTAAGAAGTATAAGGAAAAGAAGAGAAACTGACTTTGGAGGTAGAAAGATCTCAGTTCAAAGACAGAAAGACCTAGTTTAAGTTTTGCCTCTAGTATAGACTGATTGCAGTACCCTAGGCAAGTCATTTAATTTCTAATTGCTCTGGACAACTTTCCAAGACTTTAAGTTTCAGAAAAGATGCTGATCTCTACTATGAGATGGAATGGCCACACTGGGAGAAGGCTATACCAAAGAAATCACAGGTCAGGTAAAAACAAATAAACCACTGATATATTTGGTATTGGATATAATAACTCTTCCGTGTGTTACTTTAATTGTCTATAATAATCATATTGTTTGTCTTATTGTATTAATCCACTTTTATAACACATTTTATAATACAACATGATGTTGTCTTACTGTATTAATCCATTTTTATAATACATTTTAATGTTTTCTCTCTAAAGACTTATTCATGACTTGTTGTGGGTACTAGTTGAATGTAAAATCCCTCAGCCTGGCAATCTTGTTTTTAAATCTTAGCATTACAACTATTTTGAAGTATTTCCTCACCAAATCAAAAAATCTAAAGGGAGAAATTCCTGAAGAGCTAATAAAATTATGGGGAAAGTTATTGTAATTTAACATTGGCTCTTCCAAACTAGAGATCATCTAGGAATTCTATAACATGATTTTTAGAATCTTGCACATTCTTAGAAAACACCTCAATTGATACCCTCAGACCTGGACTCCATCAATGTGTTAATTCTTCAGATATTTCCTCTGGAATCTCTTGCCTCAAACTTTATTTATAAAACATATTTTTTAATCAATTCCCATACAAAATCAGTTCTTTCTTCTTAATTACATTTTGCAAAATATTCATAAGAAAACTAAATACCAATAAACACAATTGTTATTTATCCCAACTTTCCAGTGTTTATATATTTAATATTATAATCCATTAATCTTCCTTTTTATGTTTAAAAATATATAATAATGAGTTCAATAAAGTAATTTTCTTTAATGTAATAAAACAAATCAGTTATCTCTTATGTAATTTTTTTAAAAGAGAGATTGAGTCATTCTGGTCATAAGGTTACCATGGTGGGAGCTTAGTATTTAGTATTTAGAGGGAAAGCTTACAATATCATTCATAAGGGTTTTTTTTTTTTTACTGTCATGATAATTTGATACCTTATAGAAAGTGTAATTAAATGAATATTGTTGTACTGTTTATTGATGTCACCTGTCTCTGAATTATAGACATGTCTGTGTGACATGATCGATTCACTTTGGTCAATCAATGTTGATTACACTGAATAATCAAAAGAAAAAATTTGTAATTAGTTATTTTGGAAAGGTTGAATCACTTGTCCAAACTAATTTATTTAAGTTTCCATTTTAAAAAATGGTGCAGGGTTTACCAAGCTCTAAATTCAACGAATCAATATGTCAACAATCCCCGGATGTATCTGGAACTCCATAGAATGCCACCTATAGCAATGAGCTAATTGGAATAACCTAAATCATAAGATTTTTTAATTGCAATGAACCAATAAGACCAATAAAAACAATAAGTTTTAGATAAATTAAATGACTTGGTGTGGCAGAAGCAAGATTTAAAACCAAACCTTCTCAGTTGTAGTCTAGCCCAACCTTATGTTGCCTTTTTATCTGATTATTGAAGGAAGACAGGAATATAAGACAACTCTTCTCAATATTAAATGCCTTGTAGCTCTTTTTCTTTAACTTCTTTTTAATTTTAATTTTTTATTTCTCTTTAATTTTAAATATTTTTCTTCTGGAATATATTCCTCCCCATCTCATCTACTCTAGTAGGGCCATGGACAGTCTTACCATGAAATAAGAGAGGGATAATCCCATGGCACAGAGAGAATTTCAAAAGGGAAAGGTCCCTAGGTTGTAGTCTAGCAAAAATTCTAATCATATGAGAACTAGGGAATTGCTGGATAGTTTTCTACCCTATTGGCACTCAAAATACAGAAGATTCTTTATCCAGATATGATGATGGTTCTGAATCAGTGATTTGGTTAACTGTCTACGCTACAGCCTCCAGCTGGCAAATTTCTGTTCTCAGGTACTCCTCACCTCTAAAGAGGCCACAAACATCACCAGACTTGGGCCTGTCTCCTTAAGGAAAAAAAAGAGGAAACTGTGCTTGACAGCACAAGCATCACATATTTCTGATCTGTGTTTGACAGCTATATACTTTGATGCTAAGTAACTAGCTTTTTAAAAGAACTTAATTGTGTGCCATCAGTCATTCAGATCATTCCATTAACAAATTTGGGGAGGGCTTTTAGCCTCTTAATACATTGCCTAGTTAACCTTTTCTGGTATCAAAAATTGTGGCCATTTCTTTTCAGAATTGTCTCCACTTTTAAAAGATTACACATTTTGAATGACAGAATTTTGTGTGTGTTTTTTTTCTTTTTGTTTACAAAAAGAAAAAAGTGACTATAAAAGTGCTCTTAGGTCAAAGAAAAGTTCTCTTGGCCCATCTTTGAAAATATTCTGTAGTTTAACCTGTTTGTCAGTTAAATAAGATGCATCATAGTATCTATCTTGTCTAGAGAATAATGAGGATGACAAGAAATCAATGTTGCATGTGAACTAACTTGTTAAAGGTCAAACATAAAGATCAAATTAGAAATAACAATACAATGAAGTGCAATAGTAGCCAAGGCATGTCAGTTTACATTTGCAGCAGAATGAAGGACTGCTTTTCAATTTAATTGCTACTGAGCTGTTCCTAGTGTCATATGGACATTCTAAAAATGCTCAGCATTATGAATGCTGGGAAATAAGAGTTTGGCATAGTTTTGCCAAGTGGCATGTTATCCAGAAAGATGTCTTAATGAGAACAATTATCACCCTGGGGTGCTGTGGGTTCAGAACAACCATCAAGTAATTTCCAATGGATCCATAATACAATAACAGATATTTTTGAACCGTGAAAAGTTTCACACGAATGGATTCTTAGGGATATCAATAATGATAGTTAGGTTCTTAGCAATTAAAGATCAATATGCAGCATTATAATTAAAAATTGAGTAGAAAAATCAGTAATTTAGAGTTCTGAGCAAGAAAGGTCTTATATTCTATATTATTACATATGTTAAGAGAGTGGCAAATAGTGATACTATCCTTAATGACATAAATATGTCACAACTAAAAAATGCTGATAAGGGAAATAAGTAGAGAATATAAAAATTTTGTGATTTGTGTCCATGTATTTTTGTATCTATGCATGTGTACGTATGTATTATATATATATATATATATATATGCACATGTATGTAAAGCTTTTTTAAAAGATTCAGTCCAATGTTGTTGTTTTTTTTTTTTAATGATGAAGACAAATATAAACCAGTTCTGTCACCTATGAAGTAACATTGTGACAAATATTAGGTCATTCCAAAATATAAGTGGTAATGGTATTTCTATCATCTATAACAATTTCCTTTTTATCTCCCTCCAGTAGTTTCTTCCATTTTAATCTATTCATGACTTTCTGGTGCATTCATTTTCTGTTTTGCCACAGACTATTAACTTTTTGTATTTAAAAATAAAACTCAATCCTGAGATTGAGAGATTCAAATTCTGTATTCTTCTATCATTTCAGGAATTTTTTTTGAGTGAAGGGGTACAGGGCTTTGCATATAATAGTGTTAAAATATTTATATAGTTTCAACTAACACAAATAAATGTACTTTACTGTTGAAGGATGTTTTCATGATGAAGGATGTTACAATGATAAAGACAAAACCTACTTCTATTTTTCACTTTGTTAGTCATGTTTACTTCTAGGACATGATTCTGAAAATTTGGTAACAATTCCTATCAACATGGCATGGACAAATACTGAAATGAGTAATATTTTAAAATATGGAAAAATCAGACATAGAATACTATGAAACTTCAAAGTCTCTTGAAAGTATCATTGATTGTATATATTCTAGAATGCATACACTGCCATATACTCATGTTCGTGTGTCTTCTGGAAGGAAATATATTATTCAAAGAGTTTTATCTATCCTTCCACCCATGCATATATATGAAGAAGTCAAGATCATGTCACAAGAACTACATCAATTTACTGTTCTTATATATTAAGTGGAATATAGAAAATGCAGGCTATAGGATAACCTATATTGCTTTAGCTATACTCTAGCTAAGTAACAGTGCAAGTAAAATGTTTTATATTTCCAGAATATACAGATAATATATCTTTAGACCTTAAATTCAATACTTTGCTTTATGTCAAAAAATACTATGCTAATGTGTTTTTTATATATAGGAAATACATTCATACATATAGGAAAACTCTCTAATTCTTTTAAATGTGACAAAGTCAAGTGAACAGATATCTTGAAGGAATTAGCTTTGATTTCAAAAAACCAAATACAATATTTTGCAAATATTAGTATATTCTATTGAATTTTCTGTGTTGACTAAAGTTGTGAGGAGAGTGACAAGAGAAAGAAATGAAAAACTTCAAACATTTCCACATTTCCCTGAACATGTTTAGTTTTATTTGGGTAACCGTTACCTTTTTTCCCTTTGTAAATCTGCATTTTCTAAATGTCCTATCTAATATATTTAAGATAAATTCTAGCTGACTCTAATCATTCTTACATTCAGAAATGTTCAAATTTTCTTTGCCAAAAAAACTGGATCACTGTCTCTGGCATTCTCCTCTCTAAGGACCTATCTAATACCTGACATTATTTATATCTTTAACATTTATCACAGAAGGTCACCCACTGTATTTTATCACAAAAAGAGAAGGATAGTCCTCTTAGCATCCAATTACAGATGTGAAACGTCTGGGGGAAATTACATCAATTAATTTAATATCTAGGCATTGGGGTATCTATGGTAGGTGACCTGAGAGGGAGGCAGTAGAGGCCATTTGTAAGAAGGAAAGGTCAACTTGGCATTGTACATAAATTTCTGGATTGGAAGGTTAATCTGCAGAACTCAGAGTAGGCATGCTATAGAGAAAGTGAGGAAGTTCTTTGTTTATTGAGATGAGTAGAAAGGGGAATGTAGGGTCAGGACTAGGCTATAAAACACTATAGGAAGTACAAAAACCACTTTTGCATTTATGAAGAAAACTAAAGCAATTACTCAAATAATTGGGGGCAATTTGAATTTTGGCAAAATAATTGGAATGCATATTTGTTGTCAATAAATTCTCTGTTTTATACACAGGGGAATTGGTGATTTGGAAATCATGAGAAGGGTTGACTCAGGCAACGAGATGGTGTAGCTAATAAAGTGATTAACTTGGAGTCAGGAAAACCTAAGCCAAAATCCTGCTTCATAACTTACTGGTTGTGTGAGCATGGCTATGTTACTTACATTTTCTCAGCCTCAGTTTCCTCATTTGAAAAATGAAGATAACAAAAGCATGTACCTCCTAGAGTTGTTGTGAGGATTAAATGGGATGGCATACGTAAAAAGTTTTGTAAACCTTAAAGCTCTTTATAAGTGTGAGCTATTATTATGATGATGGTTATTATTTAGTTTTGCAAACATTTTGGAATATGCAATGTGCTGTACAAACCTAGCAACATTTCATTGTATTGTGATGAAAACAAGTACAAATGTACTGTGTGCAGATGATTAAAATGAGTACAATTTTACTATTCTAAATAGAAATACATGTACATAAATATACATATGTAATCCAAGTCTCAAAGCCCACTGGTATGAGATGCCGTCCTCACACAATGCCCTGTCCCTGTGTGAGGGGTGGGACAGAATACATGTGTGTATGTATGTGTGCATATATATATATGCACACATATATGCACACACACACACACACACATATATATGGATGTATATTTGGCTTTTTTGGTAATTCATTAAAATATACCCCTCATTTTTTTAAGCGTTCTGGCTAAAACAAAAGATGATCAAAGAGAAATTTCTAATTTAAAAACTGTTTTTAACTTTTCTTACTGTTCCCGGATAAACAATGTATGATTACCTTACCCCATTGATCAAGTGAGGTTATTGGGTCAATTATCCTAATGTGATGATAGTTTGTGTCATTTCTAGATACCAAATCATTAGAAAATTACATGGGATGATGAAAGGAATTTATTCTCTTTTTGGCCTTTCTTAGGAGTGGCTTCTTAATGACAAATTCATAATTGATACTCGTGTGTGAAACCTTACATTTGTCAGATGAATAATATATAGTAAATATTTTTGAAAGTTTAAAAAGAGCCTAGACTAGCAGATAAAAAAATAAATATCTGAGTTGGAAAGATGTAACTTCAAGTACCAACTCTGACACGTAAAGGCTCTGTGACCCTAGATAAATCATCAACCTGTCATTGTTCCAGGTAGCTCTAAAATTATATGTTACAGAACAGCTTCCATTCAAGTCAACAAGAATTCACTGATGTGTCAGTCACTGTGATGAGAATTGAGTGTACAAAAAATAGCAAAATCAGACAGTTGTTAATCAATCAATATACATTTATTACTGTACCTATGAAGTGATCTTCATTGGTAGAGGGAATTTACTTTCTGAGAATTCCCTTCAATGATGAAATTATAGGTCTGAGCCAAATTAAACAAATAGGCTACCCAAAGCATAAATGGAGGATGGGGAAGGAACATGCAGGATAAGGACAAAATGCACAAGATGGTAGGTATAATGGTAGCTATTTCTAACAAGGAGTAGGGAAGGACAAAAAAGAAATTTATAAGATAACTTTATTATATTTTTAAAAGGAGTAGGAAGCTGTACATAATACATTTATAGCTTCATGTGCAACAGTATTTGCACTATGTATAGTATTTTATGAAAATGCTTGTTTTATTTCATAAATCAAAAATAAAATAAATATATAAAAGAGAATATTACCCAGCTTCTTGCTGATCTGCTGCATAGTGTTCTAGCTCTGTGCCAGGAAGGGGTTGGACTGGAGGGGGAGGTAGTGGGATATTAGCCCAGTTTGATCCATTGTTCTTCTGGGGTTTAGAAGAGTTTTTATTTTTCTTCTTTTTTCCACCTTTCCCACCTGGAAACAATAAATGTTTCAGAAATATTGAATATTAGTACATTAAAACAAAACATTATCTGACCCAATAAATTATGTGATTTACTCATGTATTCAAAACACCCTGGCTCATTGTGATACTGTTGTTAGTAGTATAAGCAATAAAAATAAGAGAAAAATAATTTATAAAATCACTCAAAATGATGCTTTTCTTTTCACAGTCATTACATCACTTCAACACTGAATAAGTTAAAATGTTTGCACTATCAAAGTACATTTATTGATATATTCATGTCTATATGTTCATATATTCATGACACATTCATTGTTCAAAGAAATAATGAGCCATAACAAATTCTTTCAAATGTCAGATTTTAGTGCATTTATGATGCTCTTTTGCATAAGCCCTCTGTGGAAAATGGAATGTCTAAGGACACAACCCCATGCTTTACCATCAAAGGCATGTTGATAAAATTAATCCAGAGTAGCAATACTTTTTAATCTTCAAAATGTTTTTACTTTTAGTAAACCTATGGTTTGAAAGGACTTGAGAAAATTTTAAGGTGCTATTTCAAAAAGTTTAAAAATTAATAATTTTTTTACAAATAATATGAACTGCTCACTGTTTGAGTAACATGATGTAGAAATGTAATAGGGCAAACATTTTGTATACTTTGGAATGCAAAATTTGCACATGCACAAAAGCACAAATTAAAAGTAATTCAGCAGCAGCTTAGCTCAAGTTAACAACTTAGGTTGGCTTTATTAATATAGACAATAGAGTATCTTAAATTATGAAGCATCATCCTTTTTGAACATCAAAATCAAGGTCAATGGAGGTAGAGAGCTTGGGATCACCATTTTTTTAATAGTGGGAACATTCATTCCATTTTAATATAGATAGTTATTCTCACAACAGACAAAAATGGCAGCGGCCATAATTAGTTCATGAACAGAATGACAGAGTATTATATGAGAACATCTATAGTCACCACCCAGTTTGCCTGGATTTCTGTTACCATTAAAAACAATATTGATCTTTGGTATCTTAGAAAAAGAAGTTCTAAGGATCAGGATAAAAAAAAAGTATCAGTATAATTTGGTAGGAAAGAGAACCTTTGTAGGGATCACAGAATGGTGGATAAAATCTTGCCTGACCTCTTTTCTACTCTCCAAGAAATTTTTACTTGACAGAGTAAGACATTACAATACGTTTTAGGAGATATCTTATTTGATTGATAGTGATATAATTATGACACTCAGTAATTTCTATTACCTGTCTATAGACATTTCATTAAACTAAAAGAAATCTAGAGCTATGGCCTTTAATGTTGATCGAATAGCTAGTTTCCATCTTGATAAAACTTTTAACTATGTACTAATACATATGTACTTATTCTTCTACTCTAAATGCTGACATGTTATGGAGATTCATGAAAATACTGATACAATTATAACAAAATATGAGTTATGAATGTAATCTTCCCTCCTAAGTATAATTTTCCTTTGAGACGTTCCCTTGAAAAATGGATATACTCAATTTGGCTACTGTTCATGTTTGTATGCTAGTTACAAGGACAGACCCCTCTGACCTTTCATGTTGCATATAATAATAGCCCTTATTTATAAAGCACTTTCCTTATTTTTGTGAGATAGGTAGTATAAGTAATTTTTTTTTTAGAAATCTCCATTTTAGAAATGATTAAAATCAGATTCCTAAGAACTGTGTTGACTTGCCTATGGCTAATCAGTGTCTGTGGCAGGAGTCAAACCTAGACTCCTTGATTCCAGGTTCAACATAATGTTCATATTCCATTGTGCATCTGTTATGGAAATATGTACAGGCCAAGAGCCTCTGGTGTTTCCTCTAGTTTGCACATAGTATTTTCTTTTACCCAGGAACCCTGAGGGTCTTCCCCTCCCACTTTAATTTTTTTTTTTTTTTATTCAAAGGGCCATCCCCTGAGTAACTACTTAAAGAAACCTATTCATTGAATAGGTGTGTCTCTCTCAAAGTGAGAATGTGATAAGACCTTAGCCTGAAAGGGTCAGGGTCTAACATTGCATACTGGGCCATCTCCAGTCCTCCAGATGAATATCAGGTCACTGGACCCAGATGGCTCAGGAGAAGAAAGTGAGATTGGTGACCTTGCACAGCCCTCCCTCACTCAAAGTCAACTACAAGTCATGTCATCATTTTGATGTCATGATCCTCTTTAAGAATTAAGGACAAACATAAGTATTTGAACCTAGAAACATTCCTATAATTGAATTTAGGGGTTGGAGGAGTGGGTTCTGAAACACTCTGATCCTTAAATACCACATAGAGGAGATCACGTATCAACCTGTAATGGTTAAAAAGAAGCCCTGAATCCTTACCCAGAGGAGTTCAAGCCAAGTTTCCTTTTCTCAAAATCTTTTGGCTAGAGGCCCTATTTAACCAGAAGGCCCCCAAAGAGGCTATATTCCTTAGTTCTAATTGGTAATTCAATCTGTATGGAGCAAATAGCTGGTACTGGGCATCACATTCTTGGGACTCAAAACACTCTAGGGTTGGGAGAGGGAGGAAATGTGGAAAGCATATACTGGTCACGGCTACTGTGGGACTGCTGACTTTCATAAATACTTAAATAAGGACAAGAAGATCCAGACCTGTCACAGGAAGGTAGCAGCAGGCCCCAGCAGAGGTAGTACCATAGCCCTCAGTCCCAGCATAAAGTAGAAGAGCTCTGGAATTAGAAGTAGTTGCCCACCACCGGAATATGGCTGGGACAAGGGGTGGGTGGGAGAAGCAGGTGACTGTGGCAGAGGAAGCAGTAAGTAGATATGCAAGGGCCAGCAGGCAAAACCATGGGCTCCAAGGGCAACAGAAGGCAGAAGACAACAAGTCAACAGATTGGGATGTGGGCCTCAGAGAAAACAGAAATAGATTTCCTAGGGTAGAGGACAACAGTAATCAGTAGGCAGAGATGTAAGTTCCAGAGGCAACACTATAGCAGAATAGTTCTCAGAGGTATTGGCAGCCCAGTAGCAGAAAAGTTGTTAATGGCATGTGCAAGGGCAACAGGCACTTCCATCACAGCTTTATAGTATAAACCACACTTTGCAGGCAGGACAACACCTGGTGATCATTGTTTAACTCCTTCTTAGGAAAGGCTTAGAGGAACAATGTGTAGTGTTGGGAAGGGGCTTGCTTTCTAGCAATAAGGGGAATGTTAAAGTGTCTAACTAGACCCAACAGAAGGGAACAGTCCCTCAGAGACCTCCCTCCACCAGCACTGTCTCTTAGAAAGGGGAAGGTCCTGAGGTCCTGGATAGTGGGAAAGGAAACATTAAGTGCATCATGGTTCAGGTCATTCTCCCTAACATCATGAGGATTGCAATTCACTGCTGATCTCTCAATATAAAAAGGTAGGAGCAGAATCACCAAAACCAACAAAATTACTATAGCAGAGATGATGAATGACACTTCCTACATAGTCACTTTTCATTAAAAAAAATCATGAAGAGAAAACATTATGTACCAACTTTCCTCCATTTGACTCTTGGTTAGTAGCCTTTTCAAGTTAAATAATTTACCATCACAGTGGTGGGTGACCTTGATGCCATTTTCATCCTCATTGAAGGTATCTGACAACTGACATCATGCAAAGAAAGCATGATGCTTCGCTTCACTTCATTGGTGACTAGAAGAGTTTGAGAGTGCCATCTATCACCCAGAAGCTAGGCAAGCATGCCATAGTGAAATTCACAGTCAATACTGATGAACTTTTCCAGGCAAGCACATTTTGACATCATTTTCCACAACATCTCAAAACTGTATCAAAGACCTTGGTCAGATTAAGAAATGTTGTGCATAGATTTCTGTTCTGGTCCTGGAATTTTTCCTGGAGTTGTCAGACAGCGAATACCATATTGAACCATATTCTCAGGTAGATGGCTCTCTCACGTAAAGGATCAGCTTATTAGGGAAGACTGACAAAAATCTTGCCAACAATGACTGAGAGATATTTCACAGGGCAATCTATTGCATTTATAGAGACAGACAATGGAGGCATCCCTTGACTCCTGGGGAATAATCTCCTTTTGCCATATAACCCAGAAAATTCCATCAGCTTTTATATGAGCAGTGTATGAGTCTTTTGTATGAGCCTGCCTTGCAAATCTCAGTTGGAATAGCATCAGTACTAGGTGCTCTGCCACATGAGTGGAGCCTAATGGCATTGTAAACCTCTTTTTCAGTTGGAAATTTGGCAAGAGAGGGATTGACTTCAACCTGAGGTATACAGTCAATGACTGCATCATTGATTAATGACAGTCTGTTGAGAACAGTATGGAAGTGTTCAGACTATCTCTCCAGGATCAGGTCCTTATCACTAATTCATGTGAGTATCAGCACTGAGTAGCTGAGATGCACCATATATCTTTGGCCCATAAATAGACTTCAGGGCATCATAAAAGCACTTTGGATTGTTACTATCAGCATAAAACTTAGTTCCACCTGCTTTCTTACTGAACCAAGAATCCTTCATTCCTCCAAGTTTCACTTGTGCTTTACTTTTGATGGAGTTAAATGCTGCCTTTGAAGATTATCTGGCAAGATAAGGTACTGGACACTGTAGTTCTTTCTACAGTTGACCTGTAAACCATTCAAATTCTGCTGCAGAGAGTGCAACTCCTATGGGCTGGCCATGTTTAAATACCAAACATACAATTGCCTAAAAGATTATTTTATGGAGAACTCACACAAGACAAGTACTCAAATAGAGGTCAGAAGATGTGACACAAGGATTCTCTCAAAGTCTCTCTGAAGAACTATGGAATCAACTGCATGATATGGGAGACATTGACAAAGGACTGCCTGGTAATGGTATGTCCACATCAAAGAAGGAGCTGTGCTCTAGTAGCAAAGCAGATTGTGGTAACTCAAAAGAAATATGAGATGCTCAAATTTAGAGACATCTCCACTCTAAAAGTTCATATGGACTATGTGTGCCCAACCCGTGGTAGAGCCTTTTGGGCTTGTATTGGTCTGATTAGCTAGTCGGACACACCGTACCTTGACCCCCATGTAGTGATATCATTTTGGTCCTCTTTGAGAATGAAGGACTACGACCATCGGGGTATGTTTCCATAAAAGGTACTGAGACCATCCTTGAGGCTTGGTTGATTCAGGAAACTAAAAGTTCAGGCTGGTGTCATGATTTTCTGGTCACATGAATACAGAAGAGTCAATAGGAGCTCCAGGCATTCCCTTGGATTCTTGGATGAATCACAAGGGACAATTAAGGTAAGGAATCCTTGCTCAGCTAAATCAGCTTAAGGTGTCCTTAAGGCCTATCCTTGCTGAGTATCATTCACTTGCTAAAGCTAAGGAGGTCTCCTTTTTCTAAATATTAAATGATTTATAATGTTCTTTTTTTTTGTTCCAATATTGAAACTAAACTACCAGTAAACTAGCCTGAGTCAGATTTAGTTCATGGGGGCACGGGGGCTATCTGATGATTCTAAGATCCAAGTCCATACCAAGACTCATAACTTATATTCTTGAATTTTTAAAAAATCTTTCATTGATTTGTATTAAGCTTCTTCTACAGTTTTGCCTATGCTAGGCTTTTTCTAGAGATTGGTTATTAGTAAAATCCCCAACACTGTTTAGGAAGTATAACTACCCCTCTAGGCATTTTGGGGATCTTGCTCCCAGGAAGTTATATGTTGTGGAATAACGTTTATTTTACATAGGTTTCCCTTAAAAGAGGCAAGAAGGCCAGTTTTAGAGACATAAACACACCCCAAACCCAAACCAAAAAACAAATAAGCAAACAAATGAAAAATAACCTATGGAGACTTGGTATTCCTGAAGTTTTGCAAAGTTTCTACTTTCCTTTAGAGAGTCTTTCTGATCCAGCATTTTCTCCTGGTGATAGAGTGTTAGAGGGGAACAGTATTTAATGTTAGTGAATTGTATTATTATTTTAATTCTATGGTAAATAAACTTATTTTTTTTGTTGCATTTTATGGTACATGAGTGTTACTCAAATCCAAAGCCTGCATCATTGGGCTGATCTGACATAGACCTGGCCCAAACTGATCCAGAAGGACTCCATATTGTCAGGCCATTCCTGTTTGACCCATGAGTCCTCTAATGCAATATGTTGTGCAAAGCATTTAAGAGTTAGTGAAAAAACAATATGAGACTTTTTTCTAAATATACTCTTGCCCAAATATGTTCTTTGTAAAACCATATTCATGTGCCTTGTTGTTTAAACATGTTCTTTATGCCTCCTGCTACATGATTGTTACAATAACTATGAAACTTCCTTATGTTCCCCTTGCCCTTCATTCCATATCTTCCTTCAGAATGTAAGCCTGTTATACACCAAAGCATCTTGTATGCTACCAATGGGACAAAGAGCCTGGGAACCTGATGAACCTTAATTCTGCAAGCCTAATAAATCCATTTCTTGCTGTGATTCTAGTAATACTGGCATTGGTTGTTCTGAAACCCTTCTGGTTCTTGGTTGTTTGTCAAGCGGGGTGTGAAAGACCAACATGTCACTGTGGGGAAAGCAAACAACCAAGATTCCCACCATGGATGGGGGAGTTCTGATTAGGAAGAGTTCCTGTGGCCCCCCAGTGGTTGCAGGATATTATCTTCTGGACCCTTTGTGATCTTAAGCCCTGGAAAAGGCAAGAAATCAAAACCCACCAGAAAGACGCAAAGCATTCACTCCTGTGGCTTTCTGTGCAACTTAGATGAAATTATTAAGGTGAGTAGAACATAAACAAAGTGAATGACTGAGGCCTGTGCCAGTGATGTGAATGTGTGTTGGGAGGAAGTTACAGTGAAAAGGAAATTGACAATATCCACCAGAGACATGTCATAGATGGATTGAACTCCTCCAGGGAGTACTTTGTGTCTGTTTGGTTGGTTTTGACTTCTTGCCTTACTCAGTGAGTGAGATCACTGAGGGGTCCAGAGGTTAGTGTCCTGTAACCACTAAGCTCAGAGGGGGAGGACCAAAGGCCAGAGAAATTCCTGACATTGCTCCAGGACAGACAATCAGAGTCAGTTTGACCTTTGCCTCTCATGTGCAGACCACAGGAGCCCTTTACCTTGACTGAATTCTTTACAAAGACTTGATTCCTGACTAGAAAGTTTATGGATGGGACCCTGAGGATCTCTTACCCTTTGACTGCTGACCTTATGCACCAGCAACTATGCTGGCCTAATGGGGAGACCCAGAACTATTTAGGCCTCCTGGAAACTGGGGTTCAAGTTATAGTAATTCCTGGAATGAAAATCCCTTAGTGAAAAAATACAGTACCTTTATACAGGTTCTATTACAGTACCCTTGTATGGGGAACACAAGACAAAGCCCATGTGACAATAGGGACTCTTTGCATTTCATGGATAATCATAACAACTCCTACTGATAAACATTAATACTGCCATTGACCTGTTATTCTAGGGGTTGTACTATGACTAAGAGTGGACACAAGGAGAGAACATACCTTCCCACAATCTGCATTAAGTTGTTGCTGTTGTGTTTGTCTTTTGTTGTCAGAGGACCATGACATCAAGATGATGACATGACTTGCAGTTGACTTTGTTTGAGTGAGGGAGGGCTGTGCAAGGTTACCAGTCTCACTTTCTTTTCCTGAGTCATCTGGGTCCAGTGGTCCGATATTCATCAGGACGACTGGAGATGGCCCAGGATGCAACGGGAGACCCTGGACTTTTCAGGCTAAGGTCTTATCACATTCTCACTTTGAGACAGATACACCCATTCAATGAATAGACTTCTTTAAGTTACTTAAGGGATGGCCCCTTTAATAAAAATAAAATCAAACTGGGAAGGGAAGACCCTCAGAGTTCCTGGGTAAAAGAAAAAAAATTGCTATTTAGTTATTAGTTATGTGTGTGTGTGTATGTGCACCTAAGAAGGGATCTGCAGGTTTTATCAGCCTGCCAAAGGAGTCTATTACATATTCACAAAGTTAAGAACTCCTACCATAGGGTGATTGTTTCCTCTAATTGGGGCTACGCATAGAGCCTTGGCAAATCAACTGCTTTCTTAATAATGGAGTGGCCATATACCACTCTGGGAATGTGATTTCCCTCCCCTCTGTCTTCCTCTGACCAACAGCATAACCTTTACCCCTGTGTCCCATGATCCACCCTGCTAACCAAAATAAACTGTGGAGGACACAAGACTAAGGGTTGTAAGAAATCATGGCAATGGGAGTCTCAACATAGAAGCAGAACTCATTTTATTGAAGACTTACAAAAGATAAGATAAGCCCCTCTTCCTTTAACAAGATGTTCAAGTGCCCACCATCTTCAGCACGATGAACTTTCTATTCCTCTCAACTCTTAAATAAACTTGAAGTACTCTGCATATATACATATATTTGTATTTTTTTTATATTTATGCTTATGTATTTATTTGTGTACTCAATTAAAAGGTGAGTTCACAGAAAGTGGGACACACTTCATTCTTTGAAATGACATTCCCAGTGCCTAGAGCAAAGTCCTTAGTAAATATTTGTTGATAGATTTTTAATGGAGTGAGAGGAATCTTACATTCTAAGAGACAGGGGAGATTTTGATCATATTCCTGGCAAGCAGAAGAGCTTGAAGGTGAGCTCACTAGGTTTGATGTGTTTGTAGAAAGGACTCCTTGACCTAGGCTGGAGCAGCACTTCTCATATGAATTTCAATTCTTTATCTAGGAACCAGCTCTTTGGGCATCACATAATGGCATTTTTCAATGGTTTAACATATGGGCTCATAAGACATAAAAGACAAATAATTGAGTTCAAATATCTGGGTTCAGGCAAAGCTCACTAGATATCTGAAACCATGACAGAGATTTTGTTTAACATAAATTAGGTTTTCTGGAGAATTCCTTATGTGGAATGTTTCTGCCAATAATCTAAGTAAGTGGTGATGAGGATCCATCTATACCAGGGGTGAGTGAGTGGAGAGAACAGGTTAGGTGGGTATAATAAGAAAGTAGAATTGATAGCATTCAGCTGCATTAAGTAGCCCTTTTCTGGTTGTTCAAACCAGGCAGTACCAATAACAGGAAGGACAGTGTATCATAGCCTTGAGCAAAAGTACAAGAAGCAGGAATTTTGAAACCCATGATCTCGTGAAATAATATTGTTGTGTGACTATTGGAAAAGATGAATGATAAATGATACTTGGAGACTGACAAGAGATTATAGAGAACTTAACAAGGCAGCGTCCGCTATAACTCCAACTGACATGGTCACTTTAACAAAATGATAGTCACCATCAAGAGGGACTAGTGTGCAGTCACTGACTTAGCCAAAGTCTTCTTCTCCATGCTCCATCAATAAGAAGGATCAAGAACAGTTTGCCTTCAAGACCTGGCAGGGCCTCCAGTATACCTTAACTGTCTTGCCTAAAGGATACCTTAATATCCCTTCAATATGACATAAGTTAGTGGGCTGGACATTAGCCAAGGCTACATACCTCCTTCCCATGGGTGTTGATCCTACATTATATAGATGACACAAGGATTATTAGTCCAAGAGGCTGCCAAAAAATGCTTTAGATCAGGTACTAAAAGCCCTCATGGCAGATGAGTTGACTAATGGTACATCCAATCTCACGCTAAGTCTGGTGCTATTGGCATGTCAAAATTTCATGAGAAGGCTATCACTATCTAGCCCAAATTCAGTCCAATTGTTAACTGAAAACTTTGATATACAGAGCTTTCAGAGGGTGCAGACTTCCTGGTTCACAGGCAGCATTCTCCTCCCCCCCACCTTGAGACTAGGCATATAAAATGGGCATTAGTGGCAATATGTAATGCCACTACTGTTAAGAGCCACACTTTACACAGAAATATACAATGTATACAATAGGTCGACCTACAATCATGCTCCTAGAATTAGAACTCTAAGATGCATATTCACTGATTCCTGTACCCATCACCAAAGACCTTGCTGGATGATTGAACCTAGGGAAGCAAATGAAAGCAAATCAAATGAAATCTGTTGTGGGGTACCAACATATGGAATAAAATAATATCCCTGGTGCTATACCACCAAATATTCATAACTCTTATCTCAGTGCACCAGAAAGACCCATGGAATTTCAGAAGAGACAAGGCATACAATCAAGCTATCTCTTCTTTTGCTACATAGGTTCACATTTTAACTGGATATTAAAGCACACCAACAATGACCAATTGGTCAGCCAACTGGGGCATCTCTCTAACCTCAGAAAAGGCTAATGATGCTGGTCACCAGTGTCCCCTATGCCGGAAACATGAAGGCTCCCAGCCCAGACTCTAAGGTAGATTCCAAGAGAGGTGAAACCAGCACATTTCTGGCAAGTGGTTTATGTTGTTCCCTTACTGTCCACAAAGCATTATTTCTTTATTCTGATTGTCATGGATACCAATAATGGATACAAGACAGTTGTCCCAGCTGTGCACCCCAACACAAAACTGACCATCTCAGCACCAGAGAAATATGTATGCTGGAAGTTTGAGTAATCTGATTATATCTTGGCTGATTTCTGCAAAATTAACCTAAGGATTTACAAGATGAAGGTATCAAGGTATATATATATATATCTCAAGGTATTCACATGTACTCTATTCCCCACAAGGATCTGACTTCACTGAAAGATGAAGATAAGTTAGCCTTTCATTCCCTGGCATGGATAGGCCTAAACTGTTTTCACCTTGGACTCTGCCTTTCCAAGAAAGGAACAATATTCGTTGGACTGAGTAATGGGACACAGCTTAGCAAGGGGTGGAGATGGAGGTAAAGGCCTGTGACCATAAAGCAAACATAAATTCAAAATCAAATAGTTTTTGTTCCTCTCATCTTCTCCCTGAAGACCTGTTCAAGGGGGAGGGGGGGATGGTTCGTATACTCATACTTATTCACCCTCTTAAGTCATCAATATGAGGCTGGTATGACCTTCAATGCCCACATACTACCTGCTACGAACTAGTCTTTATCACTAGTTGGAAACTAAAACAAGTAATTTTGTTTTCCTATGTTGTTATGTACCAGAAAATGAGAAAGCTATGCCAGGAGAGGTAGTGGGTTGCACAAAGCTGATACCCACTAAACAACCTTTCATAACCCAAGCATGTATTTGTAACAGATGCTGTTTCCCTCCCAGCCTGATGTCTTTTTTTTTTCTTGGACTTATTAAAGGGGCCATGCCCTGGCTACTTCGTAAACAGGCCTATTCAATGAATGGGCATTACCTTACCCTAAGTTAGTACCTGCAAAGACCTTGGCCTAAAGGGCCCAAGGTCTCCCACTGCATTATGGCGCATCTCCGGTCATCCTGAGGAATATCTGGTCACTGGATTCAGATGGTTCTGGAGAATTGAGGTTTGTGACCTTGCACAGCCCTCCCTCACTCCAAACAAAGTCAAGTGCAAGTTATGTTATCGTTTCTCTGATGGAGTGGTGTTTTTCAACAACAGACAAATACAATTCTGTGAGTAGATGCAGCAGGCTGAATGGGGACCCAGCTAGCTGGGTAACTCAGTTCCTCCTCTCCTGTCTGCCTCCCCCACTCCTTCCTTCTCCACTCCAAAGGAAGGTAAATTTGGATGGCCAAAAAATGCCCAGTTGACTTGGGTTTTACTGACTTCTTTCCTTTCCCTTTCCCTTTCCCTTTCCCTTTCCCTTTCCCTTTCCCTTTCCCTTTCCCTTTCCCTTTCCCTTTCCCTTCCCCTCCCCTCTCCTCCCCTCCCCTCCCCTCCTCTCCTCTCCTTCCCTTTCCTTTCCCCAAACCTTAAACTTACTGCACTCTGAAGCTAGGACACCAATGGGCCCCTGCCTAAGGGCTCTTAGGGACCATCCTGGCTTTAGAGTGATTTTCAATAGTAACTGTTGCTGTTTTCCACCTAGCCTGATGTCTTTGTTTTTCTTGACGTCATTAAAGGGGCCATGCCCTGGCTACCTCTTAAACAGGCCTTTTCAATGAATGGTCATTGCCTCACCCTAAGTGAGTACCTGCCTTATTCAATTTGCTGCTTCCATGGTGTTATGGATGCTGGGAGACTGAGAAATCTTAAATCTTGTACCATGTGACATTACAACTTAATGTATGTACTATGTGATGATGACCCCAGGTGTTATTTATACTTGTGGGAGCAGGGCTCTCCCTGCCCTGTGAGGATCCTTTTTTGGTGCATATATCACCCATTCTGGTTTATACTGTTCTTGACCCTCAGTATATAGGATTACAAAAGTAAAAAGGGGACTCCCTCAGACATGCCTAATACTTTGTAAATAGGCTTGCTAGAGCTCTTCTTCCCAGGGGCTCAGGTGCCTCACTATACATAAACTGTAAGACACCCTTGAAATCATTGTTAATGAGACAGAAGAGGCCATTGACTAGCAAAATATTAACTCATTAGCCTCCAAAGTCCCCGTCAGCTAGCTAGTGCTCGACTCTTTCTTGGCTAACCAAGACAGAGTGTGTGCCCTTGTCAATACCTTATGCTATTATTTGATTAACACTACAAGACAGGTAGAGCAATGAATAGACTGAATTAGAGAAGAGGCCACCTAGCTGTCTAAAGTGCATCAGAAGGAAACATTTTTTGACTTTTCTTCTAGACAGATCTAGGCTCTAGCAAACCCTATTAGTAAAACCATTAGATTGATAGAGACTATTGATCTGGAAGAAAATCCTACAGAATTCCCACAAGCAAACAATTTTAAGTGCTCTCAGGTGTTAATTGTAGAGGCTGAGCTATTATGCCTGAGCAGGACAGATTCAATATTGTGAGGTGGCCTATATTTGCCCCCTGAGGGCCCTGAAGCAACACATTATGCAAGTTATGCAGAACTTAGCGTGAAATATAACATGTTTCTCAAACTTGTTCTTAATAAAGTCATATTCCCAAACCTGGTTCCTCAAACATCTTTGTTACTTCTGTTACTTGGTAAACTTGCTGAGAAGTCCACATATTCTCCCCAATAAATGAATTACGGTATAAGCTCCCTCCACCCACTTGGGATTCTCCTTCTGGGTATAAGCCTGCTATAGGCCAGCTGCTTCATATGCTTTCAATGAGACAGAAATAATACCAGAAGTCACATGACCCCTAAACCCAAAGCATAATAAAGGATTGGCCGCTCTGGGCCTAGCAAGTGTTCATTTTTCCAAAATTCTTCTGGCTTTTTGATGCTTGTCAGGAGGTCAAACCAGAAAGATGCCTCAAGTTCCTCTTTGATCCCTATAAGATGATCTCTACCTTCCTCCTAAAAGACCCCATCAATATGTTTTCATTCCTCCTGGGACTTGAAGCCTGTGAATATCCTAGTTGCTATTGTTAAGGTCATTTTATGGGGGTATACATTAGGCCTTTAATAGAAACTTATTGATTGGTTACATACAATTTTTGTGTGTGTGAGCTGACTTGAGAGTGTTCCTCCAATTCCCTCTCTTTCATGACTCCCTGTGCCTCTGTTTTGGCTCCTTCTCTCTTTTCATAGATAAGAAAGAAATAGCTAGCATCTTTTGCTGAAAAGAATTTCTGTTTGCTTAATTCTGTTCTCTTCCATCTCTCTTATGATTTTGTTCTCTCTGAAGATATCGTATTCTATTTTTCCTCTTTACTGCCAAGACATTCAGATAAGTAATTTGGTGCCTTCATTTTCTCTCAAGTTTAAATTCTTGTAGTCTAATTTCTGTATCCACCATTCAATAAAACAGCTCTTTTAAGATCACTAATGACTTCAACCCTGATTTAAGATATTTTTGGTTATTACTGTTGATCATTTTCCTTGCCCTCTCTATTTTATACTGAGGATCACTATGTCTTTTTTATATACTTTTATATATTCCTCTGGCTTCTTTCATTACCTTCCCAGACTTATTCCTGACTTTCTCTGGACTTCAAAACCATGCCTGGAACTTCCCCCGGAGTTTGGAAGTTTTTTACCCTGGAACAGCTTACTATCCACATTACGTGTTCACCTTGTTGTATACCTCATAAGTCCTGCTCCCCTTTTCCCATTAGTGATTTCTGCCTGGAACCTTCACTCTGTGGAGCGGCCCGGGTCAGTTACCCTCCCTTCTTATAACGATATATTTGAGGTTTTCTTTCAACCCCTCTCTGCCTTCTTTCTCTTTCGCTAATTTCTAGTCATCTCCTCACTTAAATGTGGATCTATCCCAAGATTCTGTCTTTCTTGGAGCTTTTTTTATCTACACTTTCTTCCTACATGATCTCATCATCTATTCCAAAGGTTTCAATTATCACCTCTATATGAATGACTTAAATTTCTACATCTTGCCCATTTATATTCTCAGAACTTTAATACAAAATGTTAGACCAGTACGCCTTGCCAGCAGTGCAAACTTAGGTGCCTCTCTTTTCCTGGTCTACTGGAGAATGAAACACAGTCTTATAGATTATGAACTTTCTTTCTCTTTCTGAAACAAAAACTGTCCAAGTCTTTTGAAATTTTAATGGGTTTTAAAAATCCATAAAACACTTAAAAATGGAATGAATTTGAATAAGTATCTGTATTTAAGTAAAGAAGGACTGGTAGTATAAAAATAGTTGCCCATCAGTTATTTGTAGATATTGCATTTCAATTAAAAAAATAACAAATATCAACCACCTTGTGAGGCTGAGCACAAGAACTTAAATTAAATCATAAAAGTGAACAGAAAATAAATGCAACCATTTCAGAATTACTAGATACAGGAATTACAGCAATTCTGAAATCTAATTCACAGCAGTCTTGCTGTAAGGCTGTCTTTGGGAGCCATGCCAAGCTACTGTGACAGGATCTTATAACAATGTCCTCTTGATCTCTTGGTCATCAAAATCCTTCGGATAGGGTCAAAAATCAAAACGAATATATTCTGAAAAGTGTTGAAGTCAGAGCACACTGTTTTGGTTTGTTTTTTTTAAGATAATCTTGTACAGCTTGGATACAAATGAGGATAGTGTGGGATTTTAAAAAAACCAAAACCACAATGCATGTTACTGAGTTACAATGTTATTATCACAGTAGTTTAAAAGGATAAATGCCTGAATATGGTAATGGTATTAACTGTAGCTATGGTATTAACCATATTAAACAATTTAACTTCTTCACTGTTATTAGCAACATAGGTTACAAGCTGCTGACAAACACGCATTTCTCCTTATGTAAGGGAACCAACCTGAGAGACTGCCACTCCTCTCTGAGCTGTTGTGGGAGCTGGTAGTGCTGAAATCCTGTGACTGGTTGTGTGGCATTCTATTAGACAATCCCTCAGCCATTCGGTAGTCAGGGATGTAAAGTAAGGCTAAGGGTTAAAGGGCAAAGGTCATAGTGGCATCATGTGATTAGTTCATAGCACAAGCCCATGCAGATCATGCAGTTAGCAAATTAGAAGCAGATGTCGTGAGACGGTGGAGAAATGGTGTTTTTGGTTGGGTTTTTTTTTTTTTCCACCTATTCTGTCCTAATGAAAATACAGATGGTTCGCTGATTACATGAGAAAGAACTAAAAACATGGAAAGACTGGGTTTAAGTGATGTGTGGTTGTGGTGGCGGTGGTTAGGCAAAGTACTGTACACATGCCGGTTTAATTTTTTTTTTAGGTAGTAAACCTGATAATGAATCACTGAGTCAAAGCACAAATGACTAGTTTCTAACTCATGCACAAATGATATGATTCTTGATCCTGGGGAATTAATAAGAACCTGACTCACCATTGTTACCTTTGTTTTGATCCGGGAGAGAATAACCAAATCCAATTAAGTCTGTTTTCTGCTGAATTGAACTTTTCCACTGAGGATCAGGGAGATCAACAGCCAATTCATGAATGCTGTTGGAGTGTAGGATCTGTGTGGTAGCATATGGTGTAGCTTGGGTTATTTGGCTTGAACTATTGTAAGTCGTTTTGGTGGTGAAGTCAATGCTGCTATAAATGGCTCCATCAGAAAGCATAGTAGCGGTTTTATCTCCTTGGCCTGGCACTGGTGGCAGCACATCTGTGGTGAACATGGGGGAATGAAACAAATCAATGATGCACAAGGAGTCTAAAACTATGAGGATTTAAGATGAAAAATAAATGTGTCATTCTGCACGTTTGCATTTCAGCTGAGATGGCATGAGCCAATGAAGGGAAAATGATAAACAACCATCACCAAGCTATCAACATCTGTGACAGGGCTACCCCCTGTCCTTCACATCTCACTGCTTAAAACCATCTCCTATCTCCCACCCATACGGTTCTCTCACTCCCTGCTAGGACCTTCAACCATGAAAACGAACTTCGGAATATTTCACAATTGAAGAATGCTTTCAATTGTTCATTCTGTGTCAGATCCAAGGGAACTGTCGGAACCTTATGGAAATGATGAAAGGAGTGAATGTACAAATCATAGAATAAAACATCTCCTTTTACTTCCTCTCCAAAGATATGGAAGAATGTCAAAAATATGTCCAATATTTCAAAATTTATACTTTTCAGGTACATTTTTTTGTTTTTGCTTCCAATTATCTAATTTTCATCCAAAGCTGGGAAGCTGGATGTAGCAGTACTATGGTTGATAAATAAAACAAAGGAAAACTTACATGGATAAGTTATTTTAAAGCAGGACTTAACTAGAGTAAGCAATCTCACTGATCAGGCAGTTAATTTATACTACTGACTCACAGCTAGAGAATTACAGTTTCAAGTTATAATAAAGTTGGAGTAAAATCAAGCCACAGAAACAACACTGAATATCAATCACTGCCTTTGATAATTTTCTGTACGCTGAATCATTTTTACAACGTATTTGTAATTCAGATAAGCCACCTCTTTCCAGTAACTCTTCTTCTTCAAAGGAAAGTCATTTAAAGAAATAAGCACATGGCATGCTATATCTGGAATTCTATAATATTGGTATCAGTGAGAGAGTAATTATGACTAACTTTCAATAATTTGTGGTCATCAAGTTTTATAGGACTTGCTTCCCAAAGTAATGTAGTCTCAGATTTCAAAATGCCTCAAAATTGTTAACATTTTAATTGATCATGTTAATAAAATACATTGAAAGAAAGTAGATCTTCCCTGTTCCTAGTTAAATACAGCTGCTTATTAGTGACTAAACCCCTAGAAAGAGTTTAAAGCAGCTTTGAAAAGTACTTGGGTCCAAGAAGCAACCACTAAACATTGGGACTCATTACCATAAAAATCAGTTCAAGGTAATTTAAAAAATTCTCCCTTGTTTAGAGTCTATCATCTCCAATTTTTTTGGTGCGGGAGGGAAAGGAGAAGAAATTCCTATCTCACTCAGGCTGGAAATATAGTAATTACACCTGGACCTAATCTCAACAACTAGTAACAATGAAACTTTAATCTGCTCCATTTTCAGGTAGGCTGGTGGGCCCTTACTTTTGGGACCTTGTCATATTGGTTCCAGACTTAACGAACATATGAGATTAACATTAGCCCTACTTAGCTCACAACTCCCAAACTCAAGTATTCCACCAGTCTCTGCCTCCTCAGTACCAGTAACTACAGGTCTATGCCATCAGATACCTCAGTCATGCCAACTCCTCTGTTTTACAATGGTATGTGCTGAGCTGATGGGACCAAGAAAACATTAAAATAAAGTTTAGAACTCTGATACTATGATTTTAAATTAAACTGGGGTTCTATATATTAAGAAAGTCCCACCATATTCTTGGCCACGTGGTGAGAGCTAACAAGATGTAATGGTCAGAAAGCCAGTCTCAGACCAATTAAAAACTAGGTTGAAATCCACCTCTGACAAATACAAGCTGTGTGACCCCGAGCAACTTCCTTAACCTTTGAGGCACCTAGGTAAAAAATCTGTAAGTTGCTGACTTCCTTATAACAATGAAACTATAGGATCAGCCCTTATCCCTATTTTTTTTAAAGTAAAATAATTTCAATTCTTATCAATATTATATTTAAACAATCAGAATAAGGTTTCCAATAATATGAAATCCAAATAAAGCAAAGATGTAAAATGTATATCAATATATCATTTTCATAAGCAGTGTAAAATTACTTTCTTAGCATGGGAACTCTAAAGTGAATTTTTGTTTTTCTGTATTTTAAACATATATAAATGAAGATATTTTCCAGGGAAGAAATGTATCCAAACATAACACAGAAATTAAATCTTAGTATCCTGGAACACAATTTGTATTACATCTATAGTATCAACAAACAAATATTTACTAAGAACCTGCAATATTCCAGGTCCTGGGGATTCAAACAATAAACATTAAATAGTGCAGTTCCTCTTCCAAAGGGAACTCCTTTCTATTTGGGAAACAATATGCACATATATAAGCATATTCATATACATACCATATGCATATGTGGTAAATATGAGAATATTTTTTGGGGAGGCACTATTAGGTGGAAAAATTAGGATCACTTAGAAATATACACATGCTCTATATAATCATCTACATAAAACAAACTTTGGGACTGATTTACACTTCTCTGATCCAAATTGTTGTTTTCATCTCATTCTGTTTTGTTGTACTGGCATTCCAGTTCAATGAACAAACAAAATTCATTATATACATGCCTTCAAGACAACATAATTTATGCAGTCATGCACGTAAGTCCTATCACTGCTCCCCTTGCTGAATAATTTGTGGGGATAGATTGTCCTTAGCTGCTGGGCTGACAATGAGTACTAGTTATATAGTTGAGAACCCCCTTCCTCTGCCTAATGGACTTGACTCTTCCAGTACAAAATAAAGCACTAAACAAGTAATGTGTATTTCTTACTCAAATTGTTAGCAAATTTGTTCAAGTCAAAAGACAGGAGAGGAATTAGTCAAGCTCTTTTCTTCAAACTCTGGGCAATTTTTGTCCTCCAGTGCTGGTAAGATTTAAATTGAATATCAGTTTTCTTGTTGATAAAATTGAAAGAATTCTTTTCCAATTCTTTCTATCATACTCATTCACAGATTCATATTTATGAGGAGGAAGTAGAAGTAGTAGTATGGGTGTCAATTGGCTTCTTGTGAGTTTCACTTGGCGCAAATAACAGAATTAGAGAATTCTGAGCTGCTCTTTTGGCAGATGGGGAAATGGATAGATTCTGGAGACTGTTGAGAAAGCTAGGACTCATGACTTTGATGACTTACTTATATGAGCCTTGAACATGATTTTTACTTAATAAATACTTATTGAATTGAACTGACCTTTTAACATATCAGTAATGGTCATTCAGGCTACAAGTTTTTAGAAAGGGTACACAGTAGATGCAGGAAAAACATTTTTATAGTCTTAATTATTACTAATGAAATACTTTCCAATAAGAAAAGAATGGCTAACAGTTTCTCAAGGTAGCTTCTCAGTGCTTTAATCTTCAGGCATTTATCATTGTTGTGAAGCAAACTTCAAGTATTATGTAAATGTAAGTTATTCTTATTGCTTATGAGGATGGTAATGAAACTCTAGTGTAATACAAAGCTAGTAACATAAAAGTGGAAATATCTCAGTTAATAAGTTTTCTGTGACCAGTTTTCTTCCTTTCCTTCCTTTCTTCTTTATTTCCTTCCTTCCTTCCTTCCTTCCTTTTTTATTTCCTTCCTTCCTTCCTTCCTTCCTTCCTTTCTTCTTTATTTCCTTCCTTCCTTCCTTCCTTTCTTCTTTATTTCCTTCCTTCCTTCCTTCCTTCCTTCCTTCCTTTCTTCTTTATTTCCTTCCTTCCTTCCTTCCTTCCTTCTTTATTTCCTTCCTTCCTTTCTTCTTTATTTCCTTCCTTCCTTCCTTCCTTCCTTCCTTCCTTCCTTTCTTCTTTATTTCCTTCCTTCCTTCCTTCCTTCCTTCCTTTCTTCTTTATTTCCTTCCTTCCTTCCTTCCTTCCTTCCTTCCTTTCTTCTTTATTTCCTTCCTTCCTTCCTTCCTTCCTTCCTTCCTTCCTTCCTTCCTTCCTTCCTTTCTTCTTTATTTCCTTCCTTCCTTCCTTCCTTCCTTCTTTATTTCCTTCCTTCCTTTCTTCTTTATTTCCTTCCTTCCTTCCTTCCTTCCTTCCTTCCTTCATCTCTCCCCCACTCATTCTTTCTTTCTTTCACAACTCAGTTTAGCACTGCAAAAAGGTGAAGGAAGTTCCAGTATGGTGGTGGAAGAACGTAAGGAAAAAGAGACAGTGTCATTACGGTGCTTCTCTCAAGGAAGGACTAGCAGTGTCCAGGATCAGATAAGGTTAGAACTACACAGATGAGAGAATAGCCTGGTACTCAAGTTGAGAAGGCCAAGAGTTCAGCCAATTAGTCAACTAGCCTTTATTAAGTGCCGGGGATATCTAAAGCACCATGCTAAGGGAAGGGGATACAAAGAAAGCCAACAGACACTTCCTGTCCTTGGGGAGATTATAGTCTAATGAGCCATGGCTCCACCTTTTTTTCTAGGTAAAGAGAAAGAAAGAGTTCCCTGTCAGTGTCCTATGAGCAAAAAATGCACTATTTGAAAGTAATTAATAACAATAATAATATATAAAGCACCTACTATATGTGCTGTGCTCAGTGCTTTAGAAATGTTATCTGATTTGATTCTCACAACTCAACCTGGTAGGTAGGTGCCATTATTGTCCCCAATTTACAGTTGAGGAAACTGAAGCAAATAGGCCCCAAGTAACTTGTCTAAGGTCATATAGCTAGTAAGCGTCTGAGGTAGGATTTAAACTCAAGTCTTCACTGTAGGCCCAGAACTCTTTGCACTGTATCACCTGTCTCCTAACCTCCTACAAGATTTGTAGCAAAGGTAGTTATGGTATTAGTTAAGTGGATGAACATTCTATATACAGCATTGTGAAAACATCATCAATAAGTGAGGAATATTTCTTAATAATGGGAAAAATGATTGCAAAAATCCTTAGAAAGCCACAATTTAAAATAAAAGAAAATTTAACTTTGAAAAACAGAACTCACCTCCACGACCAAAATTTCCAATGTCATTTGGCCCACTGCTACTATTGGTCACAGGCAAACTGGTAGCTGGCCAGGAGTCTGCGAGCCAAGGATAACTGGGGTCGCTGGCATCTAGTAACCCTGGGCGGCTGCAATGTGATGGAGAAAAAGAAAATAACCCAAATTCAATAAGACAATTTGAAAGTGAGTAATAACTGAAAAGACATTTTATCACTTCTTTCCTATGCTAAGAAATGTTTAAAAACAGCATTTTATTTTCTTTCAAATTAAAGTTGTGTAGATTTTCAGTAATTAGAGATCTTATATAGTTCATTAGAAGTATATACAAATCACCATTTTTTTTACAAGTGGAAGCATCATGTGATCCTGATAGCATTCAAACAAATGATATTTCCTGCCTTGAAACAGGTGTAGAGACAAACAAGTTGTAGCAGAATTCATAGAAATTACTTATAGTTATAAAAATAGCAGTAAACTTTTAAGTTTTACAAATTGCAAAATATCAAATAAAATACCAAAATATCCAATTACAAAATACCAAAATGAAGATGCTGATATTTTAAATGGACAAATATAATGACTTCAAAATACCTCTTCCAAAATTTGAGTATAAATTATGAGGTAGCTTATTTGTCTGACAGAGTTAACAATGAAAATCCTGTCTTTAATATAAAAATAGGACCCTGGTTGTTTTCCACTTTAGTAGCATTCTTCTAAAGAAATAGCAACATCCATAATTGTTGTACTTTTTTTCCCTGATAGACCTCTTCTGGCACAATCCCTAAGAGAAACATGTGTTTCTATGGAAACTGTAATAAGACAATCCAAAAGCTTTTTTGCTGCATCCACTAGCTCTCATTAGGCCTAATCTCTTTTTGCTAAAATATTGATTAAATGGGAGATTGGAAGTTATTACCAGGGCCTAATTACAATCTCCATATTGAAAAAAAGAAAATAGATAAGGATATATGAGTTTATCAGGTTTTATCAATTTCAATTGAGTAACAAAAGTTGTGGAATCCAGACCTATCAATCTATAACCATTCATCATCCATGAATCATTTATTTTGTGATCGATTATGTGTAATTGTTCACTCACAGCAATTTAGTGAGAGCCAATAAGGAGTCTTAAACAACAGCAACTTCATTTGCTAATGTCTAATTAATGCAATAAACATCCTGCTAACAAATGAACACATTCCTTGTGATATTTACTCCTAATTTCTTCTTGGGCATCTGGGAAATATGAAACATCTGGACTTGATTCCTCTAAAGTGCACAACAGATACAGCATTAAACCTTGTGGTAAGTCATTTAATTCCTTCTAGAATTCTCAGGCTTATAAGTGATCATTTATTACAATAATAGCCTTTTCTACAGTTTCTCTGTTTCTGACTAAAAATAAAATAGAATTAAAACATTTTTAACATACCTTCCATTGCTCATTAGTCCTGCATCGCCTCTTTGAAAAGTAACTGTTAAAACAAGAAACCAATAATAAAAATTACTATCAGTAAGAAGTGCATTTTGACCCCTAGTTTTAAAATTTCTGGAAACTAACAAAATGTAATAAACATTATTAAATATAGAGTAACAAAGAAGAGTATGAATGAGGTCATCATTTGCTCCAATTAGTAAGTCATTTGTTTATGATATATATTACTTTAAAATATATTTATTAACATAACAATATATTCAATAATATGTCTCCCTGCAGGAGGTGAAATGAATTTAGATGTCAAAATTCATCATTCTTATATTGCTGTGCTCATAAAAGTAGGATACCATTATATCATGATAAGTAATAATGATGAAAAAATAATAATGCATCATAGCAATGCAACAAGAATTGTAACAGACCATTTCAAATTGGCAATAAAATAAAGTTAACAACTATACTTTTCATCATCAAAGTGAATGTTGAGGGAGTCTAGAACTGAGGTTTCATTAGTTTGAAGAACTCTCAATGTGACAACTGCCTGTGCTGATGCAGATTAGTGACTAGAGATTTGTTCAGGAATACTTAAAGCTAAATTACATAACTAGTCTCTGTCAGAACCAGGATTTGAACTCAGGTCTCTCTGATTCCTAGTTTTCTATCTAGGCTAGTTTTCTATCTACCAAACCGCACTCATTATTGGCCAAGCACAAATATTCAAAAATCATGAGGAAGTATGCTCTCTTTTCAGTCTTTGTCTGAAAGTTTTTTTGTTGATACTAAATGTCCAGTTTAATACCTTTAGAAAAGAAGGGGTAGGTTCTCAAATGTGATTTGTTTCAACAATAAATTACTGTGAATTGTAGACCATACTGATATTTCAATAAATCTAGCTGTGGTGGAATAAAAGTCCTTTCTAATTATGATCTTTTGGAACAATAAAGCAACATGGTAGTGCATTCCATGGAATTTACAGGTTTTAGAGACTATTCAGGTTAATGGATAAGTTAGTAGGATATAAAGCCATCAGTCTATAAGTGATTTTTATACATTTGTCCAAAGTAAACACATCATTGTTTAAAGGAGAGATCCTACTGAGAGAAAATGATTATTTCAGAGGTAGAGGAAATGTCATTTTACATATGTGGAATTATATATCCATTCTTTCTTAAATTGTAACATTAGAGCCAAATTAACTACAAGTGCATATTAATTAATATGCAATCATGTTGGAGACAAATGAAACTTTTGTGAATAGAATAATTTTGAATGAATGGAAGATTTTAGCTATTTAAAGGACCCATACTTTTTGCAACCAAATCATCACTTTTTTTTCTTATTTAGAATGAGATACTTTTACCTACTTCGAGTTGCTAGAATCACAATTTAATTTTTTTAAAGTTACATTTTCTTCACATTGAAGTTCTTTTTATTTGTATCATCAACTGGCTCATAGTAGTCATTTAATTAATTCTCGCTGATTAATTGGTTAATCTTCAAAAATAATTGTCACCTCTCTTGACAATGAGGTTAGGCAATACAAGAAAAAAGACCTGTCAAGACCATATAAGGCAATGGAATTCATGTATCAAGTAGGTCTTTTAGAAACACATTTTTTTAATACCTCAAATCATGCTGCCTTATCAATTTGTTAAGTAGCTTCAGGGACTCTCTATAAAATAATACTAATCAAAATCAGTTCTAACAGGACTGCTGATGATCTGCTTCCTGGGAAGATGCAATCCCTTATTCCCTATTGGACTTGTAACTGAATTTGCTTCCAAATCATGAGTCAGCATCATGGCTGGATCACATTTCATTGTATCTTTAAAAATAATTAATCTGAAAAATTAATGAAAAAAAAATTGAGCAGTGAAGATATTAAACCTCTGATTAGAAAAAACACAATGTGTGAATGCTCTATAGTTAATTTTCTATCTAATGCATACTTTTTACTTCTTGCTTTTTAAAGGAATATCAAGTAATTGCTTCACTGATAAAAGTGAATAAACTAATGCCTGGGTATTGTTGTGAATATATAAATAGATAGATGTTGACTGACTATGTCTGAAAACATAGTGTTAGGAAATGCATGAGTAGAAGGTAACTTTTACTAATTTGGAAGCTCTTTTTTTTTTAACCAAACATTCTGTCACTGTCAAAGCAACAAATGGTACAAATGATACTACGGTAAAGAAGTAAATGTGGATTTGAATCACAAATGGCTAATGGTTAATTATTTACATTTACATTTTAAAAACTAATCAACAGCAAAGTTCATCTTTTCTATTTGTGGTGACTAAGATTATAAAACTTCAGCGAAGAGAAAATATCGTACATAAACACTTAGCTCAACTGGTTCTTGGATAACAGACAGAAAACTTGCTGCCATCTCTTTCTTCAAATCCTTTCCAAATAGGAAGGACCTGAAAGAGTATGTGTTTTTCTGCCATAGACTTCAAAACTACGTTTATCTACGTTTGCCTCTGCGTAACAATGGGCATCTGAGCCTGGCTAAATGAAGACAAGGTTCATCATCCAGCTGGCAAGAGGGGGATAAATATTTTGACTATAACAATTCATGAAGATGGACTCATAAGGTATATAGAGATCTGCATATGTTGAGGGAGTATAAGAACTGATGGAATGTATATATATGTTTAGAACATAGACTTCTACATTCAGTTGTGTGGCAAGAACATTTGAATCCAATCTTCTCTACTTGTTTTCTGTTCTGACTAAAGGGTTAGAGCTAAGAATATGTTACAGACTAAGCCTCACAGATAGACTTCAAAGAAACTCATGTTGATTTAATATTAACTGCTTTAATTCTATACATAACCATACAAAGTGGAAGAAAACAATATAAAAGAACTTGAATAGTCTCGTTGAGAAGAAACTGATTTGTACATCTGGGAACCATTCTGTGTAAGTACTTTTCAGTTCAATTATGTGCTTGAGAGTTATGGTGCTAAAAGAACAGACCATAAGGAGGGAGAAGGGAATGATTCTGATCATTTTGTAGCAACCATGAATTTGATATGGAAAGCTCAGAATAATCAGTAAGTGTTTTATGGCATTCTTAAATATTTATATCTATCTTAGCATGATATCCTCTTACATGAAGGAGTCCTAAAATGTTAGTATTTTGTCCCATTGAAAGTAGTTTGTGTTACTTTATATATACTTTGTATGTTTTAGTGGTGTGCAATTTATAAATCCCCAATAGAATGCAACTTCTTTGAGGGCAGGATTTGTTTTATTTCTATATTTGTTTCTCCAGTACTAACCCAATATCATGCATCTGATAGGCATTTAATAAACATTTGTTTAATTGGTGTGAAGAAAAATGAATTTTTGAAGTGAATACTTAAAAACTTTAGAGAAAAAAGTTTATAAAATACCAAATGATGAGGATTAGATAGAACCCTATGTTATTATAGTCTAAAATGTTTTAAATGCACTAAATTTGAAGAAATTACTACATTTTTTCCTGAGGCATTTAGGTCAAAGAGCTTTTGCAAGTTTACATCATATATGAAGTACCCACACTATTATCTGACAGGGTTAATCCTAATCACATGCCCACTAGAACTGAAAAAAACACAAATATATTGTAAATTGACATTTTGAGGCCAGGAAGCTCTCTGTGTGCCTATCTCTAGTAAACCACATTTTCCTACCACAAATGAAAACTTTAATGTTGCCAGCCAGTCCTCATTCCTTTTTCTGATAAGCTGTTTTTCAAATATGAATGTAGATTAATCCTCTTTTAATAAGCATTAACTCAGACTAGATAATCAGTGTATAAAAATTCCATCAAATCTTTTGGCTGCTTTTGGATGATTCTGTCGAATAATTTATACTTCAGCAGTTTTAAGACCTGTGCATGAAATTGCTTAGAATTTTATAATTTCCTCTCTAATTTTAATTTGTTTATATTGACTCAGTTTCACAAAATCCATAATCCCTAAGAGTAATACACACTAAGTAAACTTTCACCTACTCACAGGTGGAAATATAATTACTTTCAATATTCAGTTGATGTCCTATGCCTGTGCTTTTATAAAGTGGTGACAGTTTAGTAAATATCAGAATCCACATGAAAGATACATGTATTCAAGTGTCTCCTCCCCTTCATACACTTATGCTGCATTAATCTATTCAATGGGTTTATTTATGTATTTATTTATTATATATAATGAAATTTTTTCCTTTGCTTCAAGTCACATCAAACTTTTTTTTTAAAGTCTCTTTTCACATTTCCATGTCTCTAAGAATTACTAAGGTTATTAATTTCTGCACAGGTCCGAAAACTAATATGTAGTACTTAAATTTTCAATAAAGAAACAGCAGCAAGACCCCATCCCCTAGTGGTCTTGGGAAAATGGAAAGAGCCCCCATATTGTATGGGAAGGCAGCGATACCTGTTTTGTTCGAGCTCCCCTTCTCTGTGCCACGTGCAAACCTGCCGTGTATATTTGTATCTGAGGAATTTGAGTAGAGGGTGAACATGAAAAAACAGGATGTTAGTGTATAATGCAGCCTTCAGGTAATCTCTTATCTTTGGGTGGTTATAAAGGATAACATTTTTGGGCCAAATTCTCCTCTCAAGTGATTAAAATGCATAATCATGCACAAGAAACTTGATAGTTGCCTGTGTACCAAAGTTTTAATCAGCTGTCATTCTGCCATATATGGTGCATGTATATGTATCTTTAAAAATAACCACTTTCAAATTTTTATTCAAGTGCTATCTAAAACTGTGTAATTACTATTAAATATGGCAAGATTTTAATCAGCTCCCATTCCACCACATGTGTGCACTTAGATGCATCTTTTCATATACCTGATGTCCAAAAGGAAAATCTCAAAACTAATTTTTAATTTTCATTCAAGTGCAATTAAAAACAATGTATTTTTAAATATAGCTAGGGTTGGGAGGCTAAGTTAAGGAACTTCTGAAGTCTAGTCATCTGACAGGTAGTTACCAGGAAGGTACTGTCATCCCACACATATTTCACTTCTGATTCTAAAAGTGAGAGACAAGAAAGAGAAATGCGTCTGGGTTTCTGAAGACCAAATGAACCCATTTAATTTATTTCCTTACTTAAAACTGTGCTTATCATCATTTACTATAAAAGGAACAAAAATTATAAGTCTTCAGGTGAGCATATAGTGTGAGATATTTTAACCCAATGCCAATAAAAATTTTAATCTATATCTTGTAGAACAAATTGATGTACAAAATAGAGCTTTGAATTCAAATTAAAAAAACAAAAACAAAACTTTAATTAATTAATGTACTGGTCCCACAGTAAAGTTGTTTTCCATCACTAAATTGTGTAATCAGTATAGTAGCAAGATTATATATAGACACACATTCATAAAAGTTCAAAAACTTTAAGTGTTTTTTTCTGAGAAGAGTAATGTCTAAATCTCTTCATAGTACATACTATGGAGAAATGGAAATGTTCACTTAGTTCTGCTCCGTCTAATATTTGGAAGTGATGTACATGTAATTGACTTTGCTTTGATTTCTAAGGCATTTTGTTCCTTAAAAAAATATCTAAAAATAGGACTAGCATTATCAGTTCTGATTTTCTCTATTTGTTGCATACTATGGAAGACAAATCTTTCAGTGTCCCTAGGGTGTATAAATCCTTCAAAGTGAATGGAAGAGTAACATTATATCTAGGACATTGTGAAAAACTTTTTGTTCCTTTGAAAACTACTTTATCTGAATTATATAATGGAAGAAATATGAAAATGTGTGCAAAGAGGAGATGAGTATTTGAGGAGATCATTCTTTTGTGCAAAATAGTTAAAGATCAAAAGTGGATATATATTCCTTACTTTCAAAAAATAGGACTTAGGGAAGTGAATGTGTCTTATGGAAAATTTGAATCCTCCTAAGCAATATGCAAAACTTTTTGGAGAAGGATTAGGATAGAGGAAATAAACTATCCATGAAGCAAGATTTTTTGGGGGGGGAAGGGGAATTTGCCTTTTAAAGTTCTAGGTCTCAAATATTGGAAGAAGTGTCTGAAACTTATTGATCAAGGAAGTTCCTCTTGATTTAGAATTCTTATTTCTAGAATATTTAATCCTGTATTCAGGCATACTATCTTTAAGACAGAAAAAGATTCACAAATACATCCAAGTTAACTCTACAGTTTATCACAAGAGAGGAATTTGACCCTTTTTAAAACAAAACAAAAAAATCCCCTTCCCAAAACAAAGCAAAATTAAAATGGAATAAAATAAACCACCCTATCTGCTATGGTCTCTAGCTTACCAAAAGCATTGGTCTAATAACTGTCAAACTATTTTGATTAAAAGAATTTGAGTTAATGAATGAGTCAACAGATGAATGATATGCCAGTTAAAGATGATGTGAGTCTAAATAACAGCACATTTAAACTTTTCCTTAAATAACTGGTGTATGTTTCATTATTAGTATCACCAGTGAAGATGAGTAAAAGTAAATCTTCCTCAATTTAGTGTTTCTTATTATTAAGTAATTTATAGGAATGTAAAGTCAAATGGATGAAATGGAATATGACTGAAGAAACACATGGATTGATGGACAGTACCTGCAGGGGTGAAGGTGAAGGACTGAACTGCAAAACAAGAAGGCAAACATCATGAGTTACAGATTCTGTCACCAATCACTAACTGGTGGGCACCTCTTTCTTTAAGAATCCCCCATTTCTGATGTGTTACTATAACCAATTTAAACAACAGAGCTTTGTGAGCTAGTCCTTCAGCAGCCAAGGAGAAACAAAATGGCAGGATGATAGTTACACTTTATGGTGTTTGGCTCTAAGTTTAAATGGGTGTTCTATGATACTTATTTTAAATGTCAGAACAAATTCAAACCTAGTAACTATGATCTTTCATTAAATATTTGCTCTTTACAAATGGATATTTGCAATATTTTGTGAATTATTGTGTTGTCAGTGGTGTCATAAAGAATATATTCAACAATGAACCTGTTCCTGAATCTTAATGAATGTTACTGTCTACTCACAAAAAATATGCTATGCCAGTTTACTCACAGATAATAAAATATCTTACTAACATAGTAAAATATTTAGCCTATATTATCAAAAGTTAGAACAGTGAGCTGTGGTGGAAATCCTGGATTCATGAACTCTAATAATAACTTTATCACTTTCTGGGTAACTTTGAACACGTTGTGGATAAAGTTCTGTTTAGTTCTAAAATTTTATAACTTTTTGAATTCATACTAAATCAAATGCACCTATTAAATGTGATCAAATATTTATCTGTCCTGTCAATTGTCATGTGTATATAAATCTATTTTTTCTTCTGCATTTTTAATTGATTATGATGTTCTCAAGGTCCTACAGAAAATAACAGTGGGTATTTTAATAAAAATTTTAATGACCAAGATTATCTGATAACAGCACATTATCTTGAATCCTTCTATACATTTTTACTTTAGGAATCATTTTTAAACAGCCATTTGAATTCCTTCAAAATCCCTCACTCTCCATTTTTAAAGAGGAAAGTAGTTTTACAAATAGATATTTTGGAGGCATTTGGATTAAGTTCGTATTCTCAAATAGGAAATATTTCAGTGATTTATATAACATTTTGAAAACTTTCTTTTAAAGAGAGAAATATGTGTTTCAGGAATTCTCTTTCAAATGTCACCCTCAGAACAAGAGCTCAGGAACATGTTAATGGGTTGTTATCCATGATCTAGTTATTGCTCTGAACAAATGAATCAAAGTAATAGTTAAGCATTCTGTGGTGATGTTTATGATCTGTTTCCAATCTGAGAAAAGTTGTAGTCTCATGATAATGATTTTATGTATGCTGAGTAATGCAATACAACACTATCTGAAGATAGCTTTCCAATAACAGAACAGACAAACCAAGACTATTCATTAATTCTATTCCTAAATAATTCTCTTTTTCATACCTTTATGTTTGGGTATTCTCTGCCAGCATACCATCAATTTGTAATGAGAAATAGCTCCTTACCAGCATAATTGCTGAGTCCCTTTCTCTTCTTTCTGCGCCAGTACAACCAGATGCTGAAACCCATCAGAATTACCCAGCATGCACCTCCAATACCAGCTATAAATGCTGGCTGCTTCACAACATCTGTTATTTGCTCAGTTATGCTGTTATTATTTTCAGTGATGACAACTTCATTACGCCCCCCTTAATGGGAAAAAGAAGAATTAAAGACAAACATTAAAACACCGAATAGATATGTGCAACCATATCCAAGACGATATAGACAATCTCCTAAGATAATTCTTGTTTCTTGTTATGTTAATTTTTTGCTTAAGGCCATAGCAATTTGATAATTGGTACATTTTATGTAATTGACAGCAATATACAATTAAACACATATCAAAATATGTATTAGAACCTTAAAAAAATTAGTAACCTTCAGTGAGGGCACATTATTTCTAAAAGTTTTGAAGGTAAGAAAGAAATACTGAAGAATAAAATTCATCACAGATTAATAATTGTGTAGATATTTCCTCTGTTTCTTTGGTCTGGCACTTTGTGCACATTCACATTTAAAATCTATAGTTATACTTGATATCTTCCTTTTGCATCTGTAGCAGATGCTGAAAAAATGTGAAATCAGACATATTTTGTCTGAAATCAGTCATAGGACAAGCAGTGAAAAGGCAAGAAGTAACAGAGGATCCTATGAGTGGAAGAGGAAGAAGGCTAGTGTCACTAGATCATAAAGCTGAGGGGAATAAAGTACAAAAAGATTGGAAATGTAGAAAACGTTTAGGTTGCAAAAGACTTTAAATGCCAAACAAAAGATTTTATATTTGATCCTGGAGGTTAGAAGCCACTGGAGAATAAAGAGTGTGTGTGTGTGTGTGTGTGTGTGTATGTGTGTGTGTGTGTGTGTGTGTGTGTGTGTGTGTGTGACATAGACTAACATTTTAGGAAAATCTCTTTGGCAGCTGAGTGAAGTCTAGATTGGAGGAAGTCAAATATAGTCAAAGTCTATATTTAAGGTATATAAAGAGATTCTACTTCTCACCACACATTTAAGGCAAGAGCAGACCAATTGATGTTCTGCATTACTCACCAAGGTCAATTTTAGACTTCTCTACCATGCCCTTGCACTGGGGACCTTCATTCTGTACACCCCTTCCCACTTCCTTTTGTGTGTCTTAACATAAGTACCTTGAGGCTGAGGACAAACTTTTTTTGTTGTTTTACTTGAATTCCCAGGGCTTAGCGCAATGATTATTGAGTGAGTAACTGGCAAAGATTTCAAATGAACATGATGATTTCTGAATTAATGAAACCGCTTCAAAGATTCGAATTACTTCATGTTCAAAGGTATTAATAGTAGTTAATATTATATAATGCTTTAAGGTTTGTCAAGCACTTTACGAATATCTCATTTTATCTTCACTACAACCCTGAGAAGTATGTGTCATAAGCATCTCTGAAATAAATATATTCTTTTCCTAGAAACTCTTCACTTACAAACTAAGAAGACAAAATCAGGGTCCCTTAGAATAGATGATGTTAACAGTCAGCCTGTTTTATCTATTTATCTGCAATTATCAAATGTATATGTATCATTAACCCATTATGTATGTACTACAAGAATCATACATACCTAATGCTTTAATTAGATAAACTTTGCATTAGTAGCAAGAATAAAAAACTTACCCCCAAAAGAAACACAATTGTTTGTGAGAAATTACCAGCAAAAGGTACATTTCATATGTATTTAATCTGAGATATATATGTATACATATGTATAACTCAAAGTGTATTCCTGTTTCATATATTTCAGGTGCTTCTGTAACAATGCTGTCAGTTCAACTAATTAGAGCACAGACAAGGGTTGCGTGTGACCTGTAACGCTCCATTGTTCCAGCAGACAAAAATGTAATGAAATAGATTGTCTCCCTCCCATTGGAGCCTAATGGAGAACAAAACTAATTTGTTGAACTCCAAATTAATTAGGTACATTAGATTTGATAATACCTATTACTGTGAAAGTTTGCAGCTGTTCTGTATATTATACCAACTAGATAACATAAGCATGAAAGAACCAAATGATTAGAGAAAAATAACTATATTATTAACCAATATGATTGCAAATATACTTTCTTTTAGTATTCCACCTGAATTCTATTGTCTAGAATCTCTTTATCTTTCTTGTATTCATGTATACAAATGTGCATGATCAAATTTTTGTCTCTATGGAACAAAGAACTATTAAAATATCTTCATATTCTTATGCAAAAATCACTATGAGAAAGCATGACTGGGACCTAAAAGCTTTTCATTGCTTGTAATAACAAGTAACTAGTTATATATTGAAGTATATAATAGTTCAATCAAGGGATTCACTGGTGGCAATGATCAATAAGGAATCTAATTAAAGGAAAAGGGAACATATGGTATGTGAAGTGAAAATTAAAAAGAAAATGAGGATTAGATCTGACTAAATTACTCTTCATCTATTAAATAAAACTTCCAGACAAGTTTATTATAGTAGAAATTTGGGGATTATTAAGGAGATGAATTCTTCCTTCAATAAAACACTGCATCTTTAGAAAAAAAGAAAGAAATTTCCAAAAAACAAGAAGTTTTTATTATCAAAACAGGATCATATTTTTTTCTTTATTTCAAATGTCATAATACTATTTTCTCCACTAATATCTTTGGTAAGACATACCACCATTTTAGTTCATAATGAGAATAAAATTTATGAGACACTTCCAGTTTCTCAGGGAAAAAAAATTAATAAATTCAAAGTCACATTTCCAATACAATGTTAACTTTCTTTAACAGAAATGCCCATTCAAATGAATTTTAGTACTCATAGGTGTGAGTAGAACCTAGTTAAAACATGTCATATAATAATAAGCACTGATAAGGATGCTGCTATAGGAAATTTTATTAGCATACTTATGAAGTGAAAAATTTAAAATGAAAACAAGGGTAAATTACCTCTCATGTACCAGGAACATGGTACAAACTTAAATATACTCCTTAAAGCTAAACTAATTGTCCAACAATATAATAATTCCGTACACTCAAATTCACTGGAACCAGACGTAATTTAGATACATAACATTCTGAATTGTTCAGAGAAATGTCTCAGAGTCAAACTGTTGTGAAAATTGGAAGAAGTAATCCTCTCATGAGACAGGAGCCAAGAAGTCAAGTTGATACAGCATGGCATTGGACAATTGTCCCTCAAGAAATTGAGAAGTGTAAAGTAGAAACTTATGTAAAAAAATGACCAGATAAAAATAGGAAGTTATGTTATAACTGTTTCCAAAGGGAAGCCATCAGTTTCATAGTTCATATTTTATTTAGAAGTAGGACCTTTTGGGGAATTCATTATTTTGAACTCCGTTTTTTAATTACTTAGAAGACTTAGGAAAAAATACACATAAGAAGCTTAATGATATCCAACATTACTAACAAAGATTGACTTGTTATTCATTTGAATTGGCTGTCATCTTTGCCCAAATTCTTTATATGCCTGCTTTATTATGAGTGCTATGAACTAGATTTAATTTTATTGTATAAACATAAATTTCTCTTTGTTTACAAGCATCAAATATCCTGAAATTCTTTAGACTCACGTAGTAGAATACTGAAAGGCCTCCACATGTTTGATAAGTCCACCTATTACTAGGGGATGATAGAATAGAATTTATATGATGTTAAAGACATTAGACAATCATTTTACAATCAGATATTTTCTGCATAATGTCATAAGAGTCAAGATTAGAAGTATCTATGATATATATGCATGTGTAGATATACATATATTTAAATTGTATCAACCTTAGCTAAATAACTTATTTCAGGTAAATTATTTGACATATGCCAGTATTCCTCTCTCTGTCTAATTTATGTTTTAAAAAATCTCAAAATGGTAAAATTATAGAGTTTTCCCTTGGATTAAGAAATTAATTCCATCTGAGAATAGTTAATTAATAACAGGCAAACATGTCAAAGAAAAGTTTTATCATCAACTTTTCTCTTGTTTAAAATCAGGAAATTATTATTTGAAAGAAAGGATTCCATTTCCTGAGAGTATGCAAGCAACACAGTTCCACCTGTTTAACAAATCTTTAGATCTGGAATTAGCAGTAGCAGTAACAGATTTAATTAAACAATAACAGATTAATATTACAATATTAATGTCATAATATTAATATTATAATTACCTTAACAAGACAAAAGGGGAGACAATTTGTAGTTCTAAAAATCTGTCAACATATTCATATTCTAATAGAGAGGTACAGAATGAAGACAGGCCTCCAGAACTCTCACTCAAGGCAATAGGGTTGTGCAATGGGTAGAGCTGAAGTTAGGAAGTTCTGAGTTCAAATGGCACTGCAGGATCTTAATAGCTGTGTAACCTTGAGCAAGTCCCTTAACTTCTATCTGCCTAAATTCCTTCATCTGTAAAATGGGAATAGTAATAGCACCTATTTCCCAGAGTTATTGTGAGAATGAAAATAGTATTGAAGTGCCTTGTAAATCTGAAAGCACTATATAAATCCTAGGCATTGTTATCATTATTAATAACAACAATAGTAAAATTGAGAAGTAATTCCCTCATGGGAAATCCTACTGTTGTTACTGCTGATAATGTTTTTATTAAAATGAATAACTATTTAAATATCATTATTTTAATTATAAAAATATATATTAATATTATCTTTACTTTATTTCACTTTATTATTACTATTATTATGATAATAAAGTTCCCAATGTTTCATTATTTTATGAAAGCTATGCCAGTGGAATGTAGGATGATCTGAGTTCCAAAACTGTTGGAAAGTCTTCAAAACTGTGTCTTCTTTTGTGAAGATCAACTTAGTTAAGTAAAATGAGTTCCTTCACCAGAGGCTAGCCTCTTGGTGATAGACTCTTCAAGTACAGCAAACCATGAAACAAAGAAAAATACACAAAAGGCATTGCAACTGTGTGGCCTCCAATGGTTTCTTGGTGATTGTAACAGTATGGCAGAAATGGGACACCTTGTGCCAAAAACATTAATATAACTGTGGTAGTTTAAATGTGAGATGTTTTTTCTAATTACCAATACCTAATATTATTAGAAGAAATTGGCTCACAACTTAGGTGTCCTCCTAGACTCATCACTATCTCTCACACCCTCCACATCCAATTTGTTGTCAAGGCCTGTTGATTTTACCTTTGCAGTATCTCTCAAATATGTCCCCTTCTATCCTCTCACAATCTTCTAGCATCATCATTTCATACCTGGACTATTGTAATAACTTTCTATGAGTCTGCCTGCCTCAAATCTCTCCTCCTCCAAATCTTAATCCATTTAACCATCAAAGTGATTAACCTAAAACACAGACCTCATTATGTCAGCCCTCTACTCAATAAGCTCCAGTGGCTCTTTATTCTCTCCACAATTATATTTAAAAAATCCTCTCTTTGGCTCCAAAGCCCTTTGTAACCTAGCTGCTTCCTATCTTGCCAGACATACTTTACTTCCTGCCATATAGTCTTTAATCGAGTGACTGGCCTCCTTGCTGTTCTGTGAACAAGGCACTCCATTTCTTATCTCAGGGCACTTTCTCTGGCTATCTCCCATGCCTTGAACATTCTCCATCTTCATCTTCACTTGCTGGTTTTCCTGGCTTCCTTTAAGAGCCACTAAAATTCCATCTTCTTCAGAAAGTCTTTCCTAATGTCTCTTAATTCTAGTGCCTTCTTATCAATTGTGTCCTATTTATCCTGTATATGGCTTGTTTCTACATATTTGTTTGCCTATTGTCTACCTCATTAGATTGTAAACTTCTTGAGGCAGAGACTATCTTTTGCCTGTTTTTGTATACCCAGAGTTTAGTACAGTGCCTGGAACATAGTAGGTACTTAATAAATGTTTATTGATATTACTGTACAACATTCAATCAATTTGGCTACATAATCTGTGTATCTGATATGTTTTAGAAAATAAAACTCATCAAATTAGTTTTGAAAGGAAGTTCCAGCAGATAGTTGGATGAAATTTGAATTTTGGGGTTGTTACTTTAATCATATCCTAAATAATTTCTTGGATAAATCTCATACAAAAGACGCTAGGAGAGGGAAGAGGACTTATTCTATCCAACTAACCAGTTCTATTTCCATATGAAGACCACAGGATGGGTGGGATATTTTCATCCAAGTTAAACTATGGTGTTGACAAGGAAACCTGCTTTTGTTAATTATTGATGACCTCATTTCATTGAATTGATTCAATTTCCTCCAAAGCTCAATCTGAAGTAACAGTGCCAGGAAGTTGGATGCTGATTCTATACTATTTGAATAATAGCCAGTAAGGACATGCTATCTGGCTTTAAATATTTGAAGGACCATCATAAGGGGAAAGTATTAGACATATCTAGTGGAAGTTACAAGTCAGCATACTTGGGATCATTAGACAAAAGGAAGAACTTAATGACTTACATTAATGGTTTGGAATGGCCTGTCCTTTGAGGTAGTGAGCTCACAGGAAGTGATTAAGTTGCATTATTGTAATGGTAATTTAAGGGTTAATGATGGGTGTGGCTGTAGAGGGAAAGAGTTAAAGATCTTTCCTGCCCATTAATAGGCCTCAATACCTTTTGTTACTTTCTGTTGAGACACTGGGTCAGAGGGTCCCACCCTCTTACCTCTGAAAAGTGTAGAAAACCTCTGAGGTGAGGTTTTGTTATGAGACTTACTCACTGAAGTGTTTGTTTGGCCAGATGTCTGTTTCAGCCAGATGGGTAGCTGCTAAGGAGCCCCTAGCTTTGAAAACTCAGATAGTGGTGCTTCTCTTTCTGGTAACTGTGTACGTATGGTCAGATAGTTGGATCTGTCTGTTGATCTGGGGTGTATGTATTGCATATGGTCAGACAGCTGGAAGCCCAGTCTGTTGGTTTTTATTTCTCTGCATTTTCCCTCAAGTTTAGGGTGATGACATTTTCCCCTGAACTAAGTGAATGATATATGTGCTTGATTAAAGTAGATTGTTTTCCCTAAAAAGCTGTTTTCCTTTTAGAAAAGCAGATCTAAAAACCTGTACAGCAGGTTTGCCTGTGTATAGAGTCCTTGCTGTTAGTTAGAATCATCTCTTAAGAGATTATGGGGAGAAAATATTAATTTTGTAGGTTAGGGTGCAGGATGGCCTATAGGGCCTCATCTATTATTTTGAGATAGAGATGACATAGAACATGTACTCACCAATAATGATGGGCTGTGGATCACTTTTCACACCAATTCCTGCACTGGTGCTTGCTGCAACCTCTACCTGATACTGAATACCTGGGAATAATCCACCAATCACCACAGATCGAATAGATGCATCCACAGTTTTGTTGATATGAAAACGAGTTTCATTTCCCAAACACCAGATCTAGAGTGGGTAGAAGAAAAAGAAGAAACCATAATGAAAAGTGCTGCCTTATAAATGAAGACTATTAGGATAGATATTACTTCTTTAAAGTAATAACATACTATTTAATGTTTAAAGATATTTTTGTAATATAAAATAAAAATATAGAAATGTTTTTGTAAATATAAATTTATCCTCTAAAGGAAAATAAAATGAATGCACAAAATAGAAAATAAACTTTATATGTATGTACATGTGTGTGTGTGTGTGTGTGTGTGTGTGTGATATATGTGTAAATATCACAGTGTAGTTTGATCCTAATGGGTAATACCTGGAGTCAGGAAGACTCATTTTCCTGAGTTCAAATCTGGCCACTGACACTTACTAACTGTTTGACCCTGGGCAAGTCACTTAAACCTGTTTATCTCAGGTTCCTTAGCTTTAAAAAATGATTTGGAGAAGAAAATAGCAAACCACTTTAGTAACTTTGCCAAACAAACCAAAAATGGAATCACAAAGTGCCAGATATGACTAAAAAAAATTAAATAACAACCACAACTAAGAGGCACAATGTTATCTTTTTCCTCTGGATATCTTACTACTCACCCACCCCAATAGAAAATGGAATATTATAGTGTAAAATGTGTACAGGTGAAAGATATTTCTTGATTTTTTCTTACTTTAAGCAGAATTTATGGTATCACTCATTATAAATGATAAGATATTCACTTCATCTAAAACTCAACATGTACAAATAAACATCTCTACTGTATTTCATTCAAGAAAATATTTACTTAAATTGTGTAAATATCAAAATTAAAGTTGACTAACAGATATATGCATTTTACATATTTACATATTATAGTATGCATATATATATACATATATATGTCTTTATGGGGATTTATTCACATGAAATTTCTTATATCATGGAAGACAAAGTAACTGTTGAAGATTAACATCATAGTAAAATGAAACTGTCACATCTCAAGGAACATGTTTTAAATTGTGTAATAGCTGATTCTGCGTAATAGTAAATTGTATTAGACAAGTTTCATGATATTTGTGTTTACCTTATGAAGTTATGACCTTAAGAAGCTAACAAAGGGCATAGGTTACCGAAAAATTCAATATAAGGCTGATATTAAGATGATTCACCTTTTCTGGCTTACTTAAAATATAATATCAGAAATGTGTTTTGGGGAATAATTGTGTTTCCAGAAAAATATGAATACAATCTATTACCAAAATATAGTAGGTCCTTAAAAGGAAGCAAGAAACCTCACAATTAGAATGGGTATTCATGAAAGTAATATGTTGATAAGGCTCTATTAAAAATTATAATTTATTGATAGATAATTTAGAGCATATATCTTTATAGGAATATGATAAGCATAAAATCAAAGCAATTAAAAATAGGACTGTCTCAAAAGGGTAAATTGGTTTGAGTTATCTTAAATAAAGGGTTAAGTCTCCTTTGAAAAAGCTAAGCCCTAAGAACTAAGATAAACCTACATAAGCATTACTGTTGCCCTACATAATAACTATAGATTACGTGAATAGATAGATCGATAAGAACTGTGTTTTTCTTTATCATATAATAATAGACAAGATAATTTAGATTGAGACATATATCCTTCTTTAGCATTTAATAATAAATAAGACATATAACTTTGCAGAAATTAAATAATTATAGAACAATAAGACTTTTTATTAAAGAGGCTAAATTCCTGACCAGCCAGAATAAAAGGGGTTCATAAAAAGTTATGCAAGTTCCCCATTCCAGTAAATGTAAGTTAAATAATCTAACATCACTTTCTCCCTGACAGCTGGGAGGATTGGGGTTGACCACTAGTTTAACAAGTCTCAAGCCCGTTCCTTTTCCCAGACCCAGTTACCTTATTTTCTGGGAACCTCTGCAAGCAAGGACTTCTGAGATAGGATTACAAAATTCTAACTAGTCAAGTAACTTGCCTTATCTTAATAGAACTATGTTAAAAAGACGTTTTTGTAACTTTCCATTACTCTTTTTTTAATTATAAAAATCATCTCTGTAAATCACTCTGGATCTCTGACATCTGAGGAATCAGCTGACTTGGTTTAATATGCAAATGCAGGCCTTGCCAATTACATCATACTGTATTCAGACTTTTTTTTGTCTCAGTTTCTTTTTTTATTCAGATAATTAATCTTACAATGTGGGGTGAAATCTGACATAATCCAAAGATCAGATCTTGGTGTTTCAATCCTCACCACTATTTTCTCTTGAGAGACTGTCATGTAAAGTTACACACCACCATGACAAAAAGTGAAATGTAAAGTTTTTACTCTTGAGTCATTTGGATCCAAAGATACTGGAGTGTTTTGTCATTTCTTTCTCCAGCTCATTTTACAGATGAGGAAACTAAAGCAATTAAGGTTCAGTGACTTGCCCAGGATCACATAGGTAGCAAGTATCAGAGGCCAGATCAGATTTGAACTCAGGAAAATGAGTCTTCCTGACTCTAGGTCTGGCACTCTATCCATTGTGCCACCTTGTTGACCCAATGTAAAGTAGTAGGAGTAATAATGGGTTTTCAAATACCAATGTTTATATTTCTTTCTCCTGAATGCATCTTCGCTACATGGAGACAGTGATATTCTTAATGAAATTGGGCATTATCAAAATAAGGAATTCCCTTATTATGAAAATGTTACTTGAAAAGGTATTTCTCCATGTATAACAAAAATAATAATGTAACATTTTGAATTAAATTTCAGTTTTCATCTTAAATTATAAATCCCTGAGCAGAAAATGTCATTAATTCTGCTAAATGTTCTGTGTTAAGCATAATAATGTTGCCACTCCATAAATATTTATTAATAGCTAAAATTATAAGTTTTCAATCATAGGCTTTCAATTTTCACAAGTATTAGTGATATTTGAAACACTCATTTTGTTGTACTCTAATCATGGTACATTTAGAATTTTATTTTTCCCAATTAGCCATATTCACTATACCAAATACAAAAAGCAGTAAAACATGGGGCAAAAACTTTCCACACAAAATCAAAGAAATTCATTGGAAAAATCAGTCAATTGTTTTTTTTTTCCTTTCCAAGCAATATCATTATTGTTTAATATTTTTTCCACTAACAACTGAAATGGCTAATTGAATCTCGATTATGTACCTCTGCAGAGTAAGAAGACCTATGTTCTAATTCCAGCTTTGTCATATTAGTCGGGCAACTTTAGGTCACAATTTCTCTGTTCTGTTTGTCAGGAATATCTTCCTTTACTACTGTATCCCACAAGGATATTCTGAGAATGAATCAAATAAAAACTTGAAGCGGTATTTTATAGGAAAAATATGTAATTACCAAACTGTACAATTTCTGTATCTATATAGAATTTTCTGGAATAAAGTTATCAGTAATTTTTTTTCTTTTGTACTTTGACCATACCTTATATTCCTGGATAATTCCATTTTGATGATCTGGAGGAGGAGGGTCCCAGGAAACACTGATACTTGTACTGTTGTGGTTTCCAACTGTTAGCACTGTGACAGATTGGGGAGGAGCGCTTGGAGCTGCAAAGGAAAAAGAAAAAAAATAAACAACTATCATGAATCCAGCTGTCAAAGCATTACTTTTGCTCAGATAGTGTTAGTGCAAGAAGAAGATCACACACAAAGTTCTGAATATGCACATAGTGCTCAGCAATGGTGATTTTGGAAAATGCAATGATAGCCCTAAAATAAAAGTGGTGGACATGGAAATGTTGAATAAAGGAAACTTTACTATACCTTTCACAGAACTGAGTCATGTGAAAAAGATATTTTCTCCTAGTACTGATGTTAGAAATTAATATTGGAAAAAGTAATTAAAGTTGGTTGATCATTTTTCCCAATTACATATATATAAAGAGAGATTGCCACCTTTGATCTAAAAAGCATGGTGAACTAATGTAGAAAAAATCCTGGATGGAACTAACATGTAAGAAAGGAAGACCTGAATTATATAAAAACAATTTCTTTATAGCTCCCATAAGGTTAGTCATTCCACAAGACAGAGAAAACCTTAAAATCAAATGGCATGCTGAAAACTTCAGGATTTAGACCAGGGGTGGGCAGCCTTGAGGTCACATGTGGCCCTTCAGGTCCTTAAATGTTGCGCTTTGGCCAGTGAAAGGTTTAAGTCATATAGTTAAACCAATGAACAAACATTTGTTAGCAGTATATATTTAGGTATGTTAGGACTGGGATATGGCGTTGGACAAGAGGTGGGAGGTCACCCTTTAGTTGGCAAATGCTCTTTAATGATAGGCATCTTCTAAAGCAAATATACAAATGACACAAAATGCAATATAAACTACTTTGTCATTTAAAAAACACAACAATCCTAAACAAAACAGAAAGCTTCCTAGTGCTTTAAGAACTTTTTTTTAATATAAAAGACATCTGATATATTTATTAGGATAGTAGCTTGATGAATTTATAAACTTTCATGTCTAGTAAGGCAATAGGTCCAAACATTTGAAAAATATAATATGATAGTATATTACATGACAGATATAGCCATACATTCACAGACATATGAGTTAATAGGGTCACAAAACATGCTTTCTGCTTTTCTCCTAGTGAGAATCTCAGAAATTTGGTACCATGTTATAAATTTAACCACTTATTTGGCAGTCCTATAGTTATTAAATACATAACCCTGAAAAATAACATTTTTAAAAGGTATTCTCATTTCCCTTGACACTTGTTTGTAGAGAACACCATATCTGCCTCATGACAGGTCAATTATTACAATGTTCAAGCTTCTTTTTAGGGGTGAGAAGGAACTCAAATCACTACTCATTTTTTCCAAATAAAACCCCACTAGATTCTATTTGCTACCTTCCAAAGGTGAAAGAGGTAGGAGTTGAACAGATACTGAATTGTGATAAATACCTCATCTAGAGGAGAAGTCCAACTAAGGAAAAATCAATTTTTGGAGTAGCCCTCAAATGTAGCATTCCATATTAAATTAAAACTGGATAAAGGATTAGTTTTGTTTCCCCCACCCCAACCTACTTCCCAACCCAGAAAGATTCCTCTTCTTCAAAGGCTAAATGAATCAATGGTTGCTAAAGGTTATCTTATCATTATTCAGGAATATTTATTTTAATTGGATTTCCAAATATTAAAAAAAAAAGACAGCTAATGATTCTTTAAGAGGATGGGGCTCTGGAAATAGTTATACATACATCAATATACTTCAAATCACATATAAAATAATACTATTTCTAAAATTTCTGTCTAACTCATTAAAATTCATTTAAAAAATCTTTTTAAATGTTGGATGAACTATAAGCTATTTAATTAAGAAAGGGGGGATAATCCAGTGATTATTTATTTACAGAAAATCATCTCATTTTATAACAAAATGGCTTACAGAATATTTTCCTATGTGTCATATTCAGGAAGGATAAATGATATGAAAGAAAAATATTTGACTGCCAACCTTGTGTTAGCTGAGGCAACACCAGTTAAAATGTACCTTAATTTATACCAAAATCAATGTCTGCTGTTTCCTTCTGAGTCAGGGGATGTTGGGGAACATATTCCAGAAAGAATTTCTGTAGCTTTGAGGGTGCTTAACCTAGGATCAGGACTCAGTAAAATGGCAGATTGTAGATGGGCACATCTCTCTTTGAGGGATGGAAAGAGGGTAGAGATGATTCTGGCAGAGTCTCTGTAGCAGTAGCAAGAACCTCATTATGGATGCCTGCATGTGCTTTGGAGTTAGCTTTGGCTCCCACTGAGAGCATGAGGGTATGCCAGGAAAACAATGGGGGAGGATTACCTAATGAGCACCTTAAGGATGAACTTCCAAGGAGTTATTCCATAAGGATTTTTACCTTGTGGGAGATATCTGCTCCTGTGGTTTAGGCAGTAAATATATTTGGCATATTTGAAGTGTTGGAGAATTGCATGATTTGGAGAAAATGATTAATCCTTAGTTGCATTTTAACATTCAAATAATAATATAATTCAAGAATCAAAGAGGCAGAGCCAAGATGGCAGAGAAAAGGCAAGGACTTGTCTGAGCTCTCCCCCAAACACCTTTAAATAGTGTCCCAAAACAAATTTTAAAGTGGCCAAACCCCAAAAAGGATGGATGCAGTTTAATAATTTTCCAGTCCAAGACAAGTTAGAAGGTAGGTAGGACAGGTCTGTTACACTAGGGTGGGAGTAGAGCACAGTCTAGTGCAGACTGCACCAGCACAGCACAGAACTTGCCCTAGCAAACCAGGAGCAGGCTTTGGGGGCTATTGAATCAATGGTGGCAGTGGTGGTTTCTGGACCTCTCAGACAACAGATGGACAGGGGATCAGAAAACTAGTAAGAAGGAAATGAAGACAGGACTCTGATACTTTGTCTATAGTGGGACCTGGGTCATGGTGCTAGGTCTCAGTCTCAGGGTGTGGAGGAGCACTAGCACACCAGAACTTGCAGTATCAGGGAAATGTAGACTATGGTCACAATCCCAGGATGGGAAAGAGTGCTTGTAGTAAGTCATAGCCCATTGCACAGTCCAGGAGATCTCTCTAGATCATACCATCTAGGAAGAATTGAAAACTTACAGATCCTCAGAATTATCTTTGAAAACAGCTGCAAAAAAGACCCTGAAGCTGGGACAGTGCCTCCTCCTCTCTGGAAGAATAGCCTCATTTTAGCACAGAGTTAAAAGTTAAGAAATAGGGTGGAAAATGAGCAAACAGCAGAAAAAGATCCTGACTCTAGAAAGTTACTATGGTGACAAGGAAGATCAAAACGCAAGCTCAGAAGAAAACAACAAGGTCAAAATTCCTACATCCAAGGTCTTAAAGAAAAATATGAATTTGTTGCAAATCATGGAAGAGGTCAAGAAGGATATTAAACATTTTACAAAGGTGTTTCTCATTTCCCTTGACACTTTTTTTTTGTAGCATGCCTGTCTCATGACAGGACAGCTATTACAATGCTCAAGCTTCTTTTTAGGGGGTGAGAAGGAGCTCAAATTGCTGCTCATTTTTCCCAGATATAATTCCACTGGATTCTGTTACCTACAAAAGGAAAAAGATTTACATGGACATGTGTTTTGCATGACTACACATGTATAACCTATGCCAAACTGCGTGCCTTCTCAATGGAGGGAGGGAGGTGAAAGAGGGTAGGAAAGAATTTGGATCTCAAAATTTGAAAGAAACAGAATATTAAAATTGCTTTTACATGTAGATTGGGAGAAAATAAAACATCAATGTTTTAAAACATTTTTTAAAATTATTAAAAAATCATTCATAGGTATAACCACAGACATAACTCTGATCGGTGATGCTGTGTCAGTCTCAAATGAGGTATAAAAAAGGATCACTTAAGCCAGCCCAGGGTGTTTGCCTCTGTCATGGAGGATGTTTAACACTTCACAAATGGAAGATGGTATTCCTAGAGATGGTGAAGTTTTCCAGATGTTCCTATTTGTGAATGAAATTTGTGGATTACAAGCTTCAGATTGCTACAAGTACTCCTTAATGAAATGCATAACCAAATAATAAATACAAGGAAATCCAAATGGATGAAGACTGTGCTATGACATATGGCTGGATATCAGTTGGCTGAGTTAGTTCATTAGTCCATTTAGAATGGATAGGCGCTCCAGTTCTTCAGAGAATCAAAGAATTGAAAAGGAAGAAGAGAGTGGGTAGAGTTGCATTTGAGAAATTAAAATGATCCAGAATTCCTCTTCAGCAAAATATCCCCTCTTAAAGCACCTATATTCTTTCAGGAGTGATATAAGGATGTGAATAGGAGTTCACCACAGTCTCTTAAGAATCAAAACTATAGATGAATCAAAGGGTATTGGTACTGCATGTTACCATTGATACCTTGGTAAGCAAGAAATCCCATAAAAGATATGTCCAGGGAATGTGTGATTGGATAAGGAAAACAACAAGGGATGACAAGTATACAAACTGGGCACTGCTCTGTTTCCCCACAAGATTTAGAGGAAAGCCTCTAATACATTTGGAAGATCTTGTATGGTGGATGTATAGAGAAACAACATAAAAGAAGACTTCACTAGATCCAAGAGCTACAATAAGATGACAGACCCATTTACGCATTAAAGTATTAAGTGAGACACTGTATTGGGAGAGGTAAAAAACTAAGTGAGGATAAGTGGACAAACTACTCTCAGACCAAGTTAGAAAAATGTGCCAAAGGCTAGTCGAATAGAAAAACAAGGAAGAGAGGACAGTGTGGTTATTTCTAGTTGAGGAATTCTGGAGCCTTCATGGAAGAGTTGGCACCTAAGTTGGCCCCTAGCTTAGCAGCAGGACTGGATGGATCAATGGATTAATATGGACCAACCATAAGACCAGAAAAAATTGCAGGAATTGCGAATGATGTGTTCATACCTGTGACTAGGAGGATTATTTTGGCAATCCTATGGAGGATGGATTAGAAAGGGGAGAGAAAGGAGAAAGAAAATCAGTTTGGAACTGTAAGGGAAAATAAAGGAAGTAAAAAGAAGGAGACAGATTTAAGACATTTTGTGGAAATAAGATATGGGAGTGAGGAAGATGGAAGGGACAAAAATGACATGGAGAGATAAAAATGACTGGGAGAATAAATAGTAGTGCCAGGCATTAAATGAAGAAATCCAGAAGATGATACAGGTTTTGATGGGAAGATGAGCTGTTTTTAGCATAATAAATCTGAGGCTGCCACTGTAGATTTGGGAGTGTTTTGCATAGAAGTAATAATTGAAGCTATGGAAGTCTGAAATTGGAGAGAGAGAGACAGACAGACAGACAGACAGACAGAGACAGAGATGCTTGAGGACAGAACCTTACTAGATTCCCGTAATTAGCAATGGTGATTGAGAAAGATCAGTTAGGAGAATATAAAGAGTGATCATAAAAGTCAAGAAATAAGAAAGGATAAAATTGAGAATTGTCAACAGATTTAAGTGCTATAGAGGATTGTCAATAAGGACAGTGGATAAAAGGTCACTGGATTTGGCAACTAAGACTTTATGATATCTTTGGAGCAAACAATTTGTGAGTGATAAGGCTAGAAATCATATAGCAGATTGAGGAGAAAGTAAATGTAAGAAAATGTGTGGGTGTGTTTGTCCTTCATTGCAGAAGAAGACCATGCCATCAGAGAAATAATAACATGACTTGCATTTGACTTTGTTCTGAGTGAGGGAGGGCTGTGCAGATCACCAGCCTCAGTTCTCCTCCAGAGCCCTCTGAATCCAGTGACTAGATATTCATCAGGATGACTGGAGATAACCCAGGATGAGGCAATTTTGGTTAAGTGACTTGCCCAAGGTCACACAGCTAGTGAGTGTCAAGTGTCTGAGGTGAGATTTGAACTCAGATCTTCCTGACTCCTACACTGGTGCTTTATCCACTGCACCACTTATCTGCCCCTAAATGTAAGGAAATAGAGGCAGCGAGCAGGGCATATTCTTTATGTTTAAATTTAAGGAATACAGAAATAGAATGACGAGGTAGTATCAGGGTCAACATTTTTCTCAAAGTCTTATGTCCTCTTTAAAATAAAATGAGTAAATGATCACATCAAAAATTAATTTATAACAGAAGTGGAAAAAATCATTCAGTGGGAGAAAACAAGGCTAATACTAAATTCCAGCTAAATAACTTCAGCCTAACAAGCTTGTAACGAATGCTTAATTTCTAAGAACAAGAAAAAAAAATCAAACTTCCGGAAAACTAACCTTTACTGAGCAAATTTTTCACAGGTTATTATTACAACGTGATCTTCATTTCCCAAAGCAAATGAAGGACAGAGGAATTTAAATATTCTTTCTTTTAAGTTGACATTTTCTGCTTTGGCAACCATAGCCTAGCCCTAAGTATAGATGACTAAAAAGTAATTTAAAAAACAAAAATTGACTTTATTATGATCTTAGTAAGATTTTACAGCAAATTTCAATACTGACCTTCCTCAGTAGTACGGGCTGACTTTGATTCACTGTCCATTCCTTGAAACTCATTAAAATACGGCCGAACTTTAATTTCATAAGTCACTCCTTTTTTTAGATTAACTAGAACAGCACTGCGTTCTGTAGGCACTTTAGCATCTAAGTTTTGCCATGTTGATGGAGACTGGAGGCCTGATGTCTGGCGATACAAGACTCGATAGCCTTGTATAAATTGTGGCTGACGATCAACCTAAATATACAGAAAACAGCATTAAATGGAAATCAGTTATATCTGTGTGACCTAGGAAAGAAATTTAACCTATTTCTGTGACTTAGTTTCCTCCCTGGAAAAATGAAAGGGTTGAACTTTATGTCTTTTCCAGTTGTGAATCTATTTGTAGCAGTGAGGTTGGCTATCCCATGCATCATAAGTAATGTGCAATAATGAGCAATTTTGTTATTTGAAATTGAAGAGGAAAAGAAAAAAGCCGGATTTTATAGTTGTTTGGTTTCTTCCTCCGACACACATTTATTTATTTTATTTTTAAATTATGGAATAAAAGATTTGTTTTCAATGAAGGCATAAAGAACACTCTCCACATACGAGGAATTTAACATGGTTACTGAATTGATTGTGTATTCTATATTTATTTTTTTAAAAAAAAGTTCTCCTGACTTTCAGCACCATGCCACCATGGATATCTTTCTTCCTTTCCCACCCTCCTTCACCTTTCTTTTAAATGCTGCCCATACCCTATTAGGATATAAGCAACTTGAGGACAGAGCCTATGCTTTTGTTTGCATTTGTTTGTATCCTCTGTTTGTTTGGATTCCCAGCAGAGCACAGTGCCTGAGGCATAGTAAACACTTAATAAATGCTTGTTTACTTGTCCTGAAAAACAATTTTATGGAACTTTGATTAACCATACTAATTAAATGTTACTGTGACACAGATAATTGAATGTAACACATTCATACAATTGAAGTATCCTGGATGATTTTTCTCCTCCAGCAGATTTAGTTTTCTAATGGCAAATTTGGTCATCTTTAAATAGACCCAGAGAAAGTGAGATAAAAAGTATGAAAGTGAAAAACTTTTGCAGTTTTAAAAATATATGAGACAAACAATGTGCAGAGAGTAAATTCAATCTGTTTAATTAAGTTTAATAAACATTTCTTTTATCTAATATATTCAAGGCAATTATTACATGGGAAGAATGATGTATTTGTCATCAGATGAACCAGGTTCATGCTACTTATAAGTGTGACCTTAGCAAGACTTCTAATTTTTTCTGTGCCTAAATTTTCTCCCTGATAAAATGCAAGGGTAGAACTTTAAGACCTCTTCTAGTTCTGAATCAAGGAGGTTGAATATCCCATGCAGCATGTATTAGGATGGGCCTGTGTGAGACAGCCCATTGAATATACATGAAGATTAAACTTGTGCCCTAAATACATAGGTTGACTGTGGTACTTTCTGTGAATGGACTCTGCCCACACCTGCTCAACATATGCTCTAGCCTTTAACTAAAGTCTTGAAGGCACACAGACTCTGGGGGCCCCCTGGAACTTTCCTAGAATTTTCCCACTTGATCTGGCATTCACTTGAGACTATAAGCCTTTCATTATCACTATGCTCAATTCTCTGCCACCCTTAACCTAGCCTAGCCCTCCATTGTCTGTTACTTCCTGATTGCCTCCAATTATTTCCTACCGTTGATCACATCAAAATCCCACATCAAATTTCTGACCTCTAGTCATCCCAATTTCATCAAGATCCTCCCTAAAGCCCTCCTCCCATCACCCCAGACTACTAGACCACAGCCAGATCCCTCCCACTGTTTTCCTGTATATAAGGTCCTTCTTGTCTCCATGAAGGTGCTTAGATTCTGTCTAGCTGAGATTCAATCTGGTCCTCTTGTCAATACAAGTGTCAGAAATGCTTTGGCTCCTTTAAGAGTCTACCCGATATGACAAATCCTTAATAAACATTTTTTTCTTTGACTAGAAGAAGGCTTGAGTTGAATTTATTCAGGCAGGACTCAGGGTGTCAGTATTTTGGGGTCCCAAGCACCCCAGACCTCAACAGAGCCAAGGAGTTTTGCCAAAGGTCGCTGAACCAAGAGCAGCCACCTGTTCATTAATCTTTAAAAGTACAAGTAATCTCTACAATTATTCACTCTTTTATCCTCTTTGGAGTCTTTTTGTCTATATTCCTGAAATAGAGGATAAGCAGGATTCCTTCCCTAACCCCCTTCTGGCCCTGCCTGGCCCAGCAGCCTGAACATGGCCGCTGTGGGAAACAAAAAGAAGGAACTCTAGCTTTAAGTGACAGCAGTTAAGCAGAGCTTGTGACCTAGCATGAACAGGTAAAAAAAGGTCAGAAACTTGTGTGCAGGCTTGAGGAGCTGTTTGAGGGGAAGCTTATCAGAGAGGAGAACGAGAAGTGAGGTGGGCTCCTTCTAGCCAATAGATAGGAAGCGGGGAGATTTGAATTTGGGAACTGTATAAAGGGACTTGAATTGGCTTGAACAAACTGTAGTCCTCCCCTAGGAGGTACATTCTACTACATTCATTCATTCATACTACGTTCAGGGGGAATGAATGTAAAACTTAGAGAAAGCTTTCTGATTTCCCCAGTATTGTTCTTCCTTTACGGTAAGCACTTCTCTCCTAGGAGGGAACGTGCCCTCTTCTTGCTAGAGACATAATTAAAGATTCTTCTTTCACTCTGGACTTCAGTTTTGTTTTCAGGCCTGGGAGTGAGCCTTGCTCTAGATGGGGAAGGGTCAGAGGGGGCACTATTTATAACAGCAGCATAAGTATATCCCTATCTAAATAAGCCTGAAAGTGAATTACAGGGCCCTATTTGCCATGTGCATGTGTGTGTGTGTGTGTGTGTGTGTGTGTGTGTGTGTGTGTGTGTGTTTTTCTTTTTCCAGAGCACAGCTGACCATATGACAACTGTGTGGTGCTTCTGGACTCCAGAGCAAACTTGTGAATCCAAGGTATCAGGAGCTCCTCGTTTCAAGTTTGAGATATCAACCTTCTTACCATACATAGATTTAGAACTGGAAAAGAACTGAAAATTCAAACTTTTCATTTCACCAATTGAATGCTAAGTAAAACAAAGTCAGAGTATGGCTCCGTAGAAGATCAGGACTTTGAGCAAGTTATTTAAATAGTACAGATCTGACAAGAAACTGAAATATGCATTTAACAGTATCATGTTTTAATATTTTAAGTGTGAGTCCCCAAGGAGAGTAAAATAAGAATTAGGGATAATTGTTTCATATGGCAAATATTTGCCCAAGCATGCATATGAATTTTATTTTGTTTAGTTTTTTTCTGTTTTGAGGAATTTGCCTGTGTGTGAGGGGACTAGGGGAAGAAAATGAATAGCTGTCATGGACCTGATCAATTTTGCGTATCTACCACCTTTCTAGAAATCACCCTGTAAATCTCTTTTGGGGAGATCTGGCACAGGAATCATACCAAATTTTGTTGAATAGATTTTCCCGACTTTTACTCTGAGGTAGAGAACTGATGAGCCAGAGTGGAGGGGGTGGGATAGAAGGGGAGAGAGAAAAAGATGTTTTCCAAAGGTCAGGCTTCTTCAGGACTGGACCTGATCTATTTGAGGTGTAGAGCTTAAACTTCTTTGTGGGAGAAAACACCACCTTCTCTACCTCCACCTGGCTGTGACCTCAAATACATTCTATGATCCTGTGTCAAACTGTAGGGCAGTTTACCTTCACAGTGAACTTTTTCCTACTTATTCCCTTTTAACTAATGGTATGATGAAGTTTATGTTTCCTTATTCCGTTATAACTTCCACCCACCAAAAACTAATTTCTATCCTCCAAAATAAAGCAAACTACTATACCTCATGTTATTCTGAAATGTTCTCACAGGTGACCTTTCACCTTATCTTTCCCAGAACTACTTTGGTGGCACAATTGAGAGAATGTTGGACTTAGAGTCAGAAAGCTATGGGTTCAAATCTTACCTCAGGCACTTAGTGCATATGAGGCTGAGCTTTTCACAGTCTTTTTCAGCTTTGGTTTTTCTGCTATATGAAATGGTTATGACCCAGTATGATCCAGGATTCCCCATCATTTCCCAGCTACTTCCACACTACATTACCTTCACTCCAGCAATCATTGTTACCACTACCTGCCCTACCTCTATTAGCCAGGACTCTTTCCACTTTGGTTACCCCAGAAATGGGCCTCTATGATGTTCCCTAACTATCTTTTTTTCCATTAGAAAGCCCTCTGGGGAGTGAAACTGTGTATCTGGTCATATTTGTTTCTTCAATACTTAGCACAGTGCCTGGCATACAGTAAATACTTAATAAATTATTAATAACCTTTCTTCCTCTCTCTTGCTCTCTTACTCTCTCTGTGTCTCTCTGTCTCTGTCTCTCTTATCCCTCCCTCCCTTTCTCTGTTTAAAGAATGGTATGATAATCCAGCTAACTTTTCTTTCCTGAAGACTAAAATATAGCAGTTCCTTTAAGTGATCTTTGAATGGTAGTGTTTCCAGTCATTACTGGTCACAACTGATTCAACACAAGTAGAGGAGAATATCAGGGTCTCTTTGAAGAACTCTCATATCAGTTGTGAAACATGGATCTGTTAGAACAGGGCGGTTATACTCCATGAGCAAAGCAGAATAGCAGTAGCTAAAAAAGAAATATGAGATGTGCAAATCTAGAAACATCTCCATCTAAAATCTTTAAATGGACTATTTATGTTTGAACTGTGGTACAGCCTTCTGAGATCATATTGGTCTGATTAGCCAGTCATGATGTCATTTTGGTCCTCTTCAAGGACAAGTCACAATAATCTGGACAAGCTCTGTGCCAGGCAGAACTAGTCACAGTACTCAAGATGTAGTCTGATTAAGGCAGAATATATCAAGATAATCTCCTTACTTGCTCTGAACAATGTGCTTCAGTTAATGTAGGTTAAGATCAAATTATTCAGTGCTACCAAAATGCTCTTGAAATATTCTAATACCAAAGGACATTTGACCTAGGTTTCCAGGGATTCAAGAATAGTGTCCCATTAACTATCTATGTGACCTTGGGTGAGACTTAAATTCAAGCAATGTTTTGATGGAGTTAATAATATATGCTTTGCCCTCAACCTATAATTGTATCCTTGTCATGTCCTTGATGCATATCTTAGCCATGATTAAATAAATTGTTTTTTATGTTAACTGCTGAATGACCTACATGTATCTCACTCCATTCCATTCATTCTGCCTTCACATGCTTGTACATGTGTGGGTGAAAGCATGCATACCTATGTGTCCCCTGAGCCTGTCTTCACCCTGAGTAACAAAGGACTAATCTATGTTAGTCTCAGCTAAGAAAGCAGTAGACAGCTAGGTGGTGGGATGAGAAAGATAGCTGATTCAAGTAGAGTTCAAAGAAGTAGGAAGTGAAATCAGTCCATTCCAAAGTTTAAGAGCTATAGTTCTTAAACTTTAGTCTTTCCTTTCAGGTTGTCTGCTAGGTCAAAACCATTTATACAACAGTACTAAGACATAATTTGCTTATTGAAATATTTGCGCCTTTTCCAACTAGATATCTGCGTGAGGCTGGATTTTCTTCATATATAACAAAAACCTATCACAACAGGTTGAATATAGTTGCAGATATGAGAACCTTTGGCTGTCAAGTGATGCATGAAAGAGAGTTTGCAAAGATACACAAAACAATACAACTCCTCACTTTTTTTTTTGTTTTGGAAAATATTTTTCATAAAACTTACTTATATTAACATGCAATCATGTATTATTTTTAAATAAATTGATACATATTTTCCAAATTTATCTTCAGAGATTATTAGAGTTGGAACCTCTATTAAAGTTATTCTCTTTTGCTTCTTCATGGCATGAGTTTTCAAAGATTATGACAACGAAAAGAAATAGTTAGCTTGGAAACTCTTAAAGTATGGGTCTGAAAAAGAACTGTTATGTTTATTTGCCAAGAACCAGTCTAGTCAAGTTTTAAGAGTCTCATTACCTAATGATAAAATTTCCAGTACAGAAGTCAATGCCTAGAATATAGAAACATCTAAATAGCTTTTGATACTTTACCAGCTTCAAGAGCTTCTCGGTACTCGAGACTAAAATTGACAGATTTTTACTACTTTTTCTTGCTAACTAATAAGCTTCAGAGTATGGAAGGACAGCATACTTTATAAATAAAAGACTATGGTTTCGAACATGGAATATTATTCCAGATAGCACTTTTTATGCCCCCTCAGCACACTTTCTCTTGAGAATTGTGAGAAAATGAAATAATCAATCATCACTGTAAAATAAGAGAGTATAACCCAAGTTACTACCTATGTTTACAGAATAAAGTTTGTGTTAGGGTCATGTTGTTGTAACTTAAGAACAAAAATGGGGCCCTTGGCTATTTAACATCTATTTTTATGTACTCAGTGATTTGAAGAATAAGATTATTTTATGTACTGCTACTTTATAAAAATAATCAACCATTAAAAGAACATTGTAGTTTTCTCTATCTAAAATTATAAAATTGCATGTCATGTTCCATGAAATACTTGAATTTTAATTAGCATCATGACCCACCCACTCCTTCACCCCCATAAAGATTAAATCACAAGGCATGGATTTACTTCTGGGGGTTAGGGTTGAAACTAGGGATATATTTTTATTATTTCAGCTTTATTTGGATAGTTTTAATACAGTTATAATTCTTAAATCTTTCCACAGATTGTGACTGGAAATTTTTCTTAATTTACCTTCTTTTGGCACTTTTTCTTTAGTCGTAGCATTGTTCTTATGATAAGAGATGAAAAAGTAACAATAACAAATACTATTTGCTTAAACTTTTAATATCTAAACTTTGGTTGAAATACTTCTGTCTAAGAATTCGGTACTTTTAGAACTCCATAACTATCAAACCCATAGAGATAGATATGTGATCCTTTCCATTTAGTTATCTAGGTGATTGATTCCACTTTCACAGCTGAGCCTGAACAAGTAGAATTTCCGTCACCCTCTTGACAGTTCTCTAACTCATCAGAGATTTTCTAGAATTAGTGCAACACTTCCTTGGGGATATAGCAAGAATAGGAGAGACTGAGTACATTGTTTTTTTGGTGTTTATCAGATTAACTACTTTATATCTTTAATATGTATATATACATATATGTTATAGAATAATACATACATATACATTTATATATTCCTAACAGTTTGTTGTTATAACATTAAAACATGTCAAACAAGAAGCAAAAAGTTAAATTTATGAAGCCAAATAGAGATCTTCCATCAAAATTGTCACTGTTAAGAAACCTTGCAACATATGTTACAACAACATTATGTTTGCATTTTATAAACTTCTCTACATTTACTTTAAGTGAATTTATGCAGTGAAAGAGAAGCATAACTCACAATAATAGCTTGTTAATACTGAAAGAAGCAAGCTGTGTTTTTAAGAAGAACATTAAGCAGCTGTTTCCAGATGAAGGGAGTCTGTAAATCAGGGTAAATTGGTTTTATCCATGTTTTATTTTCATTAATTAAATGTTTTACAGACTTTATGAACCTCATGTTTATGACAAAATGTTGCTTTGCCCATTTTCCTGTAATCCTTAAACCATGGCATAATGGTGACCTACTTAATAACTAATTGAGTGTCAAGTGTTTTAACTTGAATTTATGTGGTTGCTATAGCTTTTTTCCAGGGGGATAAAAACAAAAAAGTTGGTACAGGAGGAAGAAAAAGTAAAATGTTTGAACACATTCTGTTAAAGAGAACATACTATTTGCAGACCATGCTGTGGATTTTAAGAGTTAATTTTGACAGATGAACATTTTAAAGTTATAAACATAACATTTAGGCTTTAATGTATGTGTTTCAAAATGATATATTCATGAACATTCATATTATGAAGAACTTGATCTTTTGTAAACCAGTTGCCTAAGGTTGAATTACTGTTATACATCAACTCAATAATAATTTAAGAGAAAGAGATAATTATTGACATTAATTTCCAGATATATCTTTAGATCACATCCCAGCTATACTTTCTCATCCTATGTAACTTTTTTCTTCCTACTACTATAGTAGTTATCAAAAACCAAAATGTAAACTCATAAGTTTCTCTAATAAAATCTTTTATTTAACTTTTTAATTATATATATATGTATATATGCTTATATATGTATATATCTGTATGTATAATTTCTTTCTTTGTTTTTAATACCCTACAGTCAACTTCCAGGACCTTTTCTTGTTGTTTACTCCTTTTCAACTCTTCCTGACCCATTGAGATTTTCTTGGCAGAGATACTGGAGTACTTTTCCATTTCCTTCTACTTATTTTAGAAATGAGGAACTGAGGCAAACAGGGCTGAGAGACTTGCCCAGGGTTGCAAAGCTAGTAAACACCTGAGGTCAGACTTAAACATTGGAAGATGAGTCTTTCTGACTCCAAGCCCAGCACTCTTTCCACTGGGCCACTTCCAGGCACTCTGCATCTCCCCATTCCTCTTTTTATACTTGTACCTTTACTTTTCCATGCTTTTTAGCCATATTAACTCTACTGGAAAATATTGTCAAAAGAAAGGGCCTTGGTTTCAGGAAGAAGTCTGTGGTCATTGGACTGAACAATTTTCCATTTATAATCCAGCCTATTTTCCTTTTTCTATTCAATTTTGGGGTCAGTTCATTGCCAATGTGTGGTATATCTGTCAGAGATTTATGGGCTGATGGACTACTTAAGAGTTGTCATACAATGGTACAGCATACTTTAGAAAAAAGATATTCTTCTTTCACTTTTTTCCCCTTGTGCGCTTATTAGACAAAACTGTTTTGGATGATTATAAATCTCATTTTGGAAGCTCTGAACTTGATGAAGATAGCACTCTGCCATAGAAATCAAATGCATCTAGAAGTCCTCATCTTGTATACTGAATTTCATATTCTCTATGTCACTGTCAAACACCTTTGGAAAACGCATCCCCTTGGTTTTTGTTTCACTAATAAATCAGGTGGCCACTGAAAAAAGTTTTCTGCTCTTCTAACTTTCAAATAATCTTCCATGACTCTGAGGTACATGAGAGATATGAATCCAATGTACAATATGGCAGAAGAATGTCTTTAAGGCAGGATTTTGCATTAATTATGGGCTGTTCTTAAAATGAACAACAATTAATCTGCAGAGTGGGATGCACTATATACCCTTCAGTCAATTATGAAACTATGTAGAAGGAATCAGCCGAAGAATAGCTTGTACAAATCTGCTTCTTCATACCTTTAACAAGGATACTCTTCATAAAGGCTGTGTGGATTATTCTTATAAATATATTAGAGTTATCAGGAAATAGGCTTATGCGTAAGCAGATATTAATGCTTTCCTTTTTTTTTTTTTTTCCAGGAGTTAGAAAAGGGAGTAGAGCGACATAAGGCTGGGAAAGCACATCACTTTTCCTGGTGTCTAAATCACAAAGCACCTTATAAAATTAGCACTCAAAAACATTTTTTGACGCAGTGCATTGGGACAGCTAGATGTAGACAAAATACTGGTTCAGGAGTCAGGAATACTCAAGCTCACATCTAGCCTCAGACACATACTAGCTGGGTAATCCTGCTTGCCCCAGTTTCCTCGTTTGTAAAATGAGCTGGAGAAGGAAACATCTTTACCAAAGTATCTTTGCCAAGAAAACTCCATAAGGAAGGTTGAAAATGAAGAGTCAGACACAACTGAAATGAACGAATAACAATGAAACAGGGACAGATCTTGGAAACAAATATTTAATTGGCATTAGCTTTACAAGAAACCATTTCATATTATCTTGTTAAATTATTTTGCTAGCATTTTTGTTGTGTTGCTGTCATATCTACTACCTCAGAAAAGCATCATTTTCTACTTTAAAAAATTTGCTAATGCATTTTGTTCACACACAAGAAAACAAAAATATGGATATTTACTATATATTTACCATATAATTCCAAGAAACCTCCACATATTGGATATAATATGCAATGGATTCAAAATATTTTTTCACCAAAATTAATACTTTCATTCCATTTACATAGTTTTCTTTCATATATTAAATAACTTATCTTTTGTGAGGTGCTTCAATTAAATTAAGACAAAGAATACAATAAAGAAGAATGATCTATGTAGTTACAAATCACTTACTGTCCATGTGACTTGAATTGTGGTAGGGGTCAACACAACAGGGTTATGAAGACGGACGATGACATCCCCCAGTTCTTTCTGCACTTGTCTGTGATCTACTCCTTGAGCTGGTGGGCTTATATCTGTTGGCATACAATCATTTCCAAAGAGTATATTTTTTGTTGTTTTAAAGTATATAATCAATTTTACAGCACTATATTAGCTTACGGGTATTGTATAACCTGGCCTTATAAAATGGATCATCAAATAAATTTACAACAGTTATACAATAGAAATTGAGGTTGAAATTCCCTTCTGATATGCTTTTACATATTTAAGCATTATACTTTTGGAAATACAATGTATTTAAAAAGAAAATAAAATTATTTTCTTTGATAGTATTATTATTTTATATTACAAAAGTTATATACTTCATAATATAATTAGAATATTGTTATTGCATTAAAATAAATTTGCACTTAACTATGGAGTCAGTGTAGCAGATTTTTTCTGATTTTAATTTCCTTATGCTTGCATGAATAATAAAGCTTTCTAATTGTATTTGATACTGTGGGAGAAAAATGCACTTTTCTTTTAATTGATCAAAATTAATTTTTAGTTGTGTGCATCATCCTATACTCCAATGATGACTTTAAGTGGTCCAGGTATTTGCTCATCATTGATATAAATATAAGAGGTATTTAGTTAGATGTTGTTGTCATGGATAACTTTTGAAAATTGAACTAACTGAAAAGGTCATTTATTTTTTTTTTAAAAAGGTTTTCTATGCTCAAATCAAATCTCTTGTCACTTGTAGAGGTGACTTTATTGACCTACAGAGGCTGTTCACTATACAATGTTAACTCAAAGTAATCCTGGAATTCAGACAAAAAATATTGGTTTTCCTCTTAGAGATCTGTTAAAAGTATATTTCTTTTGTATCTTTCCTGTATTAATACAAGCAAAATCGAAAACAACTTTTGGTGGCTCTGTTTTACCTTTTTTCCCTGAAAAACTATTCTAGTTTAACAGGATTTGGTAAATAGCATAGTTCATACAGGACTTGACAGATGCTTCTGAATCTATTACATTTAATCACATGATATAAAATTTCCAATCTTCCATGATCCATGTTGATGAGCTCTATATTATATGATCTACAAAATTGTCATCTCTTCTACTCAGATAAATTAAGTACCATAATGCACTGTAATTGTTAAAGTTACAATTTTAATTTGTTATCTATCTTACATTATAAGTTCAATGATTTAATTTGCTCCTTAAATAGAGCAACATGGAATTAGATTTGTATCCTGGTAAAGATGAAATATTATCATTATTCACTTCTTCACATTTCTCATTGTACTTTTTCTTTCTACCTGCACAGTCTCTTAATCATAGAAAATTAATCACATGACTGTTCAGTGAACAATAGCAAAGTGATTTTTCCCTCCTTTGACTGTCATGTCAGTAACTTTAAAAAGTCACATGATGATTTTATTTCACTTGAATACTTTAGGAAACCATTCTCCATTACAATAGCATGCTAGTTACTATCACTGAAACACACTATAATTATAAGAATATTTTATGCCTGTGTGGTGCTTTTCAGAGCATAAAAATACCATTTTGTATTATCTTCTGTTAAAAAAACCTTTTACAAACAGAAAATAATTAACCCCTTGTTAACAACTCTGATATATGAAATAAAAAAGTGACACTCAGACCACAAGCTTCTCAGTTAAGGGAAAAATCCCTGGCTAACATGGGAGACTCTATTAGCATAACCTTTTATATCAAAATTCAGTCCATTGAGGAACAAAAAACTTCATTTTTTCCACTATATATAGGTGGCTTCAGCAGTTTTCATTTTCCTCTCAGCTCATCTTCTCACAATTGACCCTCCCTCTGCTGCCACACACACATACCCTTGCTAGTAGAGCAGGTGTATAATTTTACTACTCTATGGCTTTCCTCACCATCTCTGTAACTTTGCAGACAAAAATATTCCTCTTTAGCTACCATTTCCTTATAAGTGTAGTCTCCATCATTAGAATGTATAACGCTGATGGGGAGGGACTTTCCCCACTATTATATATTGTATCCTCAGTATTTAGGGTTAGCATGTAATAAGTTGTTCATAAGTGCTTTTCCATCGTTCCATCTGGACAACTTTGGGAATAAAAAATTTCCTTTATTATAATCATGTACAAATGAGGGGTAAATGGCATGTAATAAACACCTCCTCTCCCTGAATGCCCTGAAGTCTTCATCTTTGGCTTTTCTTTTCCTATGAAATCCTGGCCAAAGAATGTAAAGTGGAACTTTATGAAACTTAAACTTCTAGGACTGAGAGAGGTAAAATACCTTTCCAAAGTGAACAGGATGTTTCTTAATCACAGAGTCAAGGCTAAAGAATAAATATTAAAAATCATAATGAGATATTCATTTATCCTTGGTTCACATTTAGCTAATGTATTCATAAATCCATGCTAAATTTATCTTCCTAAGTATTATGAATAAAATCGCAGTTTCCAAAATTACCTTGTGTGCGCACAGGATCAGACATGGGGCTAGGATCACTAAGACCCTGAGAGTTGATAGCCCTCACCATGAACAAGTAGATAGTATTAGGTCGCAGTCCTCTTACAGTGTACACTGTCGTCTTGACATGGTTTGCCACAGTTTGCCAGCTATTGCTCACTGATTGGCTGAAATGAGATTGAAGATTTACAATTCAAGCATGGGGAAAAATAGGCACGAAGAATGGGGTTGGATTTCAATGACAAAGTTTAATGGTTGGAAATTAAAAGAAAATGGGACAAATAATAAAACACAAAACACTTGGAGTTTTCAGCTCAGTAAATGAAACAGTCTGATGAATTGAGATAATTCCACAACAAAGCAGAGCCCACCTAACAAAAGTGCCATGCACAAATAAATTAAACTCAGCCCAAGAGATGGGACAGCCTTTGCTAAATGCACTGCAGCCACTAAATGAACACCTGTAAAAGGAAAGGGGTGGGGGTGGGGAACCAAGAATCACAACATCAAATCTGAACAAGAAATATGATCCTCTTAAATATATGCAAATATATGTGTGTATTATATATAATACATATATACCTTGGAAAGAATTAACCTGTAGAAAGAATAAATGGGCTACAGAGTAAATTATGCCAACAAATTTTCCTGTTACAAGATGTGTTCGCTTTGCATCAAATCCACATGCAACATTACAACAGAGCCTTCTAAAACTACACATCTGTAAAAGAAGAAAGGGAGCGTGGAGTAAATATTGCTTTCTATGCTTACATTCTTAATAAAATTGTACATTATACAGTATATTGTGATCCCTCTGAATGATGAAATATCTTTAAATTTATGAGCAAAGAGCCATCCCACAATAGTCACAGAATGTCATTTTAACACTATATTTAAGGTTAAAAGTTTCTTCTAGTAAGAATGAGGAAGGAATCCAACTTTTTAAAAATAGCTTCCAAGTGTTTATTTTACGAAGAACTGGCACATCAGAATGTTAAAATTATCAAAAAGCAATTGCTATTTTTCACAAGTACTTTAACTATCTATTGCTAAAGAAAACCAAATAAAGGAAATAGAGAAATAAAGTTATATTTAGCAAAATTTATAAAATTCTAGGTGTATTCAACTTGCCTTTTATATTTCATAATCTTATAAAATAAGTATTTGGGATAAGAAAATGAGAATTTCATTTATTTTCTAATTTGTCCTAGAACACAATCAAATTAGCATATATTTGTATTTATACATAGACATATCTCACCATGCATGAAGATACAGAATGGAAACATTAATTTTGTACATTTGAAAAATGTTTATCCATTCCCCAAAAGCATATATAATCTAACCACAGTTTTTAAATTTTCTCTCAGGCATTCAACAAATATACTTTTGAATATATACATTTCAAATGTTTTAGTTATTTTAGTTTACTATCCATTTATTAAGAAAAGAGATTTCACTGTAACCTGTTCATATATATACTATATATGCATATATGTGTGTATCTATTTTTATCTATCTATCTATCTGTCTATCTATCTGGAAAGTGTCTGATCTTCAGCTAGTCTATCCCAATTAACTGGTTCTAATGCTATCTTAATGCTCTAGAAAGATCAGAATAAAGAAGAAAGTACCATTTGCATTGCTGGGCAGTCAAGTATATCCCTGCAAACCTGAAGGCATTGGCAAATGCCATTTATGATGTTCAATTCATAAACAATTTGTTAATGGAAACAAGAATGAAGTCTCATCTTTGGCTTCTACAGCATCAGAAATGAGGTACCTAAATGAGTTTGTTAAGTTGTCACTTAACTATATGACATCACTAATATGACTCTAATATACTCTAAGAATGTATACTACATTACAACAGTCTTTAGCACTTAAAAGTTAGAAAAGAAAGACATTAAGAAGTAAAATTTTTCACATACCTAAAAGCCTCAATGATATATGCACTAGCTGGTAGGCTTCCAGGCCTGCCTGGTTGCCAGGACAAGGTGACACTGTTCTTACTGACATCAGTGACCTGAGGTTTGGATGGTGATCCAGGCAGATCATTTAAATCATAATTTTTACTGATTGTTGCTCCAGATTCTGTAGGGGGGGTCAAACATAAAATAGTTAACTTTTGTTGCTTATTAGATAGTGATGTTAAAGACATCGATTTACCCTCCCCACTCTTCTACCTTGCTTATGTCACTCTGCTTTACCCCTGACCTAAAATGTATTTTACACAGTGGTCAGACTGTACTATGTGCTACCCCTTACACACATTCCATGCATTCCTACCTCCATACCTTTGCTCACACCACAACCTCAGCTTGACTTTTAAGACATTTGCTCAAACGTTAGCTCCTCCATGAAGTATTTCCTGTTCGCTGAAGTGGGAAATGATCTTTTCTTCCTCTGAACTCTGTACTTCTTAGGATGAGAGGATCATAGATCTAGAGCTGGATGGTACCTCAGAAGGCATGTACCCTAAACCTGCCATTTTACAAATGAGGCAATTGATGTACAGGTAGTAAAAATGAGAGGTGGTATTTTAACTCAGGTCCTCAGGCTCCAGGGCAGGGAATCTTTCCATGTACCATGCTATTACCTCCTCCCATGTTCTTTTTTGTATTATAATTATTTGTATTATATCCTCCCACCCACATTAGAGTATAAGCTCATAGAGGGCAGGGATAACATCTTTAAAGAAAATAAACATAACAGCTATTAACAAAACAAGTAATTGTATACAAGTTATAATTATTTTAATTTACAAAAGCTTTAACTTTTAACGAGAAAGAAATAGAAGTAACTGTATATGTGCGTGTGTGTATGTGTGTGCGTGTGTGTGTGTGTGTGCGCATGTGTTTTTCTGTCTTGGGCTGCCACCTTCGACACATTCATATCTCTTTCTCTTTCTCTCTCTCTCTCTCTCTCTGTCTCTCTCTGTCTCTCTCTCTCTGTCTCTCTCTCTCTGTCTCTGTCTCTCTGTCTCTGTCTCTCTCTCTCTGTCTCTCTGTCTCTATCTCTCTGTCTCTCTCTGTCTCTGTCTCTCTGTCTCTGTCTCTCTGTCTCTCTGTCTCTCTCTGTCTCTCTCTGTCTCTGTCTCTCTGTCTCTCTGTCTTTCTCTTTCTCTTTCTGTCAGTTAGTATGCTGACAATTCTGGCTTCACTTATTTCACTCTATACTGCCTCATATAGTTGTTCCCTTATTTCCTTGTAAATTGAACATTTGACTTTTCTACTAATGTATCATAATTTATTCATATATTTTCACTAGTTAGACATGTTGGATTGGCTTTTGTCTGCTTGTTCGCACTATTACAAATAGAACAGCTAGGTCATTTTTTTCTCTTTTTAATTTTTTGGGGGGGATAATGAACTACTAATGTAATCATTGAGTGAATTGTTAAAATTAGCTCTGTGACTTTTTATAGTCTTGATTTCAAACATTTATCTGGTCCTTTGTTGCAAGTATTTTTTCCCACTTCTGATTTTGAGAATTTGAGAAATGGAAAGACCCTCAATGGTAACTTATTCCAATCCATATGGGAAAGGAAGTCCCATTATATCCTACCTACCAAGAGATGTCAAGACTGTGAGAAAACCTTCAAGAATAGAAGAACTGCCACCTCTAGAAGAAGCAAATTCCAATTTTTGGATAATTCCAAATGTTACAAAGGTTTTTGTTTTTTGTTTTTGTTTTGTTTTATTTCTGCCAACAAAGCTAAATTGGTTTCTTTGGTCCTGGTTCTACTCTCTGGAACCCAAAATAAGTCTAATTACTGTTCTATATGATAGTCCTTAAAATAATTAAAAATCACTGTCATGTGTCCTCTAAATCTTTTTCAAAAGCTAAACATACACTATTCCTTTGATTGATTCTCATAGCATATGAACTCAATGTGTATTAAATATTGTATCAATTGTTCTCTTGGATCTATCACTTCACTTTGTATCAGTTCGTATAAATCTCTCTTGGTTTTTCTGAAAGAATCTCAGTAGTATTTCATTGCATATATATGCCATTAATTTATTCAAACATTCCCGAACTGAAGGACACTGTCTTAGTTGTCAGGTCAGCTGCCTTTGTCACCACTAAAAGAGATTCTAATAAATATTGATCCTTTACTTCTTTTGGAGGACTCATGCCATCCTACCACAAAGTCCTATAGTTCCAAAGAAGGCAGAAAGGCCTCGAGTGTGAGCTTGATCACATATTGCATACCCGTTATCGACTGACCTAGATAAGTTCAGAAAGCTCATCATCATCTTTCCAACTTATCAATGTCCCTCTTAGATTGTGCTGCCAAGAATTGAGCACAGTGCTTCAGAAGGGTTTTGATGAGGACAGAGTACAGTGGATGACAGAGTATACCTCTTTATTGCTATACCTCTTCTGATATAGCCCATAACAGCCTTAGTTGTGTTTTTTTGACTCACACAATGTACTATTTATTCATATTAAGCTTGCAATTTACTAAAACCCCACACCTTTTTTTTTTTTTTTTTCAGATCAGTCACTATATAATCATACCTCTCCTAGCTTGGTGAGGTTGAGTTTTTGTTTAAGTGAAACACTTTGTTTTATCCCTTCTGAGTTTTATTAGATTCAGAACAGCGCTCTCCACTGTTTTGTTTTATACATATATATTGATTCTGTCATCTAATATGTTAGCTATCTCTCATAGCTTTGGGTTATCTGTAAATTTTATAAACATAATATCTGTGCCTTAATACAAGGCACTGATAAAAATTGTAAACAACATAGGGTCAAGCAGATTCCTGAGGTACTTCACTGGAAACCTCCTATGATCCTGATACTGAATCGTTAACAACTACAGGACTCCTGGAATCTGGCCATAGAATCATTTGTGAATACATCTAATGTTATAATCATCTAGTACTCATCTTTCTGTCTTCTCCACAAGAATAGTACTTTATTAAAAAAGTTTATGAAAATCCAGGTTAAACTATATCCATAGCATTCCACCATCTACTAGTTAAATGTTCCTGTCAAGAAGGAAATGAATTTACTCTGACATGTTATTGATAAAGTTACGATAGCTCATTCTAAACAGCATTCTCCATTATAAATTTTTAATAACTATCTCTTTAATGATCCATTCTAGAATTTCCCCAGTCAAGCTAACAAATTAATTTATATTTACTAAAAAATAAAGACCATTATTTTTTAGTAAATTGGGGGATTTCTTTTCTTTTTTTGCTATTACTACCATTTTTCATAATCTCTCAAATGTGAGTGTCATATCAAATATGATGATGTTTAAGTCAAATCTTCCCATTCTTTTAGGACCAGAAGATGTTTCCTGGGGTTGAAAGATCTAATTTAATCAAGGGCAGCAAGGTTCTCTTTTACTATATCTCCTTACTTATTCTGGGTGTCAACTCCCTATTACTCATTTTTTGTGCCATCATTTCCAGTGTAAAGGTGATTCTCCTTGGCAAAGAAAACAGAAAAAAATAAGAATTAAGCAGCTCTTAAATCTCTCTTTTGTCAGTTGTCATTGTTATGCTCACTCCAATAAAAGGTCTTATCTACCCGCCCCCCATATCCCTTTTTCTTGTCCATGGATTCCCCTGCCAAATTCAGCTCATTCTGAGCTTGAGCACTACTGATACCATTTTTATAGGACCATGTCATGCTCTTATTACCTTTTTAGTTATCTATTTTCTTCTATCTTCAGTAAATTTCTTTTTAAAATTTTAATTGCTTGTTCTGTCCCCTTTGTATTCATATCACTCCCTTCATAAAATGTCATTTTTCCTCCCATTGGAATCACTGCCCTTTCTGTCTTCAGAATTTCTTAAGCATCTCCCTTCCCTTCTTGACTGAATTCTCTGTAGCATTCCAGACCATGAGGCACTACTACCTACTGGATCATCTCACGGTGACACCTTAGATTAGCTTGAGGTCTACACCTTTTGGATTTAAAAAATATTAACTTGATATCTTCCAGTGCCTAAGACAGTGTTCTGCACTCAGTCAGATGTAAGTACTGTCTTTCAAATGGCTACATGCAGATACTTATTTTAAATCATATTTATCATTTAAATTATTTATCTTACATTGTTAGACATTGTGATGGGAACTGTGATAATACAAAAAAAGAGTTGTGATATGTCCTTGGCATAAATGCACTTATAATACCTACTACTGATTTGTTTTTCATTAATACTTAGAGCTTTGATACAATCACTTTTGGTACTCCCTTCATAACCACAGACCTCTCTACACTTTCTCATAGATATAATTCATGTTTCTAATGATTTCAGAAGTTATGGCCAATCCTCTTCTGTGCCCTTCCTTCTAAAAGGTGATCACATCAGTGTTGGTCTTCTGGTATTTAGGCCTTCTAAGGGTGGAATTTAGACAACAAATCATAATCTGCACCTGGTCTTATCTAGTGAAAAATGCTGCTAGAGCTTAGGTACAGTTTGGTAGAACCGTAAAAATGTTTAAGTTCTTGATACATTAGATCAGTTCTTTAGTGGAGGCTCTATTTAATTGAAGTTATTTAATCAGGCAACTTTTTTTATTCCTAAAAACAATTGAGCCTGCTACTGTCAAGGCATTCACTAGGAACTCACCAGTAACATCCAACACAGCACTCCAGGATGTCTCTCCACTTGAACTTGTAGCCACACATGTGTAAGTGCCAGTATCAGAAACCTATGGCACAAAAAAAAGAAAAAAAAAAAAAGGGTAGTACAAAATATTTCGAAGTAACTTTTCTTGATAACTGTTACACTTCAACTGAGGCAATTTTTAATTCTTTCAAGTAAAAAACAAATTTTTGACAGCTTGTTATAAGGTAAATAATATGAAAGAAATGCAAATAAATTTTCAGTTACCAAATTTTTAAGTTTGTTTTGATTGATTTGATTACAATTGATTTTTTTAAAATAAGATGGCAAAAATCGCATCATGGTTCACCTTACCACACCACTTATTCTGTTATTCTATGACATAACAACAGCTACTTATATAGTAATTCCAAGTGTTTGCCTGTATGTCTATATGCCTGTATTTAACTACATGTGTATTTCTTTCCTTTCTTCTTTCTAATGAAGTATGGCTATTATCCTCATCTCCTAACATCAATTTGCAAGGAGAATTCATAGTATCACATTAAAATTCAGAAAAATATTTTCTCAGAACACTCAGAAACATGACCTGATACCAGAAATTATTTCAAAAACCTGTAAATGAAAGGATATGCCTCAAACAAATTATAATTGAGAAACTATGTCATAGGCTTGGCCATATGAGCAATAAATGAGTAGATATATCATTTCTTTCTCTTCTTTTATTTGTTACTTTCTATTTTCTCTAGACACATGGAAATATGTGAAGAATGAGTTAAAGAAATTAGGCTTGGGAAGAAGAGTAAACTTTTTTTGCTTTAAAACCCCCTAGTTCTCTTAAGAATTTAAACTCCTTAGACCTCCTTAGACCCAGAAAATCAGACTGTGGCCTGGGTCTTCCTCCCAGGGGTTCCTAGACTGAATTCAGGGCAATCATCTCAGGTCTGTTTGCTCCAGAAATTTCTCCAGCTTTTCGGAAGTCTTTTCTGAAACTGGCTCAAAACTTGTCTCTTGATTGTACTTCTTCAGGTCATACTGTTGGCTGATCCTGCCTATTGTGAGAAAGATCTCCTGAATCTTTTGGGACACAGGGTGGATCCTGAGGAATGGCTTTGAACTTAGTTCTCTTAAAAGATCTTTCTCACGACACTAATATTTGCCTGTACTCATTCCTCAATGGTTAGCACATTTCTTTCGCATCATACTCTATCCCATTGATTCTGAATCTTTGGCTGGTCAAGTATAAATTTGATTATCCCCAACTGCACGCTCCTTCACTCCCAATATCTTACAAACAACTCCTCCCTCCAAATTTCTCAATACAGATCTAACTATTTCTTCCACTATATTCTCTGGAATCCCTGCTCAATAATTTAATAACTTGTTTTATCTCTAATTGTTTCCTTTCTTACTTCTTCTTTCTTAATGAGACATTGTAACATGGGCTGACCTTTCTAATACTGGTTAACTTTCATTTATATCTTTAATTCCCTGGCTGAGGTCAGGGTAGTCAGAATTTCTTGCTACTACCAGACACTCAACCACCATCACCACTACTCAGTAATCTCTACTCAATAAATTAAAAAAACACACACATAAGTAACTGCTATATGCCAGTTAAGTGCTGGGAATACAATGTTCACTACCAGGCTGATAGTCTTTTTCTACTCTCTGGTTTCTACTCTCATATTTAGAAATTAATCTTCAAAACCTCTTGACTCCTCTTCAAGTTTACTAGATCTATTTCTCCCTCCATCCTCTCAGAAGACAACCTTGGCTTACACTTTATAGAAAAATTAAGGCTTTTGGATGAGATCTTTCTCTCCTCCCCTCCTCATCTTCCCCTACTATTTCTTCTCCATTGTCTCTCAGGAAGAAAGACTTTCTCCTTGACAAGGCAAATCCCTCTACATCCATCCCTGACTCAGTTCCCTTCTCATCTTGTACAGCAGATTATTCCCTCTATTATCCCTATTCTCTCTAATGTTTTGTCTTTTCTTATGTACTAACTTATTCTGTGTTACTTACAAAATATCCATAGCTCCCTCCTTTAAAAAAAAAAAAAGATATCACCATTTTCTCCCACCCTCCCTGCTAGTGATCATCCCGTCCTCAAGTCTAAACCCATTAACAAACATTTGCTTGATTAATTTGATTGAGGAACATTGACAAACATTATTTACAATCAATGCCTCCATCAGTTTTAAACAATGGACATTTTGATTTTTGACCTCATCATTTGATGAAATCAATTTCTTCAAAGTCACCAATGATTTCTTTGATGAGTAAATTTAATATTATTTTCTCAATCTCATCTTCCTTGATCTCTCTGCTGTCTTTAACATTGATAACTACCCTCTTCTCTTTTTATGGCACTGATGAATCCCAGTTTTCCTCCCACCTGTCTGACTGTTCTTTCCTGTCTTCTTTGATAGATCTTCATCCAGATCACACCTACTAATGCTAGATGTCCCCCAAGGCTCCATCCTAGTCCATCTTCTTCCTCTCTTATCTTGCTTAATGGTTTCAGGTTCTATGGGCTCAGTTATCATTTTATGCATCTAATTTTCATACCTATGTAACTTACTCTAATCTCCTAGGCCGCAGTCCTATATCATCAATGGCCTCTTAACACATTTTATATTGGGTATCCTTTAAGAATCTCTGACTCGACATGTCCAAAGAAGACCTCACTTTCTTTTCCTCTAATCTTTCTTCTCTTCTGTTACTACTTGAAGACATTATGATCCTCTCTGTCATCCAGATTCAAAATTTGGATGCCATATGTGATTCCTTTCTCATATTTATAATATATATTTAATCTGTTTCTAAGGCTTGTCATTTCAACATTCACAACATCCTTCTCTGTGCCTCCTCTTCATCCATAAGCCACCACATTCACTATGGTAATAATCTTCAGGTGGGTCTCTCTGCCTCATCTCTCTCTACTCCACTCATTATTCCACTTGGCTATCAAAATTTTCTTCCTAAAATTCAGACTGATCATGACATTCCACTCTTATTCAATAAACTCTAGTAGCTTCTCATTAACTCCAGGAAAATCCTTTGTTTGACTACTAAAGTTCTTCAAAACCTGGCCTCTTCCTGCCTTTCCAGTTTTTTTCCATCTTCCTTACTCATGCATTCTGCAATTCAAAGTCTATGCAATACTATATCTCATAATGCTGGACACTTTTACTTGTTGTCCTCTAGGCCTAGAACTCTTTCTGTCTCTGTCTCTGTCTCTGTCTCTGTCTCTCTCTTCTCATAACTCCCTCCTGGCTTCCTTTCATTATAAGGTAAGATACCTCTTTCTATCAGAATACTTACCCAGTTCTCCTAAATCTTAGTGCCTTCCTTCTAAAACTCTCTCCAATTTACCTTGTATACATTTTTGTACACAGTTGTTTACATGTTATCTGTCTCAATAGACTGTAAACTACTTGAAGGTAGGAAATGTTTTTTGCTTTTCTTTGTGTCCTTAGCACTCAGCACAGTGCCTAGCAATAGGAGGTGGTTAATGAACGTTTGTTCTTGATGAACAACAATAGCTGAGCAACCTAGATAGCTCATTCAGCCATGAAGTTGCTCTATATGTCAGGGAGTAGACTGATGACTACAAAAGTAGAAATGTATTGTATAACCATGTATGTATGCCCACATATGTAATGTGCATATATGTATATATGTAGATATATGTGTACACACATGCACATGAGAGTGTACAAGTACCAGTGACTTCTGGCTCCCCAAATCACAACCTGTGAGTCAAGAATACACATACACGAACACCTATGAATTATATTTCATATATATATCTGTGTGTGTGTATGATAACTATATATACGCAAAGATACATACACACAGATATTTTATCATATACCCAAATATATGTATATCTGATACATAGATGTAATTAATTTCTGCCAAATATTTAGATATATATGCATACATATATGACATGCAAATTTTTACTAATTTCTTCTATATAGTTTGAGACATATGAATAGGTAAGATTTATATTTCTATTTAAAATTCTATGGAAGAAATGAATAAAATCTGTGTATCAGATAGATATATTATTTTTCAAATCATTCAGATAATTTTTCAGTTAAAAGAAACCTTAGATGCTATCTAGGGTAAATTCTTCAATATATTGTGCTTTTAAACCTTAAAAAAAATTCTCATTTTCCATTGATAATTTAAACATAATTTTAACCATATTTCATTTAAGAGATTTCCTGCACAATTTGTTACTTATGAGTTTTGCTATTTTGTACTCCAAAGAGAACAAAGATGAGGAAAGAAGGAGAGGGAAAGGGAAGGAAGAAAGAGAAAGCTATACCCACTTGAATGCAGAATTCCAGAGAATATCAAGGGGATAAAAAGGTTTTCTCAAATGAACAATACAAAGAAAATAGCAGAATGGGATAAACGAGATCTCTTCAAGAAAGGAATATCAAGGGAACATTGCATACAAGAATGGGCAGGAGAAAAGGCAAAAATAGTGGGGACTTGGTGGAAGCAGAAGAAATTAAGAAGAGCTAGCAAGAATATACAGAAGAATTGTGTAAGAAATATTTTGACATCTCTGATAACCATGATGGTCTAGAGAAAGCAGTGTGAATAATGTCTAGTGGAGGTAGATGAAATTCCAGTTGACCTATTTAAAAATCATAAAAGATGATGCCTTTAAGGTGCTGCACTCAGCATGCCAGCAAATTTGGGAAACTAACAATGGTCACTGAATTGGAAAAGATAAATTTATATTCTAATCCTAAAGAAGACCAATGCTGAAAAATATTCAAATTAAAGAGCAATTGCACTCATTTCATACATCAACAAGGCTATGATTAAAATTCTACAAGCTAGGCTTCAGCAATTACATGAACCAAGAATTATTCGAAAAGCAGACAGAATTTCAAAGAGGGAGAGGAACTAGAGACCAAATTGTCAAGATTCATTCACTATGAAATTAAGCAAGATAGTTACAAAAAAAAATCTACTTCTGCTTCATTGACTACTCTAAAGCCTTTAACTGTGTGGATCACAACAAATGTGGCTAGTTCTCAAAGAGTTGGGAGTACTAGTTTATATGTCTTGTCTTCTGGGGAAACTGTACATAGGCAAAGAATCAACAGTTCAAAGAGAACATGGAACAATTGATTGGTTTAAGATCTGAAAAGGAGTATAAGGCTTTATGTTGTCACCTTAATTAACTTATATGCAGAGCATCTCATGTGAAATGCCAGGCTGGACGAAACAAAATCCAGAATTAAGGTTACCAGGAGAAAGTTCAACAACCACAACTATGCAGAAAATATCACTCTGAAGACAGAAAGTGATAAGGAACTAAGAAACGTCTTGATGAGGGTGAAATAGGTGAGTGTAAAAACTGGCTTGAAATTTAACATTAAAAAAACTCTGAGATTATAGCTACTGGTCGAATCACTTTCTGGCAAACAGAAGAAAAATTGGAAGCAGTATCAGTTTTTATATTCTTGGTCTCAAAGATCACTGCAGATGATGACTACATCCATGAAATTAAAAGACACTCCTTGGAAGGAAAATTATGCCAAATCTGGACAGCGTACCCAAAATCTGAGACATCACCTTGTGGACAAAGGTTGTGCAGTCATAGCTATGGTTCTTCTAGTAGCAATGTATGGCTATGAGAGATGAACTATAAGAAAAGCTGAGCATCCTGGAAGTGACATTTTAGAATTGTGACACAAGAGAAGACTTTTGAGAGTCTCTTGATCACAAGGGATCAAATAAATCAATACTGAAATAAATTAATTCAGACCAGTCATTGGAAGGTCAAATAAACTAAAGCTGAAGCTTAAATACCTTGACCACATAATGAGTAGAGAGGACTCATCAGAAAACACCACAATTTGGGGAAAATTGAAGGCAAAAGGAGAAGGGGACAGTAGAGGATGAGATGCATTGATAGTGTCATGGAAGTAGTGAACATGAACTTGGACAAACTAGTAGAAAGTGGAGGAATGAAGGGCTGATGTGCTGGGGTCACAAAGAGTAAGATGCAACTGAAGAATTGCACAACAGCAAAAATTAAAAACAAAGACTTTGTGATTAAGTCACCAATGAATGCACTGGGATCAAAGGAAGGTGTTTTAAAAAATTCCTAATTTCCTTTTAAATTCTATAAAAACTTTAGTGAAGCCACATATACAGTACTAAAGGTTTGAACCAAAAGAAATATGAAGGAAATACTGGGGGCTGGACAGATGCAGCTCCCTCCCCTCCCAAAAGTGCTATAATTTACTTGGATATATTAAATTCTATTTCTATTGGCTATTGTTGGCCAGAATAGATAATCAAGAGGTTCCAAGGGCTAATAATAATAGCAGCAACTAAATAAGAAAATATTATGGGGCAAAGCCAAGATGGCAGAGTAAAAGGATGGTCCTGTAGAAGCTCCCCCTCATAGCCCATAAAAATACCTGCAAAAATAACTCTAAACAAGCTCTAGGGCAGAAGAAGCCACAAAACAACAGAGTAAAAGATATTTGCAGCCCAAGGCAGCCTGGAAGGCTGACAGGAAAGGTCTATCATACCGGGAGTGGAGTGGAGCCCAACCTTGACTGCATGGCAGGGACTGGACCATAGCAGGGAGGGGCATAGAATTCCAGGTAACAGTTGTGGTTCTTATATTATTCAACCCACAAATGCCAAAGACAGCTTCAAAGGTCAGTGAGAAAGCTCTTTCACCTGGGGAAGAAAGGAACACAGTTGGGCCCTGCTGGCAGCAGCAACTGCAATGTCAGTATCCACTTTTGGAGCCCTCAGCTTGAAGATCCTGGGAGAAATTGAGCTGCTGATCTGGATTACAGCCCTGAGTGGTGGCAACAGGGTGAAGAAGAGAGCTGGTGGTGGAGCTGGTGGACTCTGGAGAGGGAATTGTACTCAGATTCTGGGCAGAAAAGTTTGCAGTAGCTCCCAGATCAGAGTGCAGACCAGGAGAAGAGTAAACTCCTCTCCCTTGACTGTGCCACCTTGGAGGAACTGAGAACTTACAGGTCCCCAGAGCATACCCTCCTCTTTAAAAAGGACTCAGAAGTCAAGTAACTGGCTGGGAAAATGCCCATAAATGGGAAAAAAGTAAGAATATAGACGGTTACTTTCTTAGTGAACAGATAATTTCTTCCATCCTTTTAGATGAGGAAGAACAATGCATACCATCAGAGGAAGACATAAAAGTCAAGGCCTCTGCATCCAAAACCTCAAAAATAAATATGCAATGGTCTTGTGTTATGGAAAAGCTCAAAAAGGATTTTGAAACTCAACTAAGAGGGGTAGAGGAAAAATTAGGAAGAGAAATGAGAGAATGCAAGAAAATCATAAAAAACAAGTCAACAACTTGCTAAAGGAGACCCAAGAAATACTGAAGAAAATAACACCTTTAAAAATAGGTTAACTCAATTGACAAAAGAGGTCCAAAAAACCAATGAGGAGAAGAATGCTTTAAAAAGCAGAATTAGCCAAATGGAAAAGGAGGTTCAAAAGCTCTCTGAAGAAAATTGTTCTTTAAAAATTAGAATGAAGCAGATGGAAACTAATGACTTCATGAGAAACCAAGAAATTACAAAACAAAACCCAAAGAATGAAAAATAGAAGATAATGTGAAATATCTCATTGGTAAAATAATTGATCTGGAAAATAGATCCAGGAGAGACAATTTAAAAATTATGGGACTACATGAAAGCCATGACTGAAAAAAAAAATCTGGACATCATCTTTCATGAAATTATCAAGGAAAACTGTTTTGATATTCTAGAACCAGAGAGCAAAATAAATATTGAAAGAATCCACTGATCACCTCCTGAAAGAGATCCAAAAAGAGAAACTCATAGGAATATCGTAATCAAATTCCAGAATTCCCAGGTCACAGAGAAAATATTGCAAGCAGCTGAAAAGAAACAATTTGAGTATTGTGGAAATACAATCAGGATAACACAAGATCTAGCAGCTTCTACGTTAAGGGTTTGAAGGGTGTGGAATATGATATTCCAGAAGTCAAAGGAACTAGGATTAAAACCAAGAATCACCTAGCTAGAAAAACTGAGTACAATATTTCAGGGGAAAAATAGTCATTCAATGAAATAGAGAACTTTCAAGTGTTCTTGATGAAAAGACCAGAACTGAATAGAAAATCTGACTTTCAAATTCAAGAATCAAAAGAAGCATGAAAAGGTAAACAGGAAAGAAAAATCATAAGGGACTCACTAAAGTTGAATTGTTTACATTCCTACATGGAAAGATAGCATTTGCAAATGTTGAAAGTTTTCTCAGTATTTAGTTAGTCTGAGAGATTATACATGCACACAAACACACACACACACACACATACACACACACATATAGACAGAGGGTATAGGGTGAGCTGGATAGGAAGGGATGATATCTAAAGATATAAAATTAAGAGGTGAGAGAGAAATATATTGGGAGGAGAAAGGGAGAAATGGAATGGGGTAAATTATCTCTCATAAAAGAGGCAAGAAAAAAGCTTTTACAAAGGAGGGGAAAAGCAGGGAGGTGAAAGGAAAAAACGTGAAGCTTACTCTCATCACATTTGACTTAAGGAGTGAATAACATGCACACTCAATTTAGTATGAAAATCTATCTTACACTAAAAAAAAGTAGGGGAGAAGGGAATAAGTGGGGTGAGGGAGATGATAGAAGGGAGGGCAAATGGGAGGAAGGAGAAATTAGAAGTAAACACTTTTGAGGAGGGACAAGGTCAAAAGAGAGAATAGAATAAATGGGGGGGGGGGCAGGATAGTACCATGGAAATCTTTTGCAAAACTACACATATATAACCCATATTGAATTGCTTACCTTCTATGTTGGGATGGGCGGGGAGGGAAGAAGGGAGAGAAGCTGGAAATCAAAGTTTTAAAAATGAAAGTGGAGAATTGTTTTTTCATGCAACTGGGAAATAAGAAATATGGGTAATGGGGCATAGAAATCTATCTAGCTCTAAAGAAAAGAGAGAAGATGGGGATAAGGGAAGGGAGTGGTATGATAGAAGGGAGTGCAGATTTGGGGAAGGGGTAATCAGCATGCACAGTGTTTTGGGATGGGGGAGGGGAGAGATGGGGATAAAATTTGGAACTCAAAATTTTGTGGAAATGAATGTTGAAAACTAAAAACAAATGAATAAATAGAAAAAAGTGATAAAAAAAAGAAAACATTAAAGCTTGACAGAGTATATTATTTGTAGCAGTAGATTTATTCTAATTCAAATAAACTAACTAAAAAGTTCATAATAAAATAAATAATCTTAAAACCTAAAACAAATGTCTTTACTAGAGAAGTCTTTACAAAAGTCATAAAATGAAGGAAAAATAAAGAAACAGCAAATCATTCCACTGTTCTTGTCAAGAAAATTCCAAATGATGTCACACAGAGTAAGCTATGACTGAAAAGATGACTGAATAGCAAAACAAAACAAAGGAAGCCTTAAGATGAATGTAAATTTTAATATTGCCTCATGGTATGCACTACATTTGCGTATTTCTTGATTATGCATTATTTCAAAATGAAATGTTATTCACACAAATATATTTTGTTGAAGTATAAAGTAAACAGTGCCAAATTGGGAATTAAAAAAAATTCTATTTTAAATCTCTTAAAGTGGCAAAAGACACCAAATGTATATAAAATAATAAGTATCCACATATGATAGAGAACTAGGATATAGCAAACATCTTCTCTTTCAGGAATTACTTCAGATAGCTTTAATGAAATAGTGAATTTATGTTATGTTAAAATATTAATGTTTTAAAATGAATAGATATTTAAAAGTTAAAATCTTCAGTACAAAAGAATTGCTTCCAGCAAGTTAATACTGAAATGAATATTTAGGAAAATGCCTACTACAGTCTTCTCTCCTTTAAAATTTGTTTAAATTTAAATATCCATCAAAATACTATACCAAAAACAGGTTGGTAGAGAAAGAGACTACTACTGAAAATTAAACTGCTAAACAGTCTGAAGAATGAAATCCTAAATGCTGGAACAAGAGGAGTCAGTAAGGAAAAAAATATTTTGGTGGATATGAGTGTAATTCAAGATGAAATACCAGAGTCTATGGAATACTGTGTATAATTTATTCATATGGTAAGTGTGCCAAGGCTGAAGGTACTAGAATTGATTCTTCGGTAAATCCTTAAGTGTTTGATTTTTATGAGGGTTTTTACAACAGTCATTTTAATTTGTTTCTACTTTCATGCATTTTTAACTTGTTTTTAAATTGCATGGACACAATGTTCTTTACCGTATTATTTCTTTGCAATATTCTTATTTGAAGGAGAATCATTAAATGACATGAATTTCACCATATCATTAATATATTTTATTTCATAACAAAAATGGTGCTGTGAAAAGAAGGAAAATTAATCAAACAATAATGAAGGTATAGAGTGATGTGTATATAATAGAAATACAGCATCTTTGATAAATGAAAATTCATCTTACTGCTTTTCCTTCATATTATTAAAGGAATGATAGGGGAATCACTGTAGCCACAATCCTTTTTTTTTTCAATTGTAGTTTTTCAAGCATTACAGTTATTAGAAACAGAAGATTCTTGGAAGCATTACTGACAACCAAATTTAAAGAGTAGATTTTAATAGGTTATGAATAGCACATATAAAGCTGTAAAATATACTATGCAAAGCAAAAATCAATCAAAAACACACAAAAAACTAGCCCTCTTCTGTTAATATTGTTATAATAAGCAAACACTTTGCATTTTATCATAGCTGTTGAAGAGAAACATACAACTTTTAATAAGTGCAAATGCCATGAGATATGAGGAATGCTTAGGTACCATTTTTTCTCCTTGTCATTGTGGTGAGATGTAAGTATGAGATTAACCACCTGAAGATGGTTTGCTTTAAATTGCATCTATTTTAACTCTCAAAAACAAGTCACTCATTCAGATATCAATTAACAAAAAAGACAAACATACTTCATCCTCCAGTTGGTTACACTTGTGTTTTTGTACTAATATCATTATGGGAAATAAATTAAAAGAAAAAGTATAAAGAGGACTGTGTATAGAAACTTGCATCAGTAAAAATAAATGCCTTTAAAGATGGTCTTTGAAGAGAATGACTTTCTCCATTTTGAGTTTTCCCAAGAAAAATACTATAAATGCTTCTTGTATTTTCATAACTTATTTTACATCATCATCACCCTCACCTTAATTTAGTTTAATTTTTATATTTTTACTTTAATTCTAATTAATGTCTTTGTTGGCCACTAGTACTTCACATTTCTTTCCCCTCTGCCCTTTCATCTTTACATGTGTATGGACCAGGTGCTTTAAACAAAGAGATTAATGTGCTGGCACACTCCATCACCTATTCTTATGTTTGCAGAGTTGGCTGCAGAGAAGCCCCTAAGAGCCTGTGTCTCAGAGAGACTACTCAGAAATCTGTCAATGTGCAGAAGGTTTGTTTGAGATCATCAAGCTCCCACCTTTAATTGCTGCTTTCCAACACTACTGGGGATCTTGACTATTCAAGCGCACCCTTTAATCCAGCTGTACAGGAAAAATGCATTAACCTTCATGGCCCAAACCTGCCTTTAGCCCAGAGAGAAAAGCTAAATTGTTTACTCAAGTAGAGCTAGCATTAATTTTTTAATAAATTCCATTTCATTGAAAGAAGTTTAACAATTTATGATCAGTGATGAGACAATGAAAGAAAAATGTTATAAATTTATATTTTCCTTGAGCTACAGTATCACAACATTATTATTATTCAAGGAAAAACCTCATTTTATTCTATTTTATAAACATAAAACATATAAAATCATTTCAGATCTGTAGTTAATCTCAAAGCACTCCCTTTCAAAATATAACCCTATATACTAGAATTAAACAACAAAAATTTAGGTTTTGATACATGCAACTAACATGCACCTACTTTAGGAAAATCTATCAACTAAATAGTCCAAATTATGAATATATAAAATATCTACAAATGAAAATGTAAGAAATATAAGAAATTGCATAGTTTCCAGGTCTGACCTCTTCCCATCTCTATGGTCCTATGTCTCCAACTGTCTATGAGATGTTAACCCTTATATAGCCTGCCAGAAGCTGATATTTAGCACACTGAAATATTAATCTATCTTTAAATTGACTGTTTCCTGTACTTCCTCTGTATAATTAATTGATATCACTATCATCTTATTTCTTCATGTTCAATAACTTAACTGCTTTTGATTACTCTATTTCCTTTGTCCCCATTTATAGTCATAAAGTTTTCCCATATAACATCTTTGAGACTCATCCTTTCTCTGCTCTTCTACAATTGGCTCCCAGAATTCAGATCCATATCACCTACTACTAAACGACTGCCTCCAAATACATCTTCATTTTGTCTCTTCATTTCTGACTACTTCTATGTATTACAAGATAATATTTTCAAAACATTCTTTGCATTATTTCATTCTTCTGTTAAAGGATCAGTAACTCTTCATCTTGCCTATTTGTTCTGATTCAAATTTCTCAGCCTCTCTTTGTGGTTTTCTAGCAACTTATATAACTTCCAAACCTATTTATACATCTAACCTTATTTACCATTATTCTTCAACACACACATTTTTCAGATTGGTCTACATAAAATTGTTTTTCAAAGTCAGTGGAAGACATTTGATATTTCCAAATTATTATTGATTTTGAAGTTGTAAATCTTTGTTTTAAAGAACTTTAGTTCCTTATTTGTAAAATTAGTAATATTGTAAGTTACAAGTAAGATGTATAGAAATCTTGTGTAGACATAAATGAATTGTTCATAAGATGAAAAAATTATCATTATTAATTATAGCATGAATAGTAGATATTAAAACGTAAAATATCACTTAAATAAATACTTTTGAAGAATCTGGCCATGCCAAGAATATGACTTACACGTAAATTCTTAATCTGTAGCGTTCCTTGTTCTTGTAAAGATGTTCTTGGATCTCTACCCAGAAAAGTGAATCCTTCCTTTAACCAGCTAATGACAGGAAGAGGATCACCTGTAGTTTTACATTTCAGCAGGGCGGTACCATCTACTGCTAATGTCTGGTTGGCCGGGCCTTGTAGAATTATAGGTGGAGGCCTATCTGTCAAAACTAAATGAGAAAGAAGATTTCAGGATATTTTACTTAACATACATTCATATAAGGTCATCCAATCTATAATGTGAGATTAAAAAAAAGCATATGTACTGAACTTATAAAATAGTTAGTTGTTTGATCTTAATAATTAAGACAATTTACTGTGTTCATAATTCTTTAGAAAGACAATGATTTGTCGATATTGAAACAACAATGTGAACTGTTTTTAGAAGTTACTTATAAACTACTCATTTATTTAAAACTACTTAAAGGAAAATAATTTCTCCCTTAATTTCATTTTATGATTGTTGACAATATGCAGTTGAATCATCTCCTACATATCCTCCTCAATTTGAGATAGGGATGTTTGTCACTGTGTTTAATACATCCAATTCAAGAAGACAGATTATTTAATACATCATTCATAATTAAATAATTTTGTCATATTTAAAATGAAAAATGTATTTTCTATACATATTTTACATTTGATTGCTTGAAGTATTTCACCAAAGGCTCTAGGTCAGTGCTTAGAAAGAATATTCCATTGTCCCATGATTTATACTCACAATAAATTTCCATGTCCTTAAAAATATTAATTCACTAAATAATTCCATTATTTGCTACATCATAGATTAAATACTATTTTATATTACTTTTTTATTTGGCTTCATTGTTACTTGACATGATGCAAGTACAGTACTAGATGCTTCTATATTGGTTCTAGTAGGTTTCTACAGAGGTATATGTATCCTAAAACCGCACATTAATGGTAAAGTTCTGTAACGCTTCCATAATTCTGATGTGGGGGTACACATCTGATGGCTGCACATCTCAGCTCCTCCAAGCCTTTGCAAACTCTGATGTTCTTATCTACTACATAAATTTTAAAGAGGCAATCTACCCAGCAGGGTGGAAGCTGTTCTCTGATATTGTCACTATCTCAGATATGCCAACGTACTATATGGGTTCTCTGTTGTTTGTCATGATTGCCCCCATCTTGTGTTTCATGACTGATATACCTCTTTTTCTAATAATAGATATTCTCAATATCTTTTATGCCACTTCTCTAGCAAGAGTCATATTACTCCTAAGCTCCAATCTATTTATGCTTACTATGTCTTTTCATTACCACTTAGTTATTTGTAATTTTAATTCTTCTAAGAGTATTGTTCCATGGTTGGATATCACTGGAAAAATAACAGGACTTGAAGTCAACAAATTTGGGTTTTTGCTGTGGCAATTAACTTAGGGTGAATGAAAACACTGCATAATTTTCCAACTGGGATCTACTCAATTCTGTGCTCAGCTTATTTTTAAACATTATATAAACAAAATATTTTATTTTCATGAGTTGTGGTTTGGGATGTTCAAGAAAAAGTACCTTGTTTCCCAGATATATTTTAAAATGGTTATTTACCCATCCCCCCACACACATATCAGAGTTATTGTTTCTTCCTTCAAATAGAATATTTCTAATTAAATAAGTAAATATTCTTTGCTCTAACATAGCCCAAGTATGCTTGTTTTAATGAAAAATATCATTTTTTCTAGTGATTAGTTGTCATTTTAAGATAAGTTCATTATCCCTAGATAAGCTTATCTTCATTTGTAGTCAGAATATAGAATAGCATTGATATAAATCTGATGCAGAACTATTTTGCTATATGTTAAATTTAGGAGATAAAAGTACATTAAACATTTATTCCATTTTGAAGTACTTATAGTTGCATAATAATTGGGCTATAATAGACATTTTTCTATTTCTTGAAATAATATTCCAAATTGAAAAGTAGAATCATGAAGATACTTAGAACCATGCTTTCTTTTTCAGGACACATTTATTGAAAGCATGGGAAATACTGGAAACTTTTTATATAGCATTCAGTTCAAAATTGAGTAGAAGGAGATCAGAGTGGAGGAATGAATCTAAAAGCACAGTACAAAGTTATGTAAAGATTTGTGTAGGTCCTCTGTGGATAAGTGGGAAAACACAGATAAGAATTGTACAAAATGAGAAGATGTAGAAGGATGGTGATCCCCATCTGGAGAGTGACTATATACATTGATGAAATCACATATACATCAAAGTACCAAAATAATTCTTATGAGAGTTTTTCAAACCTTAATCTTGGAGTACCCATTAATAATCAAGTGGAAATATTTATTGGGCATAAATCATTAACAATATGTTTCTTGCAGAGTAAGACTTTCTTCCAAAGAAAAAGAGTGCAGGGGAATTTAAAGTATCATTCTTCTAAACAGACCCCTAAAGAAGGCAAATGTTTTTATTTTAATTATCCCCAATCTTCCTATCTAGTTCTGGGGCTTGCCTTTAAGAAGGGATTTTGTATAATATGTTATGATAATAATGATTTTGATTATCTTCCTGGTCTCTTCATTTTTTAAAAAATTTCAAACTAGGACTGCCACAAGCTTACATGATACACCAACTCCTAACCTGAATGTATTATCCTTATTACTCAAGAATACAGTTTTAGAAATTGACTTGAAAATATAGTAATCTATTTTTTTAAGATAGCTACTAGAATACTTTGAAATTTCATTTTAAATTCAGGAACTATGACCAAAATTATCAAAAGTAAAGAATGCAAACATTAGGTCTTCTATTCTGACAACCTTAGGATTCTAATTAATTTGAGGTTTTTTTTTTTTTTTTTTTTACTGTGATATTGATCACAAAAACACATGTTAAGTGTCAGATATATTTCACAGAACTTGATCAGCAAGACAACTCTTTTTTTGTTGTTGTTAATATGTTAGCAACAAACTAGAAGCATTACACCTTAATATAGCCTTATTAGCTTGTGACAAATCTGTTAGTTAAAATAGAAAATATAACATATTCAAAAAGTAATTAAAACTGGACTAAATTTTACAGAAGGATAATATAACAAGAAGACGAACCTTGAGTAATGATGGTTAGGTTTTAGAACACCAATCTGAAAGCTTAGTAGAATCTATTTTCTTTTATTATATATCCATTTATACAAACTGAGGATGGCATTTGTCCAAAGACAATCACTTTACACTCAGTCTGAAAAAGTGACCTGTATTTTAGATTTACAAGTTTAATTTTACTCACGCAATATTTTTCATATTTAGGAATACCTTGGAATAGAAACACAAATTCAGATATTTTGTAGCAATATGTCTTTCAAGATGTATGAATTCTTTACATTAAGTCAAAGGGCATCTGATTATTTTTTTTCCTCTCTGTTCAAATGGATATCTTATAGCACTTTAAAACCGAATGATCAATAAAGTAATTGAAAATCTCCTGGCCAGAAGGAATTTTCAGTTTCAAGGATGTTATGGATGAAATACTACTACAGGTTTCCATGACACTAAAGTCAAAGGTTAAATGAACACTTAGGGTTTCCAGTGATCTATGAACAGATCTATGGTATTCACTATATGTTATAAATTCTCAATAATTTATTGTTATATTTTGCATTGTAAAATTCATTATCGATATACAACATAGGTTTCTTCTATGTCCTCAGAATATGAGTCACTATTTAAAAATGTGTCATTCTATGCTTTCCTTTCCTGCTAATACACACATATGCCTACATCAGTAAGAATGAGTTTGGAAGTCCTTTTAGGGAATATGTTAATCTAAAATCAGCAAAATCGTCACTTAACTCTGTACATTTTATCACACTAATTCTATCATAGTAATCTCTTCTCATGTGAAAACTTAAACTGAAAATATACTAGAAAAGAATTATATGTGCGAAAATGTAACAACAGAAACAGTACTTATGGACATAATCAGTTGGCATGCTTAACATTTTGCATCTTAATGTCAATTGGATCTTAATAGCAAAAAATGTGTAAAAATAAAAACTGTGAACTACTCATTGTTAAATTGTTAATCAAAATAAAAAACTCTGCTCTATAATTTTTAATAAAAAATTTACATTAGTATGTGAAGTTATATATCATATTATTTCTAAAATCTTTAAATTAGATTTCTCCACTTTCAAAATCAATAACTTTCATAACGTCTACTCAGTGTTGACTGCCAAAAGATTTTTGACTCTGATTGCTTTCTTAAGTAAAAATCAATGTAAGAATTAATATCTAATCCAGTGGCACCTAAATGTATTGAATCATCTCAATCATAAACCTATACACTTAAGGTCATTTTTCATTGCTTTCTCCTTTTCAGTGTAAGAAACAATGAAAATGAGACCTATAGTTCCATAGAATGGTGACTAAAATTCAGAATGGCAGTTTTAAAATAAATTAAACATGCTGCATTCATTCCTTGAGATATAATAGTGAAAAATCACCTGATTCACAAGTCATATAAGTCATTTTAATGTGAATTTCCCTTCTTAAACCATTTTTCTACTTTAAATTGCTAGGTTGTTATTCTGGCACTTTGTTTTGTTTCATTAACTTAGTTTATCTTTTTAAATTAAAAAAATAATAGTATGTCAAACTACAATAGTATTTAGCTATGCATTTACAATATTATGCAGGGGGGAAGAAAAACAGTTCCTACATGCAAGTATCTCTAACTAGTTTTATTTTCCAAGTACACATATCTGGGCATTTTTGATTACTGATTACAGAAAAAAAGACAAGAACTTTAAAAGGTTAATCATTAGCTTTCCATCCTATAAAGAAATAAAAAAAGGTATAGTAGACCAAAAAGCCTTGACTGACTAAAAGAAAAATGTCTCATCACTGTTATCCTTGAACCTGACTTCTCCTTTTGGCTCTACAGCAGTAAATCTCTAAAACATCAGCAGGTGCAACCATTAACATCTCAATGTCCTCTCAGTCATGTTTGTCTGTTCTATTTATTCCAATCACAGACAGCATTGAATCAGGGAGCACCATGGACAGATATTAAAAAATACTGCTTTCTATTAATTCTAAATGACCTTTTAATCTACATGTAAATTTAAATTGTATGAAAATGCATGATTTTGTCAGTGAGAGTGAGAGGGGGGGGGGGGGAGAGAGAGAGAGAGAGAGAGAGAGAGAGAGAGAGAGAGAGAGAGAGAGAGAGAGAGACAGAGACAGAGAGAGAGAGAGACAGAGACAGAGACAGAGAGAGAGACAGACAGAGAGAGAGACAGACAGACAGAGAGACAGAGAGACAGAGAGAGACAGAGAGAAACAGAGAGAGACAGAGAGACAGAGAGAGAGAGAGAGAGAGAGAGAGAGAGAGAGAGAGAGAGAGAGAGAGAGAGAGGTGTCACAGACCAGAGATTGCTCTCAGCAGCCAGTGTGAAAAAACACAGGGCTCATAAAAATTTGAGGAAAAGGTAGAATTACCTCTCCTTGTTATAAAGATAAGGACATCATTTAGGAAACACAGTATAATCACTACATTTATGCTCAAACTTTTTATTATGTTTCTGAGTTTCTATTTTCTTGGGAAAAAGCAGATTATTTAGTGTCCAACATCTTTTCCAAATTTTATTGTGAATACAAGCAACATTACATTTATAGTTAATCTGTCTATCTAGTAAAAGCATCAAATGAAGCTGATTATAAAGGTCAAATCTCAGTAGGGGAAATTGTAATGTCATTTCCTAACAGTCACCCATTATGTTCTAAAAATAACACCCCTCTTTATTTATCCATTTAGCATTTTGCATTCATTTTTTCCCATTGGAAGAAGAAATGGTGCTAATAGCACTTGGATACCATTCAAACAATATATTCATTATAACAGGATTTTTAAAATAAACACATAATGACTTCTATGGAATATTTGATCAGTAAAAAAACAACACATTTATAATTTAATTTCTAGGAAACAATCACCATCATATAAAGGGAATCAAATACTGGTTCTCACCATCAGTAACTTCCAGCTGGGCCTTTGCTAAAATACTTCCTGCAACAGTTAAGGCCTGACAAATATAGTAGCCTGCATCAGACCTCTGAATGTTTGTAATAGTAAGATCTCCAGTAGGTGACACTGAACATCTGCTGCTGGGTTGTAGAGGCTGATTTGGAAAAAGCAGGTTCTGTGGAAGCAAATAAAATGTCATCAGAATTCTTTTCAATCCTCAAATAGAAAGAATAGATTAATTTGCTTGGGAAAATAGTAGCAAAGAAGAAAAAATCATTAATTTTCAATAGAATGAAGTGAATCCATAAAAGTAGAGTGAATTTTGCGGAAATTTTGATGACCTGAATTTTGTAAACGTTTCCAGAGATTCTAAAAATGAGATAGCATGAGAATAACAGAATTTCCTTTCATGATTTAAAAATGCTAGGTGAAATATAATAATGATAACAATAATATTAATCAATAGAGTAATGATAACAACAATATTAATAAAATTTTATTTAGGACTTTAAGGTTTACAGAACACCTTACAGAAACTTTTTTGTTGCTTACAAAACCTAGTGAAATAGGTGATATTCTTATTCCCATTTACAGATGGCTAAATTGAGCTTAAGTGATTTGCCAAAGGTGTAAATAGTAAGTGTAGTGAGTGAGACTGTGACAAGATTTGAAGTCAGGCTTTCCTGATTCCATCTTGGACATTCTATATTTATTGTACTGCCTCAAGACAGAAAAAAAGTATTGAAACAATTCAAAATGAAGTATGAACATTTAAACCAAATAATTGCACAGTAGCAATGATAGTATGTCAGCAATGATATGCAATTAAAATTGCAAAATGAATATAACTTAGTCATTTAAAAATTTTAAAAATCTGAGAATGTGTATGGCAAGCTTAAAGAAACCCTTAATACTGAAAACTTGATTTTCAATTTGGTAGAAGTAAGAATAGGGCCTGAGTAACTGATTTTAGGAGGGAGTGAAATAAAATAATGAGGGAAATGTATGACTACAAAAGTTCTTTTTTTAGGAAAGTAACATTAGCCTGGTTAGCTAGTGTTACCATAGCTCAAATAAAGAAAAAATTTGTTTCTAATCATTCTGAAATAAATTCTAGATTGGATTATAAATAAAAGTATATCAGTTTTTATGGTGTATTTACTTATACAAAAGAACATTCTAACCCTCTGGGATCAGTTTCTTAATATAGTAATTCATTTTTCCAGGTTAGTAATTAAACAGTTCAAAACCAGTATAATCAAGTAATAACATTCACTTAAAGATACAAGATGCATTTTCACCTTAAATGTTTTTACCCTTGAAATAAGACCAATAGAGGAAGATAAAATAGGGTATTAGCACTTTTCAATTACGCTAAATGACTTTAATCCAGCAAATGATGTCCTACTTTAATTAGAAGCTTTACTCTTTATTACTACATGATGAATGTCCACTTTATTAGATTCAAGTGTGTCTCTATAAGCCCACTTTACATAAACATTACCATATTATTAAAAGCCTTCTAAAAGCAATGATGGTTCCTAACATGTAAGTTCCACTTGTTAAAACTGAAAACAGTATTTCCCTCCTAGAGAAATTTTGTTACTTTAAAAGGCTACAAATCTTTCATACAAATGGATGCTATTTTTGGAATAAAATAATTATTCTATAGACTCTAAATATGTTGCTGAACTAAACCAATCTCAAAGATTGGAGGCTAAAGTCACTTGGAAATGATGCAATAATTCAAAGCCTGCATTTTCAATCAATTAGACGTTAGAATACTAATTTATGTAATACTAATATGTCATATGAGCTGGATACTCTTTGAGATGCCTCCTTCTACAACATGATATCAACTCGTCCAGTAGATTAGTTGGCGGGGAAAATCCCAAATGATTCAAGCTAACCCATCATTATGATTATGCGCTACTATGATTAGTAAAAGTGGATTACAGGAAAACAGCAACATGGCATCTGAGAGCCTTTGCTTACCTGAAAGTGTCTGGGTGTCTATTACTGCTAGGGAGCATCAGTAGCACATGTGAATGACATGATAGAGCACTAAGTTCATGATGCTACCATTTGTATGGATGTGTGGCCGTATGTTACTATAAACGTTGGATGTCATAGACAGATCTTTTTTTGATAGCTTCACAGTTCATGAATTGATACTATTAAACTTTACCAAACCCCTTTCCAGTGAGTGAGTCGTACATTTGTATGTGGTGAAGGAAAGAATAGGGAAAGAACTAAAATGAGGTTAAAAGTCCAACTATGCTGAAGTCAAATAGCTAAATATCTTCTTAATGCTAAATATGCAAAGCACAAACAAATAACCAGGCTAAATGTTCCTTAAATTGCAACCTTAGTTTGTCAAATGATGAAAGGCGGCTGACTTGATATGAATGTCTAAAACAGAATTTGGCAGGCGCAAAATATACAGGTCTTAGGCATCTTGCAGACAAAGTATGGGGGATAAGGGATTAAACAAGCTAAATTATGAAATGATCTAGGCCTAGGAAACACCTGGTTTAAAGGTCAAAGGACATACAAGTCTGATAATAATTCACCAGTAGTTTAATGGCTATTCTTTCATTTTCTCCCTAGTCCTTGTTTGGAGGAAATGTGACTATAATTAAGACATTGATGACTATTTGGATTTGACTAGAGAAAAGAGGGGGTGAAGAAAAAATCATAAGGAAGAATTGCATGAATGAAATGATATTAGGGTTTCTCCATGAATCCAAGAATGAAAGCATCTGAGTGAAACTAAGTTTTAACCAATGACTAGGGAGAAATTTATACTGTCACTGTATAATGAGAAATGGTTGAGGAAAAACAACTGTTGCTACTCTATGAACCACTATAAATCAGGCAGATATTCCCAATTTGACAAGCTCTTTTAGGAGAGTTTATTCTTAACCAACACCACAAACTCATGATTGGCTTCAAAATGTCCAATCTAAGTTCTTCCAGGGTATTTATTGGTACTCAGATGATTCTTATTAGAGGAGGGGGGAGACAATTCTTTGGGCTGGACTTGAAGAATCCCAAACACCTTCCTCTAGAACATCTTCTCTCAGAATTTTGAGATTCCTGAGTATCCATGAGGCATTCTATGGAATTTTAGGTTCAGCCCAAAGTTTAAATGAACTGAAATCCTGAAAGCCCAAAGTAACTATATGATTTGTGCTAGAGACTGTAGAAAAGCATAATGCTTAGAAACCTGGGGCAATAAGCTATCTAGGATCCAAACCTGGATCCAACAAGTAGGAAAAGAACAATTGAAACAAGACAAGATTTGGGACCTTTTGGCATATGATAGTCTTCCATTAATTCTTCTTGTTACTAGTACTCAATGTGAGATAGAAAAAAATAATTTTCCCTTGGATAGAACTTATACTTAAATTAATAAAAAGGATGCTATATTCAATACCTCAAAGTATGAATAAGGACTCAATCTATTTTTTTACTCTGGTAAAATGGGCTCTCACATGTCTGAATACACAAAAAGAAACTTACCCAAACATGATGCTTTCTTTGGTTTGAATGAATACATAGTTAACTTTCTATATCTTATATGGTTTTGTTTTACTTGGAATAACCTCGGCTTTCAAAAATTAATATATGCATATGATCAGGATAAGCTACATACAATTCATAAAGTTAACACTTTAACACAGTGCCTACATTGTGCTCAATCACATTTGTTGACAGAAAACCATTCTTTCTATGTATATGAATTTTCTCCTATCATATTTTAAATGTGAAATGAGAAAAAAAGAGAAAGTATTCAACTAATTTTGAAGAACACTAGAGGTTAGGGTTCAGAGGTCTGAAAGAAGCATTCAAGTCTTATACTCACCTGGCTGCCTTCTTTCTGCCAAAAAACAGCTGGCTGAGGGTTTCCTTTAGTTTCACAGGGAAATGTAACTGTCCGACCTTGGGCTACAATCTGATCTCTTGGCCTAACCACAAACTGAGGAGGAGCTACAATTTAAGAGGAGAGAAACTAAGTAAATATTAAACAGAAGATATAGAAATTACACCAAAGAGAAAACTTAGTTCTCTAATATTTGTTTTAGTGCCAAGAAGATGTAGCTAAAAAAAATTCTTATGTATTTATCAAAGTACACAGAACTAAATCACTCTCTATCACATGTAAGGTGGATACAATTGCTACAGCATTTACATTTTGTATCAATTCTTGCTACTCACATTTTAAAAGCTTTATATAATGGATTCCTGAGGCCCATGGATTTTTATGGACAAACTTTAAAATAAAGGTTTTTCACATATGTGTTTTTAGGATGAATTAATTTTCTAATTGGCCAGACTTACTTATAATATATTGAACATACCTCTAGAGGGTTCTTCTGAAGCTAGTAATAGTATCCAAATACAATTTAGGGAAGGGAAAAAATCACCCCCTCACACAGATTCTGAAATTCTATGAAGCCACTTTGGACAATGGTCTCCAAATTTCTTTGATTACATATCCCTATCAATTAAAAATAGATGCACCCTCAAAATAATCATTTTTAACTATATAACTTTACATTCATGCAGTATATGCATATGCAATGTAAAACACAAAAAAAGGATGGGCTAAAGATGACATAGTATTTTGATTCTAGAGTCAAAATCAATAAGGAAGCAGGTTTATGGAATGAGAGAAGGGTGTAGATAGATCTGTTCTTGTGCCCAGTCAGATCTGTACTTTAGTAAAGTCACTTTGGCAGCTGTACGTGTGGACAATGGATTGGAGAAAAGAGACATTGCAGTTAGGGAGACCGAATTATTCGTTAAGTTGAGATGTCATGAGGGTCTGAATTTGGTGGCTATGTAGACTGAGAGAAGGGAACAAATGTGAGAGATATGAAGGTAGAAAAGATGAGATTTGGTATCTGAATTCATAGTGGGGTGAGGAAAAAGGAAGAATCAAAAAAAAAACTTAGGTTGTGGGAATATAGGTGACTGAAAGGACAGTGGCACCCTTGGAAGTAACAGGAAAGTTTTAAAGAGGAGTGGGAGGTTTGGGGGAAAGATAACATGTGTTCTATGAAAGATAATATGTGATGGAGATCTCATTTTATCCATTCCTGATCAACCCATGTGACATATTATTAAAAAGGAGGTGACAATGATCTTACTAGTCACTACCCTCAAGCATAGAGCCCACTCTTCCAGGGAGCCTGCCACAGACAGCTGTTCTAGAGGGAGGGCTAGTGAGAGAATTTTCCCAATGACACCTGAGCAGCTGCTACCATGAATGCTAGATTCTCTAAAGGAACAATCTTCCCCAGGTTCAATGTGGGGAAGTTTGGGAGTCTGCAAGAAAAAAAGTCAATGGGGAGTGAGGTAGTCTTTGGAGATGGAGTACATTAGGGTTGTGTTGGAGATAAGCCTAGGACTGGCTATCACTGGGGAATGGGCTACAAGGGGCTGGGGTGATACAACCCCTTTTCATACTCAGTTCAAGAGCCTCCTGGGAGGTAAGGGCACAGTCATACTCCTTGGACTACCTTCTAAAGGAAATACGGAAAAAAGAACACCTTCCTATAATAGAAGCTCAAATACTCTATATATGGCTTCAAATACATGGCTTCATGGTGGCTCCAAGATTTTTCTCATGTAAGTCCTAGCTCAGTCCAAGTTCCTGACTATAGAAGAACTATAAGACTTGACTTGCCTTTGACATTTTTTGACAATAAAAATACATCTTTTATTCAGGAGATAGATAGCAAGGTATCATGGAAAAAGTTAGGTCTAAGAGTCAAAAGCCTTGGATTTGGGTACCATTTGGGTTCTGTTCTTTGATCAAGGTGTGGGAACTGGCACAATTCAGTCAACTGCTACAAATCTGTTTCCTCATATGTACCAAAATGGGACAGGAATCATGAAATCTTTAAGGTTTCTTCAAGCTCTTTCCCCTAAGAAACTTCTATTGATATCAATTAGTGAAACAGAAAAACAAACATTTCTGTTTCTGTGTCACTCTTATTGACTTTACAGTAACCTAAAACACTAGAGCTTCCTCTCCACCATCCTTTGAAGTTGATCTTTTGGAACTGAAGAGTAGGCCAGTAGAGTTACCCTTACTAAATTTCATCTTATGCAAAAGTCCAGCATTCTTCTTAATCAGGTCTCCTGGGATCCTGATCTGTAATTCAAAGTAGGAACTACTGTTTTCAGTTCATATTGCTTATGCCTCCAACTAAGTCTCTGATAAAATTGGTGAACAATATAACTTCAAGACAGATTTCTGATATCCCTCAGTAAAACTGTTACACAAAATTGACACATACTAGTTCATTTAAATACACTTGTGTATTGTCATCTAGCATATACTTTTCTATTTCATCAACAGAGTAGAATGGGGACAGATTAGTTCATTTTTGTCATTGTTTTTTGTCTACTTCATTTCAGTCATAAATATTTACTAAACACCTACTATGTTCAAAATGTAGCACAATGCTTGGATAAGAGTAAGTACACAGCCATTGTTTATTGAACTGAAATGGATTGATAGCACAAAATAATTTAGTAAATGCTTTGCTGCCTTCTAATTACATCTCATAGCATTTACATAATCTATAAGTCTTATTTTTAATACTTTTATTGACATTCTTTGCTTTATATCACTTTTATTTTCACATATATCCTAGCTCTTTCCTCTACCCAGTGAGCCATCCCTTGCAATAAAGATGAAAAATGAAAAAAAATCAGCAAAACCCGTTAATCATGTCAGGCAATATATGCAACATTGCACAGCTATAGCCTCCTATATGTGAAAAGAATTAAGGAAGTATACCAGTATTTTTACTGTTAAAAATAGGGAGGCAGATCAATCTGGAATAAACTATTTTTAATTAATCTAGGATGGTTTTAAATGATCACTAATATCCTTTCTAAGAGATCTCAAACCATTCTTTTAATAATATATTCTAGAATTTTGTCAGGGAGAGAAATCAAGGTCACTGTTCTGAAGTTTGCTAAAGGACTACCTCCATTCATCTTTGTAAAATTGATATAAACATTCTTCTGCCTTCCTGTATCACCTTTCCCATTCTCCAAGATGACTAAGTCAATGATTATCTCTACCAGTTCTTTAAGTAGCCTGAGATATAGCTGGTACATAGTAAGTATTTAATATAAATGTTCATAAAATGAAAGAATATTAAGTGCCTTCTTTAGAACAGTATTTAGTATCTAAATTACAGTGGAAGAAGGTTTGAATTCCTTTACAAGAAAAGCAAACCTTACTTTGGAGGAGCAAATATTTTAAATTTTTTTTATTTAAAAAATAATTTAAAAAGAGAACTGAATTTGGAGCTCATAGAATCATAGATTTAGAGCTGGAAGGGACCTTAGAGTTTGCTTAGTCCAGTCCCCTCAGGTAGATGAATTGAATGCTAGACTTGGAGTCAAGAGGACCTGTGTTAAAATCCTGCTTCAGATATTCACTATGTGACCCTGGGCAAGTCACTTAAACTCTTTGTGCCTCAGTTTACTCATCAGTAAATTGGAGTTAATAAAGTATCCATCTTCCAGGGCTGTTGTAGGGATTAAAAAATATAAAATATATTAAGTATTTTGTAAAGCTTAAAGCTCTATATAAATGTTAGATCTTATTCCAGTTAGTCCAGATACAGAACTCAGGCTCAGAAATGTTAAGAGTCTTGCCTATTATAAAACAGGTAGTAAATAATCGAGTTGGAATTCAAACCCAGAGCCACTTACTCCAAATCTAGTGCACTGTTGACTGTACCATGAATGAAAGACCTGAATTCAAATTTTGGTGAAACAGTTCCTTGCTATCTGTGTAACGGTGGTTAAGTCATTAAAATCTCCTGGGCTGCATGCAGAAAATAAGAGGGGTACAGCAAAAGATTTCTTGCAGTCTCCCTTCCAAAACTGAGTGCAAATCTATTATTCTTATATCTTTATCTGTAATATAAGCACAAGTTATAAAAGTGTTTTGAAGTTAAACTTCTGAAAAAAAATGGAATTGGATAGAAAAAGCAATGACTCTCAGAGCATTCGGAGTAACTAAAGCTTCAAATTCAACTAATGGTTTGTGACACAGATCTCTGTCATTTAGTCATTGATTTGTATAGGCCCAGATACAACATAAATGTAGCACAGGTCCAAAAATATACCCCGTAGGTATTCACTGTTTCAGTGTTAATGCAGAAAGAGAATCAGCATCTATTTTAAATAGCCTGATGAGATTTCTAGATTCTGTGGACTATCTCTTAAATCAAGGCATTAACCTAACCAGAAAGGATAAATCTACTTTGTAATATTTTCCTTTATTAGCCTCTGTTAACAAAAGACTTGTTCCTACAGTATGAAGGAAGTGGATTTATGGATCTATTTGGACAGAGTCTAGTACAGGTTGCCTTGTGTCTTCAGGAGATTACTTGCTTTTTCACAGTCTGTGTTATCCTTGCACAATTCTAAACCATCAGATACATTGATTTTTCATGTTTTTTAATAAAATAGTTTAAATCAATGTCATACAATTATTTCATAGTAATCAAAAGAACTCTCATAGAACTCTGCAATTTTTAAGTGAAATGAGTTGGCAACTTTTTGTTTAAGATCGTACTGAACATGTTGATCCAAAGCACAGAGAGATACTTGGCCCTTTCTTTATTTAGTATCCATTATTTAAAACTAGAATTCAAATGTAGCAAAGAAGATGCTATGCTATCTGTATGTAAGACTCTGCTTTATTCCTCTTAGCACTATTGTGCACATGTCATTATGGTGCTCTCTTAGACAATAAGAGAGTTAAATGTCATGTGATTTACATTGTAGTTAGATGTTAGCATATGTTACATGTAGTTAGATGATGCCTAAAACTTCAATTTGCTAATAGTGGTTGTTTCAATAGTTATGTGTACACAAGGTCAGAGGGCAAGATTCACATTTTTAAAGTTAATTTATTGAGGAGTTTATTGCCAGCAAAACTTATATCAGACTGCTCTCAGTAGGTCCCAATTCTAGAGTCTCAATAAATTAAAAAATGAAATTAAAGATGAAAAGTACTGAAGCACAGATCAAAAGACAGAAAGAAAGTTAAGAGAGAAGTGTCCCTCTCTTTTATAACCCAGATTTGGGGCTCTAAAACAAATTGCATGCATTGCCTCCAATTCCATAAGCCCTATCTCCCTGACCACCTGCATGGGAATCATCTTTGGAAAGGTATCAGACAAAGGAATTCATTTCTGAAGGCTAAAAGATGAAAAAAATGCATCAATAACCACCTCCAATTCCCTCTGTACTATATGAGTACTTCAAACTGCCAGGCAGGAATGAAATGTTTTATGAAGAAATGACTTTCTTGATAGCACCAATGGGAGGAAGAAAGCAGTAAAGCAGCAGTTCATCAGTAGCACATACAGCACAAAGACATGAAGAAATTAAGCATATAGAATTAATGTTCTATGCCAGATTTTTTTAATATAAGGAAAAAGTCATGACAATTCAAAATACTTTTTAAAAAATTCAATAGGAGCTAAAATGAGTAAGGTATAAATTTGGGAATATGGTTAGGGATTGTGCCAGTGATTTCATCAGTATAGTGAAAAATCTTCCTCTATCAATACAGGATATCACCTACTCTGCAATTAATACTCTAGAGTTGCCTAGAGCAGGGGAAGCAAGCACTGGGATAGATGCATCACTGTCCACAAAACCTCTGCATTCAATCAAACTAGATTAAAATGCAATTAAGAAATATTTAGCAAAATTTAAAAAGAAATACTATAAAATATAGTCAATAATAATATGTATGTTTCTAAGTCAATACATGGTCCTCAGGAATCCTTATTTAGGGCTTAATGGGACCCATTTCTATTTGAGTTTGATATCTGAATTAAATAACATACCTAGAGCCATATAGCAAATAATGCATTAGAAAAAATAATTGATCCCAAGTCTTCCTGGCTTTACTTTATCCACTGTACTAGACTGCCTTTTATGGTAGCTGAGAAAATGAAAATAGTCCCTTAAAAATTTGAAGGGGGCAAGTCTATATAAACATGAATTTAAATATCAACCAAAAGGAGAATATTAGACAGACCTATTATAGACATAGAATGGACCCTATTTACTTTGTATTATAAGATGATTTTGTTCATGAATTAATCTATAATATATGATCATGGGATCACCAATTTAGAGCTGGAATGACACGAAAGGCAACATAGCATAATGAAGAGAGAGCTAGGATCACAATTATTGTGTGATCATGAGCAAGTGACTTAATCCTTCTCTCCCTCAGTTTCCTCATTTGTAAAATGGAGATAACAAAACCTGTAGTACCCACCTCACAAGATTGTTGGGAAAACTGAATGAGATGCTGTATATAATGAGTTTTTTGAAACTTGAAATATGCTCTATAAATGACAGCCATGAAATGAGCTGGAATAAACAGTGTCTGGAAAATCTCTATGTTTAATAAGTGTTTGCAAGTGAAAGACATCTGGGCTAGAAGAAAAATATGATCCTATATAGTATGAATTCTGGAGAACTACAAGAGAATATAAAAAAGGACAATTGAGATCAGAAGTCTGGAACACTTCCCTTGAAACACTGTTATGAGAATTTTAATACAATACACAGTAAATTAGGTTTGATATGTGCTAAATTATGCTTTGATACTGCATTCAGTCAGCACTGGCTTCAATCAATGTCATGCTAAAGCTCTGTTATGCTAATAATAACTTGTGAAGGTGAGTAGGACAATATGGAAATCAGAAAGTTGAACATGAAGAGAAAGCATAGGCCTAAAACAAGGTAGGCTTTGAGAGGAGGAGAAGTGAGACCCCAAAGGTTAATCACATCATGTTCAGAGCAGTTTTACAGGTGAGTATGGCTTTCTCTGGCAGGAATTAACATGAAGATAGTGATGTTTCTGTTAGGAATATTAGTATATTGTACAAGATGGTTACAGTGGCATACAATGGCTGTATTTCTGTGGTTGCGCCTGAATGAATACACTTTTCATGTTACGTGAAGAAAACTATTCTGAAATTATGTACTCAAAAATTTCAAGTTGAAAATAAAGCAGATATTTTATAGAGGATTTTTATGAATCGTCTTTTTTTTATTTTCATGAAGCACCTTTAAAATTCTAATATTTAGCTCTGCTAATCTATATGTCTATTATAGAAGAATCACTTTCCTCACTATGATGAGCAGTAAAGATTTTGCAACTGGTCGAATAGTTTGATTAACTCATTTCATTTCAAAACATAGTCTTAGAGAACACCTTGTATAATGCTAGAAATTTGGATACGTACCATGATATTATAAGTGTGGTAAAATATGAAAAAGGCATTATTTTTTACTTGTCTCTTTCCTTATTCCTACATAGTTATTCAGTCTTACAATATGTCAGTTCTTCCTCCACAGCGTCTATATCATTTATTCATGGCCTCCATCCTAACTGGATTTCTGAATTGCTGCAATAGCTTCAGATATGGCATCACTTCTCTACTCCATCACAAAAGAAACAAGTTTTTCTAAGATCATTTGCTTGCCTTTGACTGTATTCTTGTGTATAAGCTAAGAGAAAGTGGAATTCTCTATAATACTGGTGACCAATTATTAAATTAGGATTAAAGTTTTTTTTTTTTCTATTTCTTCACTCAGGGACCAGCTCCTTTAGGTCAATTAGTTTTTGAAGGACATTGTTGATAGATGAGACTGACCAAATCTTCTAGGTACATACATTGTCATCTTGGACAGGGTCCCACCCAATTCTTCTTGCCCTTAGGAAATAGGCCCAAATCTTTGTACCCCACCCATTTGGAGTTTAAGAGTAATCCAGTTCATAAAGGAGACAACTGAGTGGTCTGGGTAGAGGTGGATTCTTTTGTCCAGATTGCTAGAGACAGCTAAGTCTCATAATGAAGCAATATTATCAGCAGGAGGAACTGAAGAGTGTTAGCTCACCTCCTCATTATTATGGCCTTTCTCATTAATTTTAATCTGTCAGGGGAACCCCTTTTCTAAAGGTATTTAAGCATTCAGGGATCTACATGGTTTTGTCCTTGGATGCCAAGATAAAGCTTTGACCATTAATTTATTCTCAACTAGCCTAATTAATAAATTGATTATTAATTATCCAGAAACTTTGCCTCAGACTTTTCCTTTGTCTCAGTACACACTGGAAATAGGAGTGTTTGGGGATTAAATACTATAGCAAAGGGGACTAAGAACACAAATAGAGAAGCTAAAGACTCTCCTTTTCATATGTTTGTGCTACCAACTGTGCCTTTGAGAAGAATGTAAGAGATCTTATTGATATGTATTATTATAGCTTTCCGAAAGCAAGGAAAAGATTAAATGAATCTCTGCCCGGGATTGTCCTGAACAAAGTAAGTTAGCAGTGTGCTGGGAGGTATTGGTAAATAGAAGCTGGAGAAAAGCCTCTCCAGGTAATTCCCTTCTATTTTCTCCCAATCCTTTCGTGTTTCTCCCCTCCCCCCATCACTGTCAAAACAGATTGGAAAGTGAATATGGTGCATAAAGGAAAAGTAACACCTACAGGGACAGCTGAAGTAAGAAACTGGGAAAGAGTTCTGTCTATACAAGTATGGGGGAAAGAGAGAAAGAGAAAGAGAGAGAGAGAGAGAGAGAGAGGGAGATGCTAGCTCTTTGCTCTTCAACCAAACAATCAGTCACAGTTAGACATGATCAAATTTAGTCTCATACACTTATTAGCTGTGTGATCCTGAGCAAGTCACTTACCCTTTATTTGCCTCAGGTTCCTCAACTGTAAAATGAAGATAAATATCATCTCCCTTGTTTTTTGTAAAGATAAAATTAGAATAATTGTAAAGTCACTTAGCACAGTAATTGGTACATAGTAAATGCTATGTAAATAATAGTTGCTATTTTTAAACATGGTAAATGCATATACAATGGAAGGGGGGGGTAGGTGAATTCCTTTTGCATAAGTCTGTCCTCATTAGTGGAAAATGATTACTTGAGGCTTCTTGCCTGTGAGAGGTGAAGTTGACAAGAACTTGGGTGAGGAGATATTCTAGATCTTCTGGCTTCTAACTTTGACAAGGGCACAGGCTCACGTCAGGGAAAGGTTCCTGGAAGAAGAGAACGACTTTGGTGCCTCAATTTTGTCACTTTGCTTTTATAGCAGATACTGCAGGGGATTTCCCTGTGGGTAAGGTTGGGTAATATCTTCCCACATTTGACCTGAGACATCTCACTCTAAGTGGGAGAGCTCATTCACTCTATGTATTGTCTGGTATATTCTCATCTCTGTTACTTCTCTGATTGCTTTCAAGAATAAACATGCTGTATGCTCTTGGCAAGGATAAATGGGTTTATTCTTCTTTATTATGTTCTGTGTAACTACAATGATCTTTGTGTAACTAGCACTTGGTAGGAAAAATTTAAGCTTTACAATATGTCTTGGGGCACTCCTTACCCTCTTAAAAGACAGCAATCAGGAAAGTGGTTTGAATCTTAAAATGATTTCCTCTCAACTAACAATATAGGAATGAGGGGTAAATAGATATAATTCTAAACTGGTACTCTTTGTCTGAGGAGTGCAGAATGGCTAGCCTAATGACCCCACTCTGCTCTTCTCAGAATTGCAGGAATCAGAATTTTCCTCAGAGAAGAGTAGGCCGATAAGACTCTAAAGTTAACCCATAATATTTTATGTATTGACCCAAATGAACACATATATATAACCTACATGAACAACACATGTACCACACACATACAAAAAGTGTTAAGTTGAGAAGGGAAATGATTATGATTGATTGGGGAGATAAAGAAAAGACAAATAGAGTAGGTAGCATTTTAAGCTAAGTTTTAAATATTAGACAGGATTTCAATAAATGGAAGGTGAAGAGATTTCCAAGAATAGTAAAGAAATATGAGCAAAGCATGAAGCATGTATCACATTCAACAAGTATTCCTATTTAACTGGAGTAGAATATCAAACAGATAATGTATTGAAAGAAAGTATATGCAATAAGTCTGGAAATTTAGAGGGGGCATCATACTGTGAAGGACCAGTCACAATGGTTAAAACCCTTTTTCAACAGTTTCAAATATATTTATTAAGCAATAGGGGGGTCACTGAAATTTTGTGTGTGTATATATGTATATATATATGTTTATAAATACATACATGCACATACATACATAAAGGTAATATATGTATTCATATACACATACTAATATACAAGCACACATATATTTAAAATAGATATATGTACATTTTTATATATACACACATATGCAGATATATATATTACATATTGAATATAATATGCAATATATATTACATACATTTCATGTACATATAAAGACATATGTTACACACATACTATAACATATATACACACATATATATGTATTCTTTTGAATTCTATGAATAATATAAGATGTAGTTGTTCAGTTGTTTCCATTGGAGTCACTAAAATTTTGAAGAGAGAGGTGATATTATCTATGCATTGAAGAGACTGGAACGGGAAGAAGTGGAGAAAGACCAATTATATCTCTATTCCAATATTCCAGACAGTTGATAATAAGAAAAAAAGTACTGGCAGTAGCAAAAAAGGAGTCAAGAAGAGATGCTAGAGATATTGAAGAAGTAGATGCTAAAGGGATCACTGAGGGAGAGGGAAGAAACAAAGATTCTAAAATCATGGATTTGGATTTGGGATACTTGGCGCCAGTAATTGAAATAGTCATAAGGAAGGAACATGTAGTAGTGACAAATAATAAGTTTAACCTACAACACCTTAATCTGAAGTTCCTAGGGAGATAATGAATATAGAGATTCTTTATAAACTATAGAAGATGTGAACCCCATCTCACTGAGTGGCTTATAACTAACTGTGAATATAATTCCAGGGTAGAGGGTCTCTAACATTCTAAATAAAGATATAACCTCCTAAAGTTATAACTTTAAAAAGCAATATTTATTTAGATATCTAGATTCTACGATATATACTTTTTAACTCTAGTCTTGTTACTTTGTAGTTACAGCTTACATCTCTTCCCAGAAAGGGATGTAAAAGCCCCAGGAAATTACTTGGATCCACTGCTATGCAAACATGACTAAAGGGGCTAAAAAAATGAGTTTACGTGGCTCAGCATGATTGGGGGAGGGGTTCTTTATCTGACTGGCATTTGCAGAACAAAAGCCTGGAATCAAAGAGGCATCGCTCTGTGTATAGTTTGTATTTAACACAATTATCTCCAAACATGTCTACACCCACCTATCTACAAAATACAATTCTTAGAGTTACAAAACAAAACAAAACACAAATATTCTTCCTCCCGAAGGGAAAAACATCCCCAATACTACATAGGTAAGTTTATGTCAGTTCAGCAGATATCAGGCATTTTAATTTTTCAACAGAGAATGAAATATATTATAGGATTTTAGACCTAGGGATGGAAGGACTCTCAGAAATCATGTAATCTGTCCTCATTTCACAAATCAGAAAACCGGGTGATTCAGTGATTTGCTCAAATTCACTCATATTGTAGATGCCAGAGGTGCAGTTCAAACTCGGATTCTCTGACTCTAAGACACATGATTTTTCTACACACTACCATAAGTTGCTAGTTGTGGTGTATCCATTTGATAAAGATATGTTATAAAGATTTTGTTGTCTAATTCAGAACAAAATAGATACAGTAGAATTGTTTAATTTGAGATTGTTGATGTGAAAAATTGTTCTGTGGAAGGAATGACAAATCTGGAGTCAAAGGACTTGATTTTGCATTGTACCTGACACTAATTTTGCCATGTGTCCTTTAACATTATTTCTGGAAATTAGATTCATCACATGTAAAATCAAGTGGTAGATTTAATGACCTCTAAGGTCCCCTTCCACCTATGATACTAACTTACTAACATCTCATTGATAATGTATTATTGCAAGAAGTGTAGCCAAATTCACCTTGTTCATATATTACCAGTCAATCAAAAGTTGGGGAAAGGTAACATTGAAGATTAGAGTGATAACTAGGCATGCTCATGTGATAACAGGTTCCCTTAGGGAAATGGGGAGTGTCTTAAGTACAGGAATAAAAAGAAATAGTCACACTGATAGATTTACTGGGATGTGAAGGTCCTAGATAGATGCAGAATATCCTGATCTTATTACCTTTGAAATAGAAAAAGTAGAAAAGAGTACTTTTGAAAAGTATAGTATTTCAGCTATATTGTGATTTAACTAGTCTATTGTCAGCCTCTTTGGGAATCTAAACACCATTTACAAAATTATTTCTATGGGAAAATACATTGAATTCCAAAAGTTTACTTATAAATGGAAGACTACCTGTATTTTTAAGATGAAAAATTTTGTCATTGTTCTGCACAAATTCTAACCCACTAAATTAAATTACTTTCAAGTTAACCAGTCCATCTTGTGTCAAACAATTTTGACTTTTTACTTTGTCTCTTAGTGGGAACTAGGAAATGGAATAATTTTTTTAAACTTATGAGTTCTACAGATAATTTTACTTTCATGGAATATACTATGAATTTAGGATGTGACAAATCATTAAATGTGGTTATTTTAAAACATCTAATCTTGACTACAGAACCTCTCAGTTTTCATCATCAGAATGTGAACATCTTGAAGGAGCATCTAAATAATCCTAAGATAATAGTAAAAAGAGAAAACGGAACATTTATATCTAAGAAAAACAAAAAATAGGGAGACCATAATGGGGAAAAATGGTTCTTCAAATAAATGCTGAGACAAGACATACACTCACTTAACCTGTCAAGATGCCATGACTATAATGTCAGCACTTTAGCTAAATTCAGTAGGCCCATCATACTCCATTATCTCATTTTTAAAAGATATCAGGAAGATGCCATTCTTCCTCTCCAATGCCAATCCGGCAAGACAGAAACCCAGAAATGTGGTAATGCTGGAGAGTTCTTTATTTATCTGAGTCTTCAATAAGTAATTCCAATATTTCTTATTAACACTAATTATGTTTTATATGGAGGTTTTATTTCATTGGTAAGTTTTTTCTTAGATTTTATGTGCCTACTATCAGTATGCTGGAAGGAAGTGGGTGTTTGTAGATGTAGACATTAACAATGCTATTTAAAATAAAAGAACAGTGGATTTTGGTATCAGAGGATTTGTACTTGAATACCTGGCTCTTCTCCTTCATTTCGACAAATCACTTTTCTGTGGGCTTCTATTTTCATTTTTGTTTGATACCCCTGGTCTAGATGATTTCTAAAGTCACTTGTCATTCCAAATCTTATAATCTTGATAACATAAATGTTTAGGGGAAGAATATAACCTATGGATGTATTTAGATGTGCCTTTACGTAGATCACACAGTGGATAAAGCATTATCCTGGAATCAGGAAGAACTGAGTTCATATCTGGTCATCTTGGGCAAGTCACTTAACCTGTTTGCCTATTTAACCTCATCTATAAAATGGGAGTAGCATTTACCTTCCAGACTGGTTGTAAAGATATAATGAGGTAGTATTTGTTAAGCACATAATAGACATTATACATAGGCATTCTAATAGGCTAGCTATCACAGTCAATGTTGGTAATATTCCTATGGTAGTGTTGACATTTTTACTAGATTTAAGTTATTTATTATTTTTTCTGCTACAGTAGATATGCACAGATAATATTCACATTCAATTTATTTGTAATATGGATCCAACTCGTGGGCAGAGTCTCTAGAAGGAAAGTTTCCCACATGGAGAAAGAAGTTAAGAAAGCCTGCTTCTAGGAGAGCTGTGATGAAATGGAATGGATGTAAGTTGAAGAGTCTGTAGAGCATGTGGAGACATTTGGGTTTTGGTCTGTTAATCACACAGTTAGGAGGAACTCTTTTGGATTTTCTCTGTAGCCAGAACTGGGAAAATCTTCAAATGACCCAACAGAGCCTTGGTCTCTTTTAAAAATCAGTCTTTTTGTCTGTTTTGTTTGTGGTTAACAGCATCTAGTGAGAGGTCATACTGTAAGGAGAGAAGCCTTGGAATTTTCTCCACATTGAGGCCATGTCCATTTTAGATGAAAGGATTAAAGCCTCTGGCCTTATGAGAGTAGGAGCGTCCTCTAGTGTCCCATGTTTTGGAGTCTGAATTTTGCAGCCAGCATGACTTTGATTCCCCAAGTAACAAGGAGTAACCTTAGAGAGTCACCTTCTGAACCCAGGTTATGAGTAGCTATGATAAGGATTCTTCCTGGAGCCAAGTTATACTTGGACATGAACTCGTAAGGATCAATGTTATGCAGAAACTGAACAAAGTGTGTTTCCCTGAGGTACTGGGGGAAAATATATGTACGTTTATTTTTGCTGTGTCATTGAAGCAAAAGTTCTTTTGTAATAGTGAATTAATGTTAAGTGATTAAATGAAACTGAGGTGCTTTTTATAGGTGCCTAAGATTTGGAGGTAGGGTTAGGGGTGGAGGAAGTCATAGTTGGTAAGAGCTCAGGACTAGGCCAAAAGAAAGAAAAGTTGGTCAAACCCCTCAGGGTATCCTAGAACCCTGAGGGCAGATGAAGTAGTCTGTCTAGCTCTGGTGAGGCAGAGCATATTCACCGCACATGATATAAGGACAACATAGAAATATCACACACACACATACACACACACACATACACAAATATATACATACACATATACACTATACACATACACACACACACACATATATATATAAATATATAAACAAAAATGTTGAGAAATCATTGCATAGTAGATAGTGTACAGGAATTAGACTCAGGAAGACTTGGACTGAAATGCACCCACTGACAATTATAACTTCTTTCTCTATGGGTAAATTATGTAGTCTCCTTAGGCCTTAGGCAACACACTAAGTTACTGAGTATAATGGTCACCAGAGGTAGAATGAGTTCCCATACTTCAATCAGTTTTAATATATACACAATACAGAGGCACAATCCCTAAAAAGTCAATACAGTTTTAAGCTATTAAATCTTAAACAATATATAAAATGTATATACATTCTATTTTAAAAATTATAGGAACTTTATATTATGAAGATTTTTACCTGATTGCAATTTTAAATGGACTTCATCATATGATGTCTGGAGTTGGAAATGGATTTCCACGAAGAATTCTCAGACATGATCATTTGGGGATGTAATGGTAATTTAAATGGGAAGAACTTTCAGATTCATTAATGGGCCCATGTGACCTGCTTAAATCACATGGAAACTTAAGTCACATGCGGTAGAAGGAGCTTGCTGAACATATAGAACAGGAAAGGTGGAGCAGAACTGAGAAGAAGTTGGTCAGGCTAGTCAGAGCTGGGAAGGACATAGGTAAACAGGTACAGCTAGGCTTGTGAGTGCTTGTTTGTGGGAAGACTCCAGTGGGGAGGTGTCACGGGGAGGTTTGGGAATGACTTTATCCCCTGCCCTGCTAATGCATATTGACTTCTTGCTTACTGTGATGGATTTGGCTTTCTGGTGTTCAGATTTGGATTTCTGGTATGTGAATAAATGTTTTTTTCTTCTGACTTCTATATGGAGAGTCTGTTATACTTTGCAATTCAGAATTATGCTGGCACATTCATAGTTTCCCTCGTTGCTGTGAATATTGCCTGGGTGATACAGAGGAGATAGTCTTATGCTTTTATCTTTCATTATAATTATATTTTTAAGGACAGGTTTAAGTTTAGAATGTTACATAATTTGAAGTAGAAATGAAAACTCCACTACTTCTTCTTTAGAGTTAAGACTTAGAAAAAATAATAATTTTTTCATGATGTTTACATTTTTCTAGTTTTATCTTTAATCATAGAATAAGAATAGTGTTGGTAATAATAACATTGATAATAATAATAATATTTACATAGCATGTTATGGTGAAAAAGTGCTTAACAAAGATTTCATCTTCCCGATAACTTGGTTATATGAGTAATGTTATTATTCTTGTTTTACAGATGACAAAATTGAGGCTGAGAGAGGATAAATGACTAAAGTCAAACAGCTAGTAAGTTACTGAAGCAAGATGCATACTCAGGTCTTCCTGATTCCCAGTCTAATGCCCATCTACTAGCTGAAGGAAAGGAAAGGGAAAGGGAAAGAACTTCCCACCTCAAGTGATGCATACATCCCTGTCTGTCAGTATGTGTGTATGCATGTATATACATATATATGTATATATGTACATGCATGTGTGTATATATATATATATAATATACATATATATTCAAAAAAAGAGGAATTTTGGAAAGAATTTGTTCTGAAAATTTGTTCTGAAAAGTGACATTTTAAAAGTAGATCAATTGATTCTTTTTATTTATCATCCCCTTCTTTATATTTTTCAAAAGTATTTTGGGGGCAGTAGTTCTACTGCGTGTGTGTGTGTGTGTGTGTGTGTGTGTGTGTGTGTGTGTGTGTGTATGGAGAGAGAGAGAAGAGAGAGAGAGAACTAATATATTGCTGTTGAAAGAAAAAATGAGCATGTTAATGAAAATGATGGTCTCATCTCTATGATTAGAGTGACAAAATTAGCAAGGACAATAAAGCAAACAAGAGTGGAAGATCACTTCTTAGATTCTCTTTTTGAAAAATTGGGATATTAAAAAAAGAAGTTTGAGTTCCTGTTACCTTTGCTTAAAATACTGGACCGAATCAGATTGAAATTAGTCAACCTCACCTATCACCTGATCAAAACATATGGTGCAATGAAAAATGAATTGTTAATAATTACTGAATGAGAATTTACATAAAGTAGCTAATTAGTGCCAGGTGCCATAAAACATTAAACACATATAGAAAAGTGATGATCATGACTTGTTATGTGGTGACAGGTTTTATAGAGACAGATTCATTGTGAAGAATGAGATTTGAAATCTCCAAACTTAAAAAGTGATATACAATATTTATGAAACCTCTGAGAAATGTGATATATTTAATGTAAACTTTCTTACACAATGGCTACATGCCATATTTGCCTATGTTAAGGGGAAAAATAAATATAATAGTGCCCCTGGTGATGGAACTAGTATACTGAATACAACATTATCCAATGTTTTGTTTTGTTTTTTAAGAAGCCCTCTGTTTTTCTGCTGTACAGCCAATGCATTATTAATGTTCATCCATCACTTTCATTCCCAAAATAAATTGCACAAAAAATCCTTAGAAACATTTTGAAATGTGAGTATATAAATAAAATTGAGAAGTTGCTGCATCTGAGTCAAGAAGGTATCTCCTTGTGCACTACACATATTTAAATGTACATGTAATAGCCTAGATTAACGGAGTGTTTTTCTAATTTTTCTCTCAGAATACACAAGCATAAAGGAAAAGAAAGAGATGGGAAGGATATTTTCCAGAATGCAATATAATCTAGGAAGTCCAGAATAGCTTGAACAAAGTAGAGAGGAAGTCTACTTTGATGGCTAAAAAGGTAGCATAATGTAATAGAAAGAACTGAACTTGGAGACACAAGATCTGAGTTCAAATTCTAGTTCTGCTTGTGTGACCTTTGGCAACTATCTAAAGTTATCTAAATTTCAATTTTCTCATCTGTAAAATGAGGATATTGAACTAGATGATCTCTGAGTTCTTTCCCAGCTTTAGATCGGTGAATGGCTTCTTTCACATGAATTTCTGACATTTTGATATTATATGTACATATGTGTATATATATATATATATATATATATATGCATACACACACACTTATATATGTGTATATGTGTGAGGTGTGCACACACACATATATAGCCTCATTGTTGCTGTTACTTTCAATCAATCAATAAACATTGACTGAGTGTCTACTGTATGTCAAGCAGTGTTGTAAGCACTGGGGATGCAAAAAGACACAGAAAACAGTCTCTACCTTCAAGAAGCTTACAGTCAAATAGAGGAGACAGCAAAGACACTATCTATCTATCTAAACAAGTTGTTAGAATAATTAAAAGAGGGAAGGCACTAAAGTCAAGATAGGTTGGGAAAGGGTTCTTTTAGAAAGTTGGATTTATGTTGGGAATGAAAGTAAGTCATGGAAACCAGTAGGCAGAGATGAGGAGAGAAAGCATTCCAGGAATGGGGAACAGGTAGAAAAAATGCTCTGAGACAAAAGATGTAGTGTTCTCTTTGTGAAACAGCAAGGAAGTTGGTGTCACTAGATTAAGGTTAGGTTATTGTGGACTTTGATTGCCTAACAGAGGATTTTGTATTTTATCCTGGAGGCAACAGGGAGTCCTCAAAGTTTATTGAGTTGGAGGATGATGTGATTAGACCTGCACTTTAGGAAAATCACTTTAATCACTGAATGGAGGATGAATTGAAATGGAAAGAGCCTCAGGGCAGGCAGACTCTGTCAAAAGAAGGGGATATATTTGAGAGATGTTGTAAAGGTGGTATTGGCAGGCCTTGGCAACAGTCTGGATATGGAGAATAAGAAATAGAGATTTATCCAGGATGATGCCTAGGTTGCAAATCTGAGGGACTGGGAGGATGGTGCTGCCTTCTATAGTACTAAGGAATGTTTAAGGAGAAAGATAATGAGTTCAGTTTTAGTCATATTGAATTTAAGATGCCTACTGCACATCGACTTCAAGGAGTCTGAAAGGCAATAGGAGATCCAGAATTGGAGATGATCAGAGATATTGGGGCAAGACAGGTAGATTTGAAAATCATCAGCATAGAAATTTTATCCATGGGAGCTGATGAGATCACCAAGTGAAGTAGTATAGAGGGGGAAGAGTCCTCAGGACAATCCCTGAGGGACACCTACATTAGAAGATGTGACATGAGGGAGGACTCAGCAAAGGAGGCAGAGAAGGAATCCTCAAAGAGATATGTGGCAAACCAGGAGAATGGCAACTGTATTCTCTCTGCGTATTACAGTTAAATGTATGGAGTACATTTGTTTCCTGTTGCTTGTCACTAAACTGGAATCTCTATATGGCACCTCACTACAAATGAAATTTAATAAAACTAGGTTCTTTGAAACTAACATCAAACATTTATTAAACAAAGAGCTTCAAGGGCCTCTAACTCAACAATAAAATGGATACACAAAATAAAGTAGCTCCACTTCTCCAAGATCCTATTTGTGAATATAAACTAGAACTTTTAATGGAGTTATAATTCATACATGGTGTATTAAAAATATGTTCATGTAGATAAGAGATAAAAGTAATCACAATATATTTTAAAGGGATGTTGTTCCTTAATTATAGACAAGTTAAGGTTTGAAATTTTATGTGTCAAATTTATTTATTGTGTATTCATGGAAAAAAATTGAAAGTTTCCACGAAGTCATGCATCACTGGTTTGCCTTTGATGGTTTAGTTAATTTTCATCTGATATGCTCAGGTTTTATTTGTGATATTTGATGCAGTTGGTGCCTAGCATATGGTATGCAAGATGCAAAATACAACAGGCCTCAGCTTTAGGAGCAAGGCAGCTGGTGGATTTGACAGTTCTGTTCCAAATTACTCATTGTGTTTTGAGTTGCTGCTAGGAAAAAAATGTGTTGCCCATTTCCAAAATAGATGTTCTTTTTTATTTATAAGCTGATGAAATACTTCCAATAGAAAATAAGACAGATGGGTTTAGGAAGAAAGATATTTATCCCTATACTGTTTACTTCTGCTTTTTCCCTTATCAAATGACTTTTCCAAATGAACAAATTGATATTCCAATAGTTTCAATTAACTACATTGCATTTTTTGTTTTGATTTTTGCACAAATAATGTTTACAGAACAGTAAAAAGCCTCAACATTGAGGCAGTGCTGGAGAGGTTGTATTCTTGGACTAAAGTAACAATAAGTTTTTGCAATGCCTGAAGTCCATATGGAATTTAGATCAAAATGTTCTCAGAAGAATGTGAAAGGAAAAGAAAGGGATTCCAGAGAAGAGCTTCCTAAAATAGAAGAGATGACTTTGCCTGTTACCATTAAAATTTACAACATTGACATTCTCAAATCAAAAATGTTTCTTACAATCTCAGGTGAGACCTCTGGCTAGGAGGGCATGATTGAATCTACAGTTTGCACAGAGAACAGACATAGTTTTCTTAAATATAGTTTAAATGAGAGTCATCTACATTGATAAAACTCCTGATTAGACTAATGACTCTAAATGAGATTCCACTAAAGACAAGTTGGTTCAAAATGTAGTAATTTGTCTCCTAAGAGTAACACAACAGAAGACTTTGGAATAGTCCTATAGAATGCGCATTATTTTCCAATTTTATCTTAAATTGTATTAAAGATATTGGCATTGGTATATAAAGCTCTGGAAACAGATTTTCTTAGAAATAGACTATCCTATTTCCTAACCTGCCCCCATCAGCAATGATCTAGTTGATGAATAGGTGAATCAGAGTAATTTTGTTTTCCTTGAAGAAGACTCATTGTGTCATGAGCCCTGTGACCTACTCTGAATGCAAGATGAAGTTATCATTTTACACTCTATAACATGAGAAATGTATCTTCTGCTTTAGCTTTAATTTTATAATTTATATAGATACTTCTAAGTGCTATGACTTAGCAACACAATAGCAAAATGAATCCAATAGGTAGGAACCTGTGATTTAAGGAGTAGTTGTATTGTACAACTGAAAATTCAAATTCTCATAATAATTTCTGTTGGAAGCACTGACAACATATCCCTGGAGTACTCTAACAATCCCTCTTTGCTTTGGTCAAGTATACTTTCCTAAAGATCTGTTTGTGTACTTTGTAAATCTAAAACCAACTAATTACAAAAAGTTGCATTTTTTTTCCGTAAGAGGCATTTGTCCTTAATTACACAATGTGTAAATTTATTTTGTTTGTATTGGCAGGCTGAAAAGGTTTGAAACAATTTTAACTACAAAAAGAGAGTGGAGTGACCAGACACTGATGGAAAAAGCTGTTCCAATGCAAGAAAGAAAATGTAAAATATTATCTCATTAGCTGTACCTCCTTTGATCATATTATAAAAAATATCTCCAAATTACAAGTAGAACTCAATTTTAAAGTTGTACACATAAAGTGATTTAAAGTTAGAAGCACATTTTTTTCATATTTTTGTTGCACTATCATAAGCCATGTGAGATAGATTTATGAAATGTTTGGATTTCCCAGAAAGAAGTATAATGCTTCAAAGTAGTCCTCTTTAATTTTGGTCAATTAGCAATTTAGGAATGAATTTCAAATTTAAGGAATAAAAAATAAAATGAATTTAGAAATGCCGAGCAGATTGTGGATCCTAAGTCTACATTAGATTTTTTAAATTGCTGTGCACACATATATTTACTACGTTTTAACTCTAATGGAAATTGGTGACACAATTGTCTATGTTCTGAGAACTTATGTTACACTATAAATCAGTCTGGCATGACAATAACTTATCAGCACAACACATCTGCTGTATAGAGAAGTACACTTCAGACAGGATTTCTACTGTCATTTGAAAATTGGAGTTCTCATAATGAGTTTTGACAGATGCTGAATCAGCATGTACTTGAGAGCATTATCTTTGCTTTAGACAAGTTTGCCTATTTCATTATATATCTTTTTAAAGCAGTATTTTGTTTTTTCCAATTACATATAAAGATAATTTAAACATTCTTTTTAATAAGATTTTGAGTTCCAAATTTTTCTTGCTCCCATATATGTAAGACTATATTATACTTATTTCTACTTGTCATCTGTTTCTCTGTAGTTGAATATCATCTTCCTTCATAAGTCCCAAGTGTTTCCATATTTTTCTAAATCCAACACAACTAAGAATGGAGTGGTTTTTCCTGTTTTAGGTGCTTAAGTATTTAATGATAATTTTAAAAGTTCCCAATTCCAAAAGGAAGCTCTTCTGATGTTTATAAAGATTTTTTTTTACAACTTTTATCATTCAATTAAGAAATTTCATTTTAAAATCACCCCCAATTTATAGCAAAAATAAGCTATTTAAAAAAAAAAGTTTATTACATAAGAAAAAAAATAAATTGAAGAGGAGTAGTTCTAACTCATAGATCCAGAGATGGCTGTTGGAATCATTTTCACGTGTGATATAAAATAAAGTAGCATAATACTCTCACATTCTCTCCCAGTTTATATCATTTAACTGTTTACATTCTTTCTTAGATTTTCTCATCTGGTCAGAATTTCCTGATGGAAATGTGAAAGATTACTTAAAATGTCCATCAGTATGAGCTTGTATGGCACTTTTCTTCTCTTCTTTCAAGATCCAGTGTAGCTGCTAGTTCCTCCATTTAACCCTCCTTTATTTCCTTAGATGAATATGATTCCTTTCTCTTTAGATTTTCTTAGTCAACAATATTCTACCTTATATCATTCTTAATTTTGCAGATATCTTATTAAATTATAAGCCCCTAAAGGACAGAGACTGTACTGTATTGTTTTTCATCTTTCTATCCTTGGTAACTTGTATATACTAGGTGTTTAATAAATAGATGCTGAACTGAATTTACTACATTACATCTTGAGTATGGAGAGGGCTCAAGTTTTCTCACTTACAAAATGAGCAAAGTGAAGTAGAGGATAGACAGTATAGTTTACATATCTAACACTCTAGTACTCTGTGCAATTTGAAAAGATCAATCTTCATGAATATTGTCTGGAAAATAAAACTGATTGACCCAAATGCTGTGGTAACATACATGAATAACTTGGAAAAGTAACAGGTACATTTCAAAAATACTAGGTCAATGTCTAAGAGATGTGTGTGGGAGAAAAGTAAATACCAGTAAAGGTGACATTAACTTTTGCAGGTAACTGACGGGTCATTTGTTTTACTGCAGCAGTAATTTCATATGTAGCTCTCTGGAGTATACATTTACTTAAATAAATTCATGTATTTCTTTGTATTATTTTTATTTCAACCTACTTTTAATGGATTGGCTATAAGTATTCCAAAAGATTAAATATAGATGGGCAAAGAGTGCAAAATAAATACATTATCAAATTATTTTTTTATCTTTATTATTCTCTGAGTTTTTATTTAATTAGTATTTATAAAGGATAATTAAAATATTATGTAATAGATTTAACCTTTCAAATTCCATATTGTTATTAACAAACTATCAAATAAATGTTGACTAGTATACATGCTTTTGCTCTTAGTAGTGTGAACCATTTTTTTGATGAGTAATTTGAAAAACACAAATCATGAATTTTTTTGTGTGTATAAAATGTTATAGTTGTTCCAACTCTCCTGCCGCATCTTTTAATAACGAAGTAACTATCTACAATATCAGGAAGGTAATATTAATTTGATGACTAAAGCATTTAACATACATTTATTTTAAAGCATGCAGATAATAATCAAATAGCACTAAAATTGACTCCCTCCCCTCCATCAAAAAAAAAAAAAAGCTGTGACTGAAAATAGTTAAAAATGAAGAGAGGAAGATAATTAATAAATTCCTTTATAAACCTTGAGTGTAGGTATTCTTTTAGCAGGCTCCTCTGATCATTGGGTTTTAGAGATACTTCACAGATGAAAAGGGAAATTTATTGTCCATCTCTTTAAGAAAATTCAGTCACATACTTTTTTTTGGTACCCAGATAATTGCCTCTATGTGAAAAGCCACTACATATAGTTTATCCAAAATGATAAAGTGATGAAACAATTAAAATAACTTTCTTGATGGTCAAGCCCTCACCTAGTATATTAATATTACATGGCATAGGTGAACTAATATACTTCATTCAATAAAATGTTGCTTGCATGAATTATGAAGCATTGCATAAAGCCATGCTAAATGGATAGAAGGATGGTTACTTACCAACAGGACGAGCTGTTGACATTACAATGGTGTGGTGAGAACATAAAAAAGAAATCAAAAAAAAAAAAAGAAAATTGTCAGAATGCATGATGAGTAATGTTACATTAAAGAATGGACAGTAGAGTGAAATTGAAATTAGAAATTTAAATGTGACCAGAGCTTTAGGTTATTTCCTTAAAAACAAAAAAAATAAAGCAACCTTTTTTCTTTAAAAGAATAAATACACAAGGTATCTTAGAAATGTTTACAGCGAATCAATTGATAGATATTTTGGATAAACTTATATGTCAATTACCACAATGAATGCCTTTTCTGAATGAAACTACATTGTCCTACCAAAATATTATGGTATTTGATGATAATATCTATTCTTGTTAATAAAGGAAGTTATCATTATCTAATTTAAATACCAATTGAATTTTAGTTCAGGCTAGTCAGAAATATTACAAGGGCTATAGAAAAGCCCATGACACTACTTTCACTTACTGATAACAGCATATCATTTTTCATCCACCAAAAGAATTGATAAAAATATAACACAGGTTGAAATGACCTTAGAGATTTCAATTTAGTACCTTCCAGATTATTGTTTACTTAAATTCCATTTGAGGGAGGTGTGACAAAAGAAAGATTGAAAAGCTGATTTTTTTTTCTGTTAAGAATGACTATAAAATGACACTGCAACAAATGATCTCATGATTATGCAATAATCTGCTTGAGAATATTATTACTAGAACACTGTAACTAATGTGAAAATACAAGGATGTTATGAGAATCTCAATCTCAAGAAGTTTTACAAAATTTAAATAAAACTTAATACACTAATCAATGAATCATCAGTTATAATTCTAGACAAATATTCCAAATATGAACCTGCATTATTTTTCTCTTCTGAAGAGAAAATAGATGTACTTAGCAACATTTATACTTTAAAAGTATATTTTATAAAAATGTGAAAAAAAGCTAGCATACTATTAATGGTACAATGCAGAAGCTGAATCTACCTCAACATGCAACCAAAATGAATGATCTATTTACAGTATTGATATTGCTATAGTAAAATTTGGGGAGAGTTTTGTTTCTGCTTCTGTTTTCTTTCTTTTTTTTTATGTTAGGCATTTATATAAACGTACAATATCTTACTTCATAGCATTTGCTATGAGTGGTATGGATTTCCAAATCACATGATAATCTTTCCTGTTTCTTCAGTGTTGATAACTAAAGTCAATTCCTGCATCAGAGGTATAAATTCTGTGTTTCAAAATGTATTTTGAAACACTGTTATAAATATATTCATATGGACTGGGGTGGGTTGATTGATTTTAACAGAAGGGAAAAAAATACATGGAGGAGAAAAGACAGTTCTCACTCAATGCCCTTTTATTTACCTTTTCACTTCTTCTAAATACAACTGAAAATGACTACTATTGTGATATAAATAGTTGGTGTAGGGTTACAAGATTTAGCAATGAGATTTCTCCATCTCTTTGCCAATGTATAGTATGAATGTCAGTTTATGTCAGTTTGGATCTATTTATTTCCATAGTCATTTCATTTTCGTTTCACTCTAAATTTCAAACATTTTTGGTTCTGACTTGTATGCTCTGAAATCCAGTACTTCATCCGTCTGAAGGCAAAAAGTAACAATGAAAAATAATCTAATGAATTCTTTTTCACTTGAATTTAGATGAGCTTTGAAGGGACAAGCTTGATTCTTATGTTTGTCAAGGTAATAAACTAATTTTAAGAGAAATGAATGTAGATACTGAAATGAGTAAATGGAAGCAGCATTCACTCTGGAATCAAAAGATATGTATTTGAATCCCACTTTCGATACTACCCTTGTGGCCTTGCATGAGTCATCTAACTCTCTGGGTCTCATTTTCCTCATTGTCAAAATGAGGAGGCTGAACTAGATGATCACTGGTATTCCTTCTAAGTCAGGCTCTATGACTCAATGATCCAACAAAATTCGTAAGGAATTCAGTCAAACTGTGTATATTCACTACCAAATAATAACCAGTTTGACTGAATTATTTAATTATTCGTTTTGAAGTTAGAGAAAAACAGCCATATTGGGAAAACTATAATTGCATAAGAATGCTCTCACTCATGGATGAATTCTTAGGAACAAAAGGAGCATTCCACTCATATAGAGCTTTGCAACACAGAAATGGGACAGGAATATTTGGAGAGGTAATTTAATGAGAATAGCTAGCACTAAAATAATTAAAACCAAAACAAATTTTTTTCTCCTCTGATAACATTCCCTTTTCAGTAGTTTAATAGTGTAGGGCAAAATTTAGCTAAAACAGATCAAAATTTTTGTAAAATGTATTACTAATTCAAAAATTTTATAATAGAAAACAAAAAGTGATTAAAAACTGTGAAAAGTAGTCTCCAGGATTTCATCATAAGCATTTTATATATTAAATGATTATTTAAATAAATAAGCAACTCATATTTTCATACCATTTGTTTCACTGGCAAACATTTTCCAAATGGGAAGATAGTTATCTTTATATTTTCCAAAAATTTAAAGAAGGAAAAATTACTTTGTGTATGATTAGGACATCCACATTGTTTTGTCAAGCCTTTGAACAAAGACTTTTATGGCTAACTAGAAAAAAAAATCCTCAGATCACTTGAGCAGTAAACATTGACTAGACATTTTAAAGAAAAAAGAGGAGTATTAGAAGGAGTCCTAGGATTCAGACGGTCTGAATTCTAGTCTTCTATGTGTCACTAACTAGTCTTGTATGAAAATCACTTTACTTTTAGAATCTCAGTTTCCTTACCTTTGAAGGGAAAAATATTGACTGTATAGTCTCTAAAAGTTATCTTCTAGATATTCTGATACCCATGACATTTTAATACCAAAAGAAAAGCACTGCCAAGTAGGATGTACCTCTTCACTTACTTTTCATAGGTATGTTCATTCTAACAAAAAATTTTCTAGGTAAATAATTTATTCATTTTTTTCTAGATCAACTACCACATTTAAGTTTTAACAGGGTAAGTGAGAAAGTTAATTAAATGAATGAAAATAGGAGTACTGATTAATATGGCCTGACATTATTTAACATATTTAAAAAGGAAGTGTTTCTCAGCATCCAAGAGGAAAAAGAGAAGGTCTTTTCTGTTCTAGAGAAAAAGATGGAAGTAGCAGCACTCAGTTCTTTGAACAACCCAGAGTGCTAGTACCAGAGCTACCACTACATTCCTTGTGGGAAAAAAAAAAAATGTAACCTCCAAATTCTCTTCATCTTTCAAGGGGGCTTTGATCTTTCAAATATGCACCACTATGAAGAAAATGGTCAAAGATATATAATTGGGATTCAGTAGATGAGGAAGAAGTACAACTTAGGTCAACAGAATGAAGCCATTTGACTTTTCAGATGGCCCCTTTACTTAAACAAAGTAATATGATCGGAGAATGCATCAATCAGTAAAGCTCAAGGACTGATTATGAGATAAAAATACATTTGCAATTTTGTGTGAAGTTATATGAAGTTAAATGTGTCTATTACAACTGCCTAAATGATGGTACTGTCATTGTGTACCTTGGAATATTTATTTTTTTCTTATATGGGTCAAATGGTTATACCTAAGGGCCAGTTAATTGATTCTGGTTTACTCTGAGGTCAAGCATTTATGATAATGCTTTTTCTCCTTCATAAGTGTTTTCACTGACTTGATAAATATATTCTTTGGCAGGGATAATGCATGACTTTTGAGAAGTGAAAGTCATCTTAAGACAGTCTACTTCAGTTTTTAAAGTTTTATGATATTAAAAAACCAATTAACTATCTAATATCCCAATTAAAGTTGTTTTCGAAATGCTAAGTCACTTACCTCTAACAGTGAGGGTAGCAGAGGCTTCCACTCTTCCAACCCGATTCTCAGCAACACATGTATAGGTGCCCTCATCTGAACTCATGGCCTTTTTAATCCTCAATGTGTAATCATCTTTGATGTCGAATCTAAAGCAGAATAATAATTCTATGTGATTAAGGAACTGTTTGAGGAAACAAAAGTTTCTCATTTGAAAACTATAATGGGATTGCACCTAGTGCATATATTTGTATGATTAATTATTTAAAATTGGATGACAGGACTCAGCAATTGTCATGAGATTTTCACTGCAACATGGAGTAGTCAAAAAATCTTTTAAGCAGTTTCAGCATATTTATGCCATGTTAGGATATTATCAATTAATTAATAAATCAGCAAGAATTTAATATGTATGGCTATGTACCAGGTACTGAACTAATCACTCAGAATACAAAGTAAAAATTGAAAACGTTCCCTGCTTTTAATAAGGTTTGCAATCTAATGTGGGAGACAATATGTTTGATACAAGGGTGAGTAGTGTGTATAAATAAAACAAGATGTTCAAAATATATTAATACAGTTTTAAGCTATTAATATTACTTATGTGTTCAAATATAATATAATACATTAATATCATCTGTATATAAAAATACTGGTAAATATTGAAAGCCAGCACTATGGAAAAGAAAACAATATAAGACATACTTTTAGTTTATCTCTTTTTTAAGTCTAGATAATCAACAACAGCAAAAAATAAAGTCCTGATTTATAGTATTTGCTGATTTCTAAAGTGCATATGAATATATGTATTTGCTGAAAATTGAACAATCACTTTTCTTAAGACAGTATAAGCTGGCTATGGTATGGTTCTACGTATTCTCTCTCTCTCTCTCTCTCTCTCTCTCTCTCTCTCTCTCTCTCTCTCTCTCTCTCTTTCTCTCTGTCTCTGTCTCTCTCCATCTCTCTGTCTCTCTGTCTCTGTCTCTCTTTATCTATGTCTTTCTCTCACAAACATTTTTAAAATTACTGACATCATGCTATATAACTGAAAAAAAATTGTGTGGTCAATTCTTAAGTATATATTAACTATAAGAGTACTATTGTTTATCTCCCAGTAATAGCAAAAGTAAGTGCAACATGCTGCTAACAATGTTTCATACATTACAGTTGTACACAAACATTATGTCTCTATCTCTATCTATCTATCTATCTATCTATCTATCTATCTATCTATCTATCTATCTTTACAGGTTTCTAGAGCTGTTAACTTTGTTTGTTGAAGAGTCTGAGACACATAACCTTACACTCTAAATTGCTTTCCAATCTCCTTACTGAATTGGGAAATACAGTTAAAAACTAGAGGACACTGAGATATAAAACAGTCACTTTCAAGTATGGTATAATATTACTCATGGTGTACATGCAATGGCTAGAGTCTGCATTTAATTAAGCACAACAAAATAAGATAGAACAGATGAGAAAACATTACTAGTGAGGAAATTTTAATAAAATATTGGGTGATTTTGATTGTGAAATTTGGCAGTCTATTTTCTATGAATGCATTCATTGTTGCCAGTTTTGATTAATGACAGTTGTACAATCGTGTGCTGACAGTCCCTGCCATACAGACACATATTATTCTGATATGAAACACTGCTGAAAAATGCAACCCAATCATATTTGGCCCCTGGACAACATGTGCTATCATCACTGTACCGTGAATTGAGATTGATTGGTAACCAGCTGTGACAAAGTGGGAAAAGGAGCTTTGTCATTTTCAAGGGAAAAAAAACAAAACAAAACAAAACAAAATCGTGTAAAAACCATTATCATCTGTTTGGCCAAATAGAAATAAAACAAAATAATTAATATCTCAAATTTTAAGCAAAATTATATTTAAAGTTCAATTTATATAGATATTAACTTTATTCAATTATCTTTTTATTTTTAAAGATAAAAAAGAATTTTTGTTTAATCATGTTATACTCTAAAACAACTTCCTTATTCATTTCTTCTGTAAGACTGTTTTATTTATTTTATGAAGATTGCTCAATGACAGCTAACAGGAAAACTTTTTATATTTAGTGGCAAAAGTATTAATTTTATTTGAAGTATCTTGGACAATTTAGGTCAAACAATGTCAAGATCTATTTGTGCTTTTTGATTCCTTCTGTAGAGCGAATGCCTCACTATGAAGTATAATCACCATTATCAATACTATTGTCTTAGTTCACATTTATATAGAGCTAGATGGTTTAAAAAGTACTTTCATTAAAAACAATTTGGTAGGGAGACGGAGCCAAGATGTTAGAGAAAAGCCAGGAAGCTGCCTCAGCTCTCCCTGGTTTCCCTCTAAATAACATTACATCAAGCCTCTAACCAAATTCTGGACTGACAGAACTCACAAAAAGACAGAGTGAAACAATTTTCCAGCCCAAAATAACTTAGAAATCCAGGAAAGATCTGTCTCACTTGAGCAAAAGGGGAGTGTAGCCCAGGACAGACGATGTCCAGGCAAGCACATGTGAGGATCTTATACAGCACGAATCAGTAAACAAGGTCCTGTGGTCCTGACTAAGCAGGCCAGTGGCACAACAGGACAGTTGTGAGGCCTCCAGCATCAGTACAAAAGGCAAACTGCAGCAGTGGAACTACTTACACAACCAGTATGAATAGGCCTGGCCATCTCATCATAGTAGGCAAGCTGATAGTGCTATAGACCTTGGGCAGAAAACCAGTGTCCAGGTCCCTGGCTTCCAACACAGGAAGCTTGGGACAGTGCCTCCTGTACCCCTGGAGCAGAGATCAGCTTTAAAAGTCCAAAATAGGCTAGAAAATGAGCATTAAAGCAAGAAAAGCCCTGATCATAGAGAGCTACTATGGTAACAAGGAAGATCAAACCACAAGCTCAGAAGAGGACAATAATGTCAAAACACTGACATCTGAAGCTTCAAGGAGGAACATGAATTGATCTCAAGCCCAAGAATTCCTCTTCAAAGAGCTGAAAAAGGATTTTAAAAATCAAATAAAAGAGGCAGAAGAAAAAATGAGAAGAGAAATGAGAGTGTTTGCAAGAGAATCACAAAATATTCAACAGCTCAGAAAAAGAAAACAAGTCCTTAAAAAGTAGAATTAGCAAATGGAAAGTGGGTATAACAATCCACTGGAGAAAAAAATTCCTCAAAAAGTTCAATAGGTCAAAAGGAAAAGGAGACAGAAAAGGTTACTGGAGAAAATAATTTTTTTTAATTAGATAATTTATCTTTAGCTTTCCACCTTCACTTCCATAAGTTTTAAATTTTCTGCCCCTCCCAAAACAGCATGCAATCTGATATAGGCTCCACACATACATTCCTATTAAACACATTTTAACACTAATAATGTTGCATAGAAGAATTATAAAGAATGGGAGATCTGGATTCATGTTCAGAGGAAGACAATGGAGTTAAAAAAAAAACACTCCTTTATCAATGTCACATGATCCCTAGGGGAAAAAAAGAATTCTTGGAAGAACTTGAAAAGAACTTTAAAAATCAAATAAGAGAGCATGAGGAAAACTAGAAAAACAATAAGAACAATTCAAGAAAATCAAGAAAATTATGAAGAGTCAACCAACTGCAAATAGAAAATCAAAAATTTAAGAAAAGAAATAATTCCTTGAAAACTAAAATTGAGCAAGGGAGAGCTAATAATATTTTAAGATACCAAGAAATAATAAAACAAAATCAAAAGAATTTTTAAAAAATAGAAGAGAATATAAAACTTCATCAGAAAATAATGGATCTGGAGAACAGACCAAGGAGAAATGACATGAGAATAATTAGACCATCTGAAAATTATGATTAAAAAATCTGATACAATATTACAAGAAATTATCAAGCAAAATTGCCCTGAATTTCTAGAACAAGTAGGCAAAGCAGAAATAATTCCACCAATCAGCACTTGAAAGAAATCCCAGGCAGAAACCTTGCAGAATATATAGTCAAGCTTCAAAACTTCCTCCTCAATTAAGGACAAAATATTTGAAGCAACAAGGAAAAATAATTTAAATATAATGGAGCTACAATGAAGATTATACAAGATCTAGCAGCTACTACCTTGAAGAACAGTAGGTCTTGGAATACAACACTTTGTAAAGCAAAAGATCTGAGGTTACAACCAAGGGTAACTTATCCAGCAAAATTAAGTATAATCCTGAATGAAAAAGTAAATGGACATTTAACAAGCTGAAAGTTTTTTAAATATTTGTGACAAAAACAGCAGAATTTAAGGAAAAATTTGACATTTAACATCCAGGGGAAATATAAGGTAAACATTAAAAACCAATTATAAGGAATTCATTAAGGTCAAATTGTTTACTTCTTATGTGAAAATGTTATCACCACTCTTATGATTGTCATCATTATGTAGGTAGTTTGAAAGAAAGGCTTCAGTTGAGCTGTACATGATATGTTGATTCTAAAAAATAAAATACTGTAGGGAGAGATAAAAAGGAGTAATTGTCTCATACAAATGAGGCATAAAAGGAAAAAACTGATAAAGAAGAAACTAGTAGCAAGGAGGGAAGGTAGTGCTGGGACCTTATTCTCATTGGCAATAGGTTAAAGAGGGAACAACATATGTATCTAGAAGGGTATAAAAATCTTCTAAATCCATAAAGAAATAAGAGGGCAAGCAGGCAGGGTGAAAGAAAAGAGAAGAGAGTGACTCTTGGAGGGATGGTTGGGTTAAGGAATAGGAGGACAAGGAAGTGGATAGAAGTAAAGCAGAGGAGTGAGGAGGGATAAAATAAATAGTGAGAGGATAGTGAGGAAAAACAGAAAAGAAGAAAAATACACATGTAATCTGAATTCAATACCATGTTTGTTTTTTTTTTTAGGAAACACTATAAAATGAAAGAGACACAAAGATAAAACAGAGGGCAGAAATAAAATTTATTATATAAAAAGCAGGAATAATGATCATTACCTCAAACAAAATTAAAGTTAAAATATATTTAATCAAAACAGAAAAATAGGGGAAAATACATTATATGTCAGCAATATTATTAAACACTGTTTTAGACCATATAAAATCACCACATAGTATACAGTTCTTGAGAGTATACCTGCCAAAACAGATACAGAAGCTATATAAACATACACATAAACTTTTTATACAAATAAAGTGAGATCTAAATAATTGAAATAATATTTATTATCCACGAATAGGTAAAGCCAATAAAATAAAAAATGAAAATTTTATCTAACCTATCAATTTAATCAATTCTATCCCAATTAAATTGCTAAAAAATATCTTATTGAGTTAGAAAAATTAATGACAAAGTTCATTTGGAAGGGAAAAAGGTCAGGTATTTCCAAGAAGCCAGGGAAAAAGAAGATGCAAAGGAAGCAGCTTTAGCAATGTTGAACTTGAAACTATGTTATAAAGTGAGAACATTGTTGAAGTGCAAGATGGATAATTTTGATTATTGTTTGATTAAGATTTTCTGGCAAAATAAAATCAATGTAGCCCAGAGTAGAAGGTTTGTGGAAAACTGGGGGAAGAAAAATCTCTCATAGATTATGTCTCAAATAGTATGTGACTGGGTTGGAATATTGCTGTGATATAGAAAATGATGAACTGGTTGATTTAAAAGAAAACATGGAAAGACTCAGACTTATGAAGGAAGATGGAATCCACTTTCAGAAAAAGAGATGACAAGTGGAAATATGCTTAGTATGGTCTTACATATGTATAGATGTGTGTATGTGTATGTGTATGTGTATAGATATCTATATATTCATATCTATACCTATATCTGTATGGATAATAGCTCTATCTATCTATCTATCTATCTATCTATCTATCTATCTATCTATCTATCTGTCTGTCTATCTAACTATATCTTCACATTTAATTATAGCTTTCTTTAGGACTAGGGGGAGTAAGATATAAAGTGCACAGCAGAGAACAAAAGAAAACCTATAAAGAAGCAAAGAAAAGGTAAGTAACTTAGAAAATAATGTGCAGTATTTATTATATAGGTTTTCTTGAAATGGAAATTTGTTGTTTTGTACTGAATCTTCTCTTATGTGCTGCTGTGTACCTGGCAATGTTTTTTATTTCTTTTCTCATTTTGAGTTCAAGTTTAAAATGAATCTTAAAAATGACCAAAAAAAAAAAAGAGAAATCATGGAAACAATCAATAATTTCATCATAGAGAATGACAATAATGAGACAATATGGCACAATTTGTGGTATGCAGCCAAAGCGGTACTTATGGGAAAATTTTTATCTTTAAATCCTTACATTAATAAAACATAGAAAGAATACATCAATGAGTTGGGCATTCAGCTTAAAAAGCTAGGAGAAAAAATTAAAATTCCCAATTAAATATCAAATTAGAAATCATGGAAATCAAAGAAGAGATTAATGAAATTGAAAATAAGGAACTAATAAATAAAACTAGGATCTGGTTTTATGAAAAAAATTGGTGAGCCTGTGGTTAATTTGATTCAAAAAAGTAAGAAGAAAACCAAATTACTAGTATAAAAATTAAAATAGTCAATTCAACATTAATGAAGAGGAAATTAAAACAATAATCTGGAATTATTTTGCCCAATCACAAGCCAATAAATCTGACAATCTAACTGAAATAGATTAATGTTTACAAAAATGTAGATTTCCCAGATTAACAGAAAAGGAAATAGAATACTTAAATAACCATATTTTAGAGGAAAAAAAATTGAACAATTGAATATCAATGAACTCCCTAAGAAAAAATAAAGGGGCCAGACTTAGATTCACAAGTGAATTCTACCAAATATTTCAAGAACAAGAAATTCCTATACTATGTAAGCTAGTTTGGAAAAGAGGCAGAAAAGAAATCCTTCCAAATTAATTTTATGACACATATATTATGCTCATACCTAAACCAGGAAGAGTCAATACAGACAATGAAAATTATAGACCAATTTGCCTGATGGATATTGATGCAAAATTTATAAATATTTATAAATATTTAAAATGTTAAGTGACATATCACCGGAATAATACACTATTACCAGGTGAAATTTATATCAGGAATGTAAGTTTGATTCAGTATTATGAAAACTATCAGCATAGTTAACCATATCAATAACAAAATAAACAGAAGTTACGTGATTATCTCAATAGATGCAGATAAAGTTTTTGACAAAATGCAACACACATTTTAGAGAACATAGGAAAAAACTGAGTTTTCCTTGAAATAACTACTACCTATCTCAAACCATCAGTAAGTATTATCTACAATGGGGATAATGTAGAAGTTTTCCCAGTAAGATTAAGGGTGAAGCAAGGATGCCCATTACCATCACCATTGTTCAATATTGTATTAGAAATGTTAGCTTCAGCAATAAGAGAAAAAAAAATTAAGGCATTAGAATAGGCAATGAGGACATAAAACTATCACTCTTTGCCTATGATATGAATGTATACTTAGAGAATCCTAGAGAATAAGCTAAAAAAAAATCAAGTAACAACTTTGGCAAAATTGCAGGTTATAAAATTCCATGCAAATTTACTGCATTTCTATATATTACCAACAAAGCCCAGCAGCGTAAGACAGAAAGAAAAATTCCATTTTAAGTTATCATTGGCAATATATGTTTGGGAGTCTGGCTGTCAAGACAAACCAAGGAATTATATAAATACAGTTACAAAACACTTTTCACACAAACAAAAAAATCAGATCTAAACAACTGGAAAAATATAAATTGCTCATGGGTAGCCTGAGCTAATATAATAAAATGTCAGTTCTACCTAAATTAATTTACTTATTCAGTGCCATACCAAAGTACCAAAAAAGTGTTTTATAGCACTAGAAAAATAATAATAAAATATATCTGGAAGAACAAAAGATCAAGAACATCAAGGGAATTAATGAAAAAATGCAAATGAAAGCAACCTATCCCTACCAAATCTAAAACTGTATTACAAAACTGCTATCATGAAAATTATTTGGTACTGTCTAAGAAATAGAATGATGGGCAAGTGGAATACACTAGATACACAGGAGAAAAATGGAAAATGATAAATGTTGGAGAGGATGGGTGAAAACTGGAACACTAATGCATTGTTGGTAGAGTTGTGAACTGATCCAGCCATTCTGGAGAACAATTTGGAACTATGCCCAAAGGGCAATCAAACTGTGCATACCTGTTAATCCAGCAATATATCTACTAGATCTTTATTCCAAAGAGATAACAAATAATAGAAAAGGACCCACTTGTTACAAAAATTTGTAACAGCTCTTTTGGTAGGGGCGAAGAATTTGAAATTGAGGGGAGGCCCATCAGTTGGAGAATGGCTAAACAAGCTATGGCATATGAATGCAAAGGAATACTATTGTGTTACAAGAAATGATGAGCAGGTAGGGTTCAGGAAAACCTGGACTTACATGAACTGTTGTTGAGTGAAGTGAGCAGAAGAAGGAGAAGATTGTACATAGTAACAATAACATTCTGTGATGATCGAGTATGATTGACTTAGCTATTCCCAGCAACACAATGATCTAAGACAATTCTAAAACATTCATGATGGAAAATACTATCCACATCCAGAGAAAGAATGGATGGAGTCTGAATGTATTTTCTCTTTGTGTGTGTTAGTGTTGTGTGTATGTGTGTGTGTTTTTCTTTTGCTCTGTTTCTTCTTTCACAATGTGATGTGGAAATGTTTTACATTACTCCATATGTAAAACCCAAGATTGCTTGCTGTCTTGTGGACAGTGAGGGAAAGGAGAGTGTGGAGAGGGAGGGAGGGAGGGAGAATTTGGAACTCAAAAGCTTTAAAGAAAGAATGCTGAAAATTATCTTTTCATGTAATTGGAAAAATAAAATAGTATAAAAAACAATTTTGTAATGTTTTGGTTTCTCCATAAAAACACTTCCCTTGGGAGCAATGTTCAAACTTTTTTGCTTGCTATCCAAGACTGCCCACAATCTCAGACTACCTTTACCTGAACTTAACAAGCACTGCTGAAGTGTAAAAAGGATAATTCTGATTATTTTAAATTAAAATCTTCTTACATAAAAATAACCTATATAGCCAAGAAGAGAAGGAATGCAGAAAATTGGGGAGAAAACTTTTCTCAGAGATTATTGTGATTGCATTGGAAGATTACTGTGCTGTAAGAAATGAAGAGTTGGTTGATTTAGAAAGAAAAAAAAGAAAAAGAAAAACTTAAGCCTATGAAGGAAGATGTTGTTCATTTTCAGAGAAATAAATGACAGGTGGAAATAAGTATAGTACAGTCTTACATAATGAATGTATATGTGCATATCTCTGCATACTTATATGTGTGTATATGTATATATCCACAAATTGTAGCCTTCTTTATGGTGGAACGGAGAAGAGTGAAAAAATAAAGTAAAACGTGCATAGCAGAGAACAAAAGAAAACCAACAAGGAGGCAATTTTGAAAATGATATGTAGCATTTATTTTACAGGTTTTCTTGAAACAAAAATTTATTGTTTTAAATTAAATCCTCTCTTATGGTCTGCTGCATACATGGCAATGGTTTTTTGTTTGTTTTCTCATTTTGTTTTTAAGTTTAAAATAAAAAATTAAATATGAAATATGGTGTAAAATGTTGGTCTAAACCTAATTTCTGCCTGACATTTCCAGTTTTCCCAGAATTTTTTTCCCTTTTCCCAAATAAGGAGTTTTTTCCTTAGGTCATTGTTTTTCACATTGTAAAATACTTGGTTATTGTGTTTGATTATGATCTCCTTTGTCCAGTCTTTGTACAGCTCTCTGTTTTTTAACTAATACCAAATAGTTTTGATGAGTGTTGCTTTATAATATAGTTTGAGGTCTGAAAGTACTAGCCCTCCTTTCAGTTTATTTATTTTCATCATCTCCCTTGATATTCTAGATCTTTTGTTTTTCTAAATGAATTTTGTTATTATTTTATCATTTCTATAAATTATACTCTTGGCAATTAAGCTGAGATAGCTTTAAAAGTGTAAATTAACTTTGGTAGCATTGTCATTTTTACTATGTAGGCATGGACTGGAAATGAGCAACTGATATTTTTAAAGCTCTTTAAATTGATCTTTATTTCTTCAAAGAACACTTTATAATTTAATTAATACTGTTTTGTTGCTATGATGAATATGGCTTTATGGTATCTGAATAAATGTTTTGGTTCTGTCTTCCATGTGGAGAATCTGTGGTATTTCAGGATTCTGAATTGATCCAGGATATTCATGGCCGCAGTAGGCTATTTGAATATCTCATTGGTGCTATACCTTGTTGAGTATTTTTCACCTTCTATGGCTAACTAAATATCCTTTTGTTAATTGTTGAATGATATATGAGTGTATCTTTTTGCTGTAGTATCAAATCAAAACTACAAGTCTAGTCTTAATCAGGTATAGCCCAGGGCAATTAGCATGTGTAGAGTATTGAAACATAATGAGCCCATTAAAAGGGAATGGCAGTGCAGAAGAAGGATATCCTGGATTGTTTTTGACTGCACTGCTACTGATTTCTGCTTCTCCACTCCCCCATTAGGTCTGATAGTTCCTATTTGCAGTAGGTGTCCAGGGGCTTATACTGTCAGTTCCCTCTTGAGATTGGTGGGAACACTGTGATGCTGCTAATCCTAGGGACTGATTCTATCTTCCTCTCTTAGGGATGGCTTCTATAGATCACACTGATCACAGCTGATAAGGTGAGGATATGCACAGTGGAAGAATTAAGCAAAATCCAAATAGGAATTTTGGGTGATCATGCTAGGGCTTTGGTTCTCCTTCCTGTCCATGGTCATCCTCTCCAGAGAAGGAAATTCTTCTTGCTGCCAGCTGGACACCACTGAGGAACCCAAAAGCTCCTGACATCTTAGACTCAAAAGGTTGTCACAACTTGACTAAGAATTTCTAGTTTAGGATTGCCCATCTATGCTTAGGGAAAGACATAAAACAAAACAAAAAGGAACAAAGATGGAGACTTCTCTAAGGCATTACATGTATGCTGCTTTCATGTTCAGACAGTAGCCATTTATTCCATAGTGCAGGAAAAGTCTGGGACCTGAGCTTTGCAGGAGTGCCCCACTGGAAATTCTAGAAAGAGATAATTGGTTTACAATTGCCAGTTTGGCATTAAAGTAGAATCTTTTTAAGGTGATCTAGCATCCCTTCCTGTCTTCACCAAATTTATTGGGATACAATTGGCACATTTGTCCAAAAAAGGTCTTCGAGTTCCTGGGGGGAAATTAAGTATTGTCTTTTCAAATGCCTCTTCCAATGATTTACAGAAAAGAATTACAAAAAAGTCCATGCATTGAAATTCTGTACAGCTTCTCAAATGCTGGGGTTCCTCATGTTGCCTCTCAACTTTCTGGTTATGTCCATATATGTGTGTTTGTGTATGTATGTATAGCTATATGTATATGTGCATATTTCCATTATAGGATACCTCTTTTGTAACACCTGCATATGAGGCTAGTAGTATGACATTGGACAAGTCACATAAACTCCCTCAGCCTCAATTTTCTCATCTGGGAAAAGGAAATGAGGATAATAATGCCCCTTATCGAAATATACTGACATTACAGAATCATATGAGAATCAAATGATACATTACATGTAAAGCACACTGAAAATCTTAAAGTGCTACATAAAATGTCAGCTATTATATGCTGTTTTGAATAGTATAAAAACAAGCATAATATTCTTTTTTTGCTCTCTTGGAACAAAAGGTGAGAGGCCTGTTTAACTTTTTTCTGTTAGCAAAGTACATATTTAAGAAATTTTTTAGATATTTTTTGTTAATAGTTGAGATATTTATGATTGCTTCCAAAACCATTTTTGTAGCAAATGCCATTTTTTGTCTTAATTAAAGCAATATAAAAATACTGGATCTCACTTTAAAAAAATGCTTTAAATATCTACTTATCTGACCAAAGATATTGAAATCAAAATGATAATATACATAAAGCATTTGGTAAATCTTAAACTGCCATATAAACAGTAGCTATTTTGTTGTTATTAGTATTTTAGAAAAAAATAGTTTAATACATTTAAGAATCATACTATGAAAAATTATTCTAGTTTCTATACTGCAGTCTCATCTTAAATCTGTCCTTTCAGATAGCTTCTGAAAGCTAAATTGTTAAATTGATTCACATTAATTTTTGCTTTATGCTTAGTAGTGTTATAGTAAGTTCCTACAAATTCATTTTATGTGCAAGGAAACCAGATTTGCCTAGTAAATTTAAATTCCTGTGTAAGGAGTTTCTTCTTAACATAACCTTTGCCATCAACCACTAATATTATCAGACCAATTTGATGGGAAGAAACCTGATGAGATTTGTTGAAGCCTCAGATGCCTTGGCTATATGCATTTCCTATGTGATTGTCTTTCTACTTCTGGCTTTATTTTTGCCTACTCTTCCTGTTAATGCTGGATCTATGTGTGGGAGAGATTATTCCAGGTTTATTGTAAAGACATTTGTGTTTCTTGCCATGCCATTTCAGTAAATAATTTTTCTTTGAGTTCGTTGCAACCTCTGACTGACTGTTGAAAGGCCAACACATTGGTAGGGCTTGTGAGCTGGAGTTTGAGGAGTATGGACCCACAGAATACCTTGAGTCAGGAGCAGCTACCTCTCAGGGGATTCAAACTGTGTACATGAGTTGGGGGGGGGGGGCAGTTGCTCAAAGTTGCCCAAAGAATACTGCACAGACTTTATAAATAAGCTTCTGTATTTTTATCACATTGCTTAACTTTTTAGGTACTCAATTAAGGAGAAGAAAACATGGTACAATAGAATTTAAAAAATCAGTAATAAATATAACATTGCTCTCTCATGAGTTTTCTCCTAACTTCTAAATCTCCTTTGTTTTATTATGCTCCACTCAGATTCCCTAAGCACAAGTGACTCCAAAAGCTGTATCCTCGGCCTTTTAAAGTTTCCTGTTCTAGATATTCTTTCCCAGAAATTTCATTCTTTCTTACGATTTCAATTGTCACTTCTATGTAGATGATTTTCAGATCTATACATGTATCCCCAGTTTTTCCCCTGAGCTTCAATTCTCCATCTCAGATTTTCTGCACATACTTAAATGTTCACTAACACCTCAAACTAAATATATCCTAAACCAAACTCGTTATTATATTCCCCACTAAATCCATCCTTCCTTTGGTTTCCAGGCTTGAAATCTCACAGTCACTTTTAACTCTTCCTTCACTCAGCTCTCATGAAAAATTGTTTACCAGTCAGTTATACTTCTATACCTCTTTCCTCCTTCCTCTTCTCTCTGCTGCCATCATTCTAGTTTAGGGATTCATCACCACTTCTTTGGATTTTGTAAAAACATTCTTAACTGTTTTCCAAGTACTATTCTCTCTAACTCATCTTTTACAAAGCTGCCAAAATAGCATAAAGATCTGCCAATGTGATTGTCCTACTTAAAAGATATTTAGCGGCTTCTTATTTTCAAAATGATAAAGTGCAAAATCGTTATTGTGACACTTTCCTCTTACTGGTTGCCACCAACCTTATTTTACACTAACTCACTTCACATACTTTATTCTAGCAAAAATGGACTATTAGCTCTTTCCCTGATTCAACTTGACATTTTCTGCCTCTGTGGATCCATGAGGGCTGCCCTCCTGCCCCTATTCCTGGAATTAACTCACTACTCATTTCTGCCTATTGAAAGCTTTCTCAGTTAAAAGTGATCTGTCACCAAATTTTTTAACACACTTTGTATTGATCTCTCCTTTGCCCCTAAAACATTCTTATGTTGCATCATGCTCGTTTGTATGCATCTCTTGTTCTTTCTATTAGAATATAAACTCAAGAAAAGGTACCATTTTAAATCTTTATATCCCTTGTGTATCAACAAATTTTAACCCACCTATCATTTAGTATATAAAGTTTAGAGAGTTTCCTGAGGCAAAAATAGGTTAACTGGCTTGCTCAGGCTCAGAGGTGGGATCTGAACATGTCTTTCTGGCTCTAAACTCTGCACTCTACCCACTATATAACTCTAGCTCTATAGCACAGTGCCTTGTTAAATGTTCAATAAATGTTTTCAGAATTAAGTTTTGTTGAATTATTACTACCAGAATTCTAAAGGTATGTCACTTAGGAAAAAGGCACTGGGTTATTGATTATGTATAAGATGCAAAAGAACAATGATAAATAAATACTGCATGTAGAAGTTGAATCACTTAAAATATGTTTTTTTTTTTTATTTTCAAATAAATATTGAGATTGTTCAAAGGGAAGATTTGCTAAGCTTTATTTCTCCTGAACTCTGTATCTAAAACAGAATTGCATAGCTGCATGTCATCTGTGTTGGAAGTCAGGATGTGGGGATGAAAACTTTGAAGGACAAGAGTTCTCAACACGGAAATATCACTTCCATTATTATTAAGGTCTGAAATATCATAGACAATCATTGTCGCCATCTATACTGGACATATCTAAATGGTAGGAAGAATAGAAAATATGAAAACCATATTGCCCAATTAAAGTCAATTAAAAAAAAAAACAGAATAGAATCCAGAAAACAAAAACACACCAAAAAAAAAAAATCTAGATTTCTTTGATCAGCAGCTACAAGCAAAAGTCAAAAATTTAAGGGCATATGAGTTAAAGTAGCAAAAAAACCCAACATTAATCAAAAATTTACTTCGGGAGTTTGAGAATTAAAGGTTGCAAAGGTGGGATTAGAGTAGAACTCAATGTATGGGAGTTGATCTACGTGAACCATCCCATGAGACTTCTGGCTTACATAACCAACAAGATGGAGGACTAATTTTTCTGATATTTATTACTTTCAGAATTGAAATTATTTACCAAAAATAAAGAAATTTCAGTTATATCAATGTCTAAGACACAAAGAGTGAAAGAAGGTAAGAAATTCCATGAACTAATGTTTAACTCACTACACTCTCCAACAAAACACCATTCTCCTTGTAGCAAGGTTGTACTAGCTAACAAGGGGCAGCTAGGTTGTGCAGTGGATGAATACCAGTGCAAGTGTCGGGAGGACCTGAGTTCAAATCTCACCTCAGACACTTGACACTCACTAGCTGTGTGACCTTGGGCAAGTCACTTAACCACAACTGTGTCATCCTGGGTCATCTCCAGTCATTCTTATGAATATTAGGTCACTGGATTCAGATGGCTCTGGAGGAGAAGACTGGTGACCTGCACAGCCCTCCCTCACTCAAAATAAAGTCAAGTGCAAATCATGTCATCATTTCTCTGATGGCATGGTCTTCTTTGGCAATGAAGGATGAACACACACACTAGCTAACACAACCCATGGGTTTGCAATAAAACACAATCCCACATGCTCATCTTGCATTTGCAATGCAAGAGTGGGAGATTTGAGAAAAAAGAGACAGACCTCCTTGTTACAAGATAGTTTCCTCCAAGATTGAATCTAGACTGTACATACACACAGGACCAGAATTAAGAGGGTTCTGATTAAAAGAACACAAGGGCTCAAGCCTCACTCATTGCAGTAGTGGTTCTATATGTGCTGTTATATAAAGAAATTATGGGAGAGAGAAGGAGGTTGTGTAAAATTTCAGGTTGTCCATATGGTCTCAAGTACTCCAACATAATGAAAATGCTACTTGAATCAAAATGGAAAATGGAAAGATTATGAACTAGTAATATAATGAATAACAGGAGTTGCTTCAAGTGAAATGACTGAAACCAGCTTTTCTGCAAATAAACAAAGCTGTCACTACTTGTATCACATACACATAAATTTACAAACGTATAAAAGAATATATTGCCTGAAGATTAAAAATGATGTGCCAAAAAAGTCCCAAAGTTATAACACACAACTTAATATTGATTTAATGATAATTTTCCAAGTCTCCCAGAAGTTCTGTAATGCTTATTGATTACCAAAAAGTCTTTGACTAAGTTCTTCATTCATGGTTTGTTCATGTGCTACAAATATACAAAACATATTGATGTAAAAGTGAGAATGCTAGAGTATTTGAAATTCACATGGACAATTGTGCTCTTTTAAAAATACAACCCAAATGGCAACAGCAAGAATAAGTGATACAAAATGTGGATTATTCAGAGAGAGGGTTTAAGCTAAGGCTTAAATCCATTGTCATTTCTCATAAAAAGAAATAACTCTGTTTTCCAAGTTAGAAAGGGCACTGAAACAGAACATCTAGTCACTTGGTACACACCAAGCTATGTGGTTCTATCAGAAAATAAATTAAAGGACCCTTTCATTATACAGAATTTTTCTCCAATGATTTTAAATTGATATTTGGATTGTACTGTGAGAACACCAGAAGGTCCATATCAGCCCTCTTGTCTTTTCCAAGTTATAAGAAGGATGCTTTGAGTGTGTTTATAAAATATGAGCATGTAGCCTACTATTTTTATTCACCTACAAAATTAATGACTTTAATAATCTGTACAATTTAATGCTAATAAATAAACAGGATAGTCTGTTCTAGAGCCATTTTATCTGAACTTCATTGAAAGAGGTGGATAAGAAAGTAATAAAGATAACTGCCATGGCAATTAGATCATTGATTTATAAAAGCTTGATGACATTTTTAATAGATGTCACCATAGAAAATACTCATAATCTTCAAGTCACATTATTATTCCCATTCTACAGAGTCTCACAGCTAGTAAGTGTTTGAGGCTGAATTTGAACTCAGGTATTCATGACTTCAGGCCCAGCACTCTATCCATTATGCCACCAGCTGCCTACTAATGGGAGGCATGAGACAAAAAGTTTTCTAACCATGGAGACAAAATTATGTGGGAAAAATGATAAAATATCATCCCTGTCATTCTCTTTGCTATTATACTAAGGATGCTTCCAGTAAGCATAAAGATAATAAGCAACAATCTAATATTTTAAATTAACTACAAAAATAGTTTTTATACACACCAACATACAGGAATAATAGGATAGTTGTTTATATTGGAACTTTGTGGAACAAGATGAAAAAATTATTTTCTGCAATAATTATAATTATCATCATAGCTCATGCTGTCTCCTCTTTTTAAAAACAGACTACTAAAAAAGATTTAAAGTAATTCAGAAGCTAAGTAGCTAATTGAATATTCCTCCTGAAAGCATTCTTGTAAGTAATTTTGGATAAACAAATTAGAAGTTTAATTTTCTCTGTTAAATGAAATATTCCCTGTCCCAATCTCCCCTCTTCCTAGTGAAAAGTCATAAAATAACAGATTTAGTGATAGAAAGGATCTCAAAGATTAGCTCTTCCAAATCCTTAATTATACAGATGAGGAAGCTAAGGCACAGATACATAAAAGTACATAAATAATAAGAAACAGACCTGGGATTTGAACCCAGTGTTATAGCCCAAATTCAGTACTTTCCCCATTGTATTATACTGTTTTGATATCTTTCACCTCCAAATGGCAATTGTATTTGTTTATCCCTCTACAACTGCACATACATACTGTACATCATATTACGTGTGTATATAATAGGGATGAGATATGATCTGTTGAACTGGGGCACTTCTCTTGAAGCTATGCTTAGGTACTTTGATTCCATGAGGATAAAAAAGTACTCTAGGTCAGTGCTGAAACACCTGTACAGAACAATTCCTTATTCGTCCCTACCATTGAGCACTATGTACAAAACCAGAAGAAAAAGAAATGAGGCAGGACAAATTCTTTTGTATTGTGAAGTTTGGATTCAGTCAAAGGGCCATACTTGAGGCCACAGGTTTCCCACTCCTATATCAGATCACTCCTTCTCAGTCTCCTTTGCTGGCTCCTTACCTAGGTCATGCCATCTAACCATTGAATTTCCTCACATTTCTGTCATAGGCCCTCTTGTCTTGTCCCTCTATAGTGTTTTATTTGATGACTTCATCAACTTCCATGGATATCTTTTACTATCTCTACATTTATAATTAGGGCTGGATCCAGCCCGAACATCTCTAGGAATCTCCCTCCTTTTGCCTCCAACTGCCTTTCAGATATCTTGAACTGAATGCCCTGTAGACATTTTAAAATCAATATGTCCAAAGTTCAACATATCATTTCCACCCCTCAAACCCTCCTCCTTCAAAACATTCAAATTAATACCACTATCCTCCCAGTCCCCAGGTTGATAATCTAGGCATCAACCTCAACTCCTCACTATCTCTCCCTTCTCATATCCAATGTGCTGCCATATACTATTGATTTCACCTGTGCCAAACCTCTCAAATACCTCTAATAAGGAACTGAGACACAGAGAAGAGAGGTTATGATTTGTCTAAAGTCATATATTTATAACACACAATTACTCCTCCAGAGGTGTTCCTTCGATTCCAAATCCAACACACTATTCACTATACAAGCTGTGTATTCTGAATAAATCTTGAGAGAATTGTTCTCACATCTCTACCTACATATTGTACATCTCAGACTGGATGTTCCAGAGATATCTGGAATTCACTAGGTCCAAAACTTCCTTTGCTAGATGTTCTCTAATCATCTCTTTAAAGTTCTGGTGATTAGGACAAGCAAAGGATTGGTGGAGAAAAGAAGAGCTTTTTGTGGGGAGAGAAGTAGAGATCAACTTTGGTTGTCAGGAAACAGATTAAAATGTCAGTATAGGAAGGGATAAAGAAAAGGAAGAGAACAGATAGTCTTCACATTTTAAGGTGTGGGAAAGAAGTTGTGGAAAGAGATTCTGTCTAGGCCAGGGGTGGGAAACTTACAGCTTTGAGGCCACATGTGGCCCTGAATGTCCTCAGATGCAGCCCTTTGACAGAATCCAAACTTCACAGAACAAATCCCCTTAATAAAAGGATTTGTTCTGAAAACTTGGACTTAGTAAAAAAGCCACACCCAAGAACCTAGAAGGTCACATATGGCCTCAAGGCAGTAGGTTCTCCACCCCCGTCTAAGTTATCAGTAAGCAAGATACAGGAAGAGTCAGAAAGGTGTGTTTCTGCTCCAACTATCTTTGTTGTTTCTTTTTTAATGGTGTAGCTATGTATATTTCCTGCTCTGGTCATAAACTAGGTAAATGTCAAAGACTTGGTGCATTGCATACTCTCATACTTCAGCAGCTTCAGTAAGTCCATTAAGCCCAGAAATATTTCCAAGTCAGAATTCACTTATTGGATGTGAAGTTTTGAGAGAGGTCAGAGTCAAGGATAACACAGATTATGAACCCAAGTGGTTGTAGGGATGGAGGTGCTATCAAGATAAATAGAAAATTACAGAAAGACAAATTTTAGAGGGGAGATAATGAGACTGATTGTGTACATGTTGCACTTGAAATGCTAGAAGGATTTTTAGGGAGAGATATCCAGAAAGAGATGGAAATATGGCACTGGGACCTTGGGAAAATATTGAGGGTAGAGGTTTAGATTGAGGAGTCAGCTGAGGAAAAGACCAGTTGTCTATGGGAATGGATGAAATCTCTAAGTAAAGTATAAAAACAGAAGAGGACTAAAGACAGTTATTTGGGGGACACTTACATTAAAGAGAGTTAAGACTGGTGGTGCACTGTGTTTTGCAAATATCAGGAACTTACTATTCATTTGAAGTACCAACAAGGGAGACAGAGAGGGTGGAATCTGAGAGACTGGAGAAGAAATCAAGAGAATAGATTGAGTGACATAATTTGAGACCAAAAGAGAGATTTTAAACAGATGCTGTGCAGAATGTGGTAAAATATAAGAGATGAATAAAAAGATTTCCCTATAACAGAATGGGCTGATTGACACCCAAGTATAACAACTTCATGATCTGGTCTCACAGCATTATTTGGTTTTATAACCAAATACTTGGGAGTAGGGTAGAGCAGCTAAATGATAGGATTTACCTGGGCTTGAAGAAGAAGAGCAGGGATGGCTGAAGGTTACTATTATCTGAACTCCACTCTTTTTGATTCCATGTCCAGTGTCCTACTATCAGTCACTAGCTTGTACAGTGGGAAAAGTGCTGGACCTGGAGTCAGGAGGACCTGAACTCAAATTTGACTTCAGACATTTACCCCATGTGTGATTGTGGGCAAATCACTTAAAACTCTGTCTGTCTCAGTTTCCTCAAATGTAATTTTTTTTAATAGCACCTACCCTGAAAGGTTATAGGGGGCATCAAATGAGTTAATATTTGTAAAGTGCTTAGCACAGTTGCTGAAACACAGCAGATACTAAAGAAATGTTTATTCCCTTCTATTACTCCTCTTCCTTTCTACTCATTATGCTGCTCCCAATGACACACTCCTCAAATTGATAAAGAGCCAAGGAACAGGGAGAGGCAGGTTTTAGAAGAAATCAAAGCTATCTATAACCACATAAAAATTTTCTAAATCACTAATAATTACAGAAATGCAAATTAAAACAACTCTGAAGTATTGTCTCATACTAGGATGTGAGGAAATATGTACATTAATGTACTATTGGTGGAGTTATGAACTAGTCCAAACATTCTGGAAAATAATTTGGAATTATGTCCAAAGGACTTAGCAAGACTACTATGAAGTTTGTACCCCAAAAGATCAAAGAAAAAGGAAAATGACTCATAAGTACAAAAATATTTAAACCAGCTCTTTTAAAGCTGGCAAAAAAATGGAAACTGAAGAGATTCCCATCAACTGGGGAATGATTTAAAAACTGAAAGAAATGATGAAGGATATAATTTCAGAAAAAGCCTAGGAAGACCTAAAGGAACTGATGCAAAGTGAAGTGAGCAGAACCAGAAAAATAATGTAAACAGTGACACTAATATTGTAACAATACTGATCAATACAATGATCCATAAAATTTCCAAAGAATTCTTGAAAAATGCTCCAGATAGAAAACTTTGGTCTCTAAGAGAGGAGTCAAGCATATTTTTTCTCTTTACTTTTCTTGTTTTCCCCTCTATAACATGAACTTTGGGGAATATTTTCTATGGCTTTATATGTACAATGGGCACCATGTGTCTTGCTTCCTCAATAGGTGTGGAGAGAGGGAAAGAATTTCCAACCAAAAATTTAAAAGAAAATCACCATAGGGAAGTGAGGAAGGAAAGGGAAAACCATTTATTAAGTACTGTCTATTTTCCCAGCACTGTGCTTTACAAATGTTATCTTATTTGATTCTCACCACTCTTTGAGGTCAGTGTCACTATTATCTCTATTTTATAATCAAGGAAACTGAAATACAGAGTTTAAGTGATTTACCCAGGGTCACAGTCGTGGTAAGGTTCTAGGACTGGATTTGAAGTTTCTGACTTCAGGCCCAGGGCCCTTTACAAACCTTACTACTTCTAAACTAATATCTTTTTTCCTAAAGGAATAGTAATCATTTTTATTTTCTCAGTATAATGTTCTTCTAATCAGAAATAATATGTAACATAGAAAACAATGTGGAATAAGGGGGCTGGGAAAGTGCACAGTCCAAAGAGTGCCATTGGAGAGAAATGAACAGATGCTGGCCTCCGAGCCCTCTTTAAATTGATGAGTTCCTTTCTCCATCTTGTAGCCCTCCACTCAAAAAGAAGGATGGACACAACCTGTGAGTAGATCAAGCTGCCTAAGTAGGGACATAGCTAGCTGGGTAATGCAGCTCATCCTTTCCCTTCTGTCTGCCTCTCCCCTTTCTTTTTTGCTGGCTAGATATCCTTCCTTCCTTCCTTCCCTCCTTCCTTTCTTCTTTCCTTGTCATTACCCAACCCTGAAGTCCATAGATTAGACAACAATAGGTCCCTGCCCAAACGCCACTTAATGTCTGGCATAGAGTGTTTATCAATGCTATCAGTTTCTCTTTCCCTCCCAGTTTGATTTAGTTATTTTTTCTTTTACTCATTAAAAGAGCCATCCCCTGACTACTTCTTAAAGAGATCTATTCACTCAATGGGTGTTACCTCCCTATAAGTGAGTACATGAAAAAGCCTAGCCTAAAAAGGCCAAGTTCTCCCATTGCATCTTGGGCCAACTCCAGTCGTCCTGGTGAATATCTGGTCACTGGATTCAGATGGCTTTGGAGGAGAAGTGAGGCTGGTGACCTGCACAGCCCTCCCTGACTCAAAACAAAGTCAAGTGTAACTCATGTCATCACTTCTCTAATATCATGGTCTTCTTAGAAAATGAAGGACAAGCATAACAAGTTGGTAACAATTTCTCTGTAGTGTGTAGAAATAGCTCCTCCCAGGGAATCATTGCCATGGGAGGATGTGTTGGAAATTTAGGTGTACTGGAGAGCACACCTCACTCAGAGTTCCCCAAATTTCCAGGCTTCTGATTTTCTGGGAACTTCTTTCTGTTGGAGAAACCACTAAGATTATGGAAGAAGAAAGAAGTATGTTTGAATCCCTTTTTATGTTTCTTTTGCCAAGCCTGTCAAAGGAATTTGGGAATAGGAATGAGGTCCATGTGTTTCCAAAGGAAGATATCAGCAGAAATAATAACCTATGAAGTAGAAATCAAGTGTTGACCAGACCACAGTAAGAGATGAGAGAAACAAATGAGCCAACTTGAGGATAAGGAAAGGTAAGAGTGAGAGCAGACCATGCCAGGACCCACAACAGAGGCCAAATCATCAGACAAAGTTGGTGAGATAAAGTCTGGTTCACAGTTCCTTTCTCTTGCCCTACCCTTCTCTTTCCTTCACCCCCTGACCCTCTTTTTTTTTCCCTTGGTGCAGATTGAGGCAGGTATTTTTAACTGCCCAACCATTTAACTTCCAGTTACCCTTCCCAACAGTATGAAGGTATGGGGGATGAAGAAGAAAGGGAGAGATTTCATTTTGCTATTTGTGTTTTCTATGCTACTGCTAATAAATAGCCTATAACAGTGATTTTTCAACAAAGCTTGTGAGCTCTCTGACTTAAGAATAAAAGAGGTAACCAATAAAGTGATCAGACAATTTCCACAATTTTGATAATTTCTTACATTATAGAACATACCATGAATTCCCTTTGTATCTAGAAAAAGAATTAACAAGAAATAAGTCTGGCAGTTTCTTTCTAAAAGGAAATTTGGGGGTAACTACATGTGAGTGCACCCCCTGTGAGCACTGCTGTAGTCACCCAGTCTTGCTTGGCATTAGATGATTTTTACACCCATGCACAACTAGCTCCACAAGGGTAATTCGCTCCTCCTTACATTTTACTGAAGACATGTTCATTGAACAAAGCCAGGTTCTCAGAATCTATCAGGGGAAAAATAGAGACATAAATGCTTGAAGGCAAGTAAAAAATATTCTAAACTACTCTCTGAATAGTGAAAGCTTGGAAAAAATCTTTTACATATGAGACAGTTTAAAATGTTACTAGAATGTTTTACAAATGCTAACTTTTCATGGAAAATCTATCCTTTTATCCAAGAGAAGGAGGGAAACCATATATTACAGACTAAATAATTTTAGATGATGCAGTTGACTTCCAAAGTTTCCCTAGAAATTTGGTAAAAAATGAACTGCAATACAAATCTTATTCAAATTTAAGTCAGTGGTAAGCCAAAGAAATATCATGGTCTGTACAACCTCCCATCACACAATAGCTTACATTAGAACAATAGCCCTCTCTCCTTATTTCAAGGGTTAAATGTTATAGCAAAGTCAATGTTGTTGATTCAGGCCACATTCAGTTAAAAAACTACCACTGGCATTCATGAAAGGCTTTATTTTCATCTCACTATGAATGAGTAACTTTTATGTGCTTATTTCAAGAAAGAAAAATAAACTCTTTAAAATATCATTAGAGAAGGGAAAATATTCTGATAAAAGTATTCATTTTTTCTCATACTTCTCTGATTCAGGTGGCAGGATAGTAATAATGACAACAAAATTTACAATCCTTAAATTCCAATGTTGTGTTCAGGACATAGATTTCTTTATCTTTTAACCTCATAGTTTCAGCACGATTTTGTTGAATGTTTTTGTATTAATTTAACCTGTGAAGCACGTTTATTTTGGTGAAATAGGGCCTACTATTTCAGTCAAATGCATTCACATTGTGAATGAATGGTTTCCTATTCATCTTTAGTTGTCTGGAATAAGGCACATTACACTCAATTATACTTTTTTTTTTTACTTTAGCCACAGAATTTAATGGACTTTTTAGACTCATTGACATACATATAAAAAAGGAACTCTTTATCCTATAGTCATTGTCTCTAAAACATACATTTTTAGAATGAATTTTTGTATGCTTTAGTCTTAACGTTTGATAAAAATGTTCTTCCATTAATCTAATATTCAAGTATTCTATTAATTCAACAGCATTTATTATAAAAAATGTACCATATACTCTGTTAACAATAAATAGTATACTGTCCACAGGAAGATATAACAATGACATACTGTTTAGATACAGAAGAACCTCTCTTCCCATAATTGGAGAGATGTCAATGTACTGTAGAAGATCGTATCAAGGAGTTTAAAATATCTACAGGAGAGATATGTGATGATAATTAGTGAAGACTGATGGATCAAATGAAATTTTTTAGGGTAAGGGAAATCTAGTGTATTTATAGACAGCAAAGAAGGCGCTATGTGATAGGGAGATATTGAAGATAAGTAAGAATGTGGGGATGATAGAGGGGACAGTCTGCTGAAGAAGTGGGTGAGCTTTGGCAAGGAGAAGGGACTCCTTTCTATGAAACAGGAGTGAAAGCAGAGATAGTGGCAGAAGGCATCTGGGTGATACGAGATGAGGAGGTGAGATAAGAGGGAACTCAAGGCAAATGACCCCAATTTTATCATTAAAATATGAGACAAGGTCCTAATCTGAGAGGATGAGGGCAAAAAGTAGCCCTGGGAGATTTGGGGAGGGTTGGAAAGGTTTGGAAGAGCTGCTGTGGTAATTGGATAGTTACTGTGGGCTTTTTAATCAGCTCCTTTAGGCTTTCACAGACTAACAGGTCCATCTTTATTCTAGTCGTGAATTCTCTGATGACTTTTTTTTTTTCTAATTTGTAAATCCTCTTGCATAACAACTCTTTTGAGTTGTTAGGCAACTTATTCATGCTCACCATGCACTTCTCATTGCTATTTGGCAGGCTTGAACTTCAATTAGTATTCCATGTATATAGGAAGTAGGTGGTTGTTAAAAATATAAGGACTTCTGTTTCTGGAAGAAGCTTGGTTTTACTGGAAAAAATTGTGCTATTTCTTTTCCTCCTCTCTTGCTTAGTTCTAGACCCTCTTCACTACCACTCTCCATTCAAGTAAAACATTCAAAAGATCACCTTTTGAATAATAATGAATTTCATTTTATACTGCTTAACAATTTTCAAAATATTTTTCACATATATCTTTTGAAACTCAAAATGCACCTAAACATGGAGATTGTTGCAAGAACCACTTCACAAATGAAAAACTGAATTTCACAGGGGTTGGAACTATGCAAAGGTCACCAATGTAGGAAAATCTAAACATATATTATTGTTTTTTTTTAAATTTTAGATTTTTATTCTGAATTGAATATTCAAAAAATCATTCCAAATTCAAAATATAAAAAAAAATATGTATTAAGTATACTTGACTTTTTTTTAAAAAACAAGTATATAATGCAACATTTTACATTCAAAGCTTCTTCCTTGTGTTTCCTCAGACACACTTTTTAAAAAGGAAAAATAAAAAACATGTGAAAGTTTTAACTTCTCACCATGACTGGTTTCTGTGGTAACTGAAATCAATAAAAGGAACCCAAACTTAGCAGTTCCAAATAATTTTATCAAAATCCATATGTAATGTCTGAACTAAAATGTAATTATTTAAAATAATTAAATCAATTATTTAAAATGAGAAACCTACATGGGACAAAAAACTGTTATACAATAATTTTATACATGTTTATTATGATGGTTATTATAAATCAATACTTTTTAGAGAAGTCAAATATTGGATATAAATACAACACTGAATTAAGTGTTTTACTCAGAAGACATCTATATAGCCAAACTTTGTCTCTGTCCTAAGCACATCTGACTATTGAACATTTCAAAATGTTTGTTTCCTATGCAACACAAGCTCAACATGTCCAAAATAGGATCATTATCTTTTCTCCTAGGCTTTTCCACCCTTCTGTAATTCCATATATCTATCAAAAGCATCATAATACTTTCAGTCATCCACATTAGCAGTGCCAATCTCAAAACTTCCATTTCCATCATGTCCCATATTGTCAACTCTTTCAAGTTCTCCTACCACATCTCACTCTCCCCTTACACAGTCCTTGCCTACAGAGAGGTCTGCATCTTCTCTTATGTGGACTTTTGCACCTCTAATTGTTCTCTCTTACTGAGGTTTCTCCATTCTCCAATCCATCCTCCACACAGGTGCCAGATTGATATTCTGGTCTGACCATGCGAATGCCTTGATTCATGAAGTTTCAAGTGCTCCCTCGTGCTACTAGAATCAAATATAAAATCTTCTTTTTTGGCATTTAAAACTTTCCATCTGGATCCAACCTAATGATATTTATGTTTATAACATTTTGTTTCCCTTCAAATGTTCTATGTACCTGTCAAACTAGAGACTACTTGCTGTTCTCTGTATTCCCTTTGACATTTAATCTCTTATTTCCATGCCATTGCTTTTGCTGTCTCTCACACTTTGGACTGTAGTCCCTCCTCACCACCACCTCATAGAACATCAAGCTCCAGTACTGTGTTCAATAGTAAGATAGTTGTGTCAAATGGTTTAGTAGTTTATTAACATTCCTCACATTGTTCAAAATTTTTGTCCAGAAAAGATGGATCAATTATAGTTCTAAGAACAATGTATTGCTAACTTCTTTTTCTTGCAATTCTTCCAACATTTCTAGTTTGAGCTTTTACTATCTTTTCCAATTTGGTGGACATGAAACGTCAGAATTGTCATAATTTCCAGTTCTCTATTTGTGATTTGTGGAATTTTTGTATGATTGTTGGTAGTTTGCAATTCCTTTGAAAACTCTTTATTCTTGTCCTTTGACCGCTCATCTATTATGGAATAGTTCATTTTTGGTATAAGTCTGCAAATATATTTTGAATGTTTGACTTGTAAAAAAGCTGTTTGCGGTAAAAAAAAAATTTTCTTCCAATTAGGAGCTTCTATTTTGATTTAAAAAAAAATGCTGGTTTTATTTGGACAAATTTTATCTAATAGAAATTATTTTTGGTCTTTTGTAGCTATCTCTTGACTTCATATGAATTTTCCTATAAATCAGAGTTGCTCAAGATATAAGTTTCCATTCACTTCCTTTTATTGTTCAATGATAATGGCCTTTTTATATTTACATTGCTAATTCACTTGTAGCTTCCTGTTGTATACAAGGCAAGATTGTGATCTAACTCTAATATCCACTATCCTGCTTTCCAGTTTTCTCAGATTCTTTTGTTGAAAAAATAACATTTCTCTAATAGTTTTGTGTTCTAGGATACATCTAATGCTAAGATAGATGATTTGCTTTTAGGTCATATCCTAGTTATTCCAAAGTTGTATATATCTGTTTTTAACTAGTACCAAATGATTTTTACCATTACTGTTATGTAATCAAATTTGAGACTTTTAAACATTAAGCTCCCTCGATTCTTCGGTATTGTTGATCATTCATGTCTGACTCTTCATGACTCCATTTGGAGTTTTCTTGGCAAAGATATTGGAGTGGTTTGCCATTTCCTATTCCAGCTTATTTTACAGATGAGGAAACTAAGGCAAACTGAGTTAAGTGATTTGTCCAGGATCACACATCTAGAAGTGTTTGAGGCTGGATTTGAACTCAGATCTTCCTGACTCCAGGCTTGGAACTCTGTACATTGAGCCACCTATTTGCCATCCCTTCATTCCTATTTTATGAATATTGTTATTATTGGTGTTACACACTTGAGAGATCTGACAGCTTCTAAACATATTTTGCCTGATTCTATAAACAAAACCCTTTGTTACATGTTTAGCAAAACATTAAACTTATTTATTATTGTTTTTGCTATGTTGACATAACATAGTTATGAACAATGAACATTTCTCCAAATATTTTGGGAAGGAGTCTTCCCTTATTTCTATAACTGTTTTTATAGAGTGTGTGTGTATGTATGTGTGTGTTTTGTGTGTTTGTGGGGGAGGGGGTTAACTTCCAGATATTATATTCATTCTGCAGTTGTTCTTAATGAATTTCCTATCCTTTTTCTGATTTTTTTTTTGTAGTGAACAGAAAGGTCAATGATTTTTTGTAAATTTATTTTCCATCTTCATAATATTCTCTAGTCAATAATAGTTTTGATTACTTTCTTTCTTGATCCTCTGGGATTTTTCATACAAACCATTTTACCAACTGCAAAGAGGGACAAATGCTTCTCCTCTTGTTCAATTTTTATTTCTTCTTCTGATCTTATTACTATGATTAAGATGTTCAGAATTGTCAAATAATAACAGGAGGAGGGGGCATTCTTCCTTTATCACTAAGCTTACTGGGAAAGCTTTCAGTATATCATCATTACAAATAACACCAGCTCTTTTGCCTGCACAAATATAAATCTACATCTAAATGTGTATATGTGTTTGCACACACACACACACACGTGAATGTATATACACCCATATAAGTGTATATGTATGTGCATATATGTGTATATAACTTTCTCCCTCTGTCTTTATATGAAATTCTGTATACATATAATTACATACATATATATATATATATACACAGACACATATAGACATACACACATGTTAACACATTAATGATGGGGCTTTCAAGGCCTAGGGTTTTTTTTCCCAAATAAGTGGGTATCATATCAAAAGTTTTTCTTTATATATTGATCTATGCTAACTACATCACAATCTCTCAATGGGTTAGTCTCCATAGCTGCAATGCACTGCCTTATCACCTCTACCTGGAGAAGTCATCACTTTATGCAAATGCAACTCAAGTACTACCCTGTACATGAAGCCTTTCTTGATGCCTTCAAGTGTTAGGACACACTCTTTCTAGCAACTTTTATGTAAATATTTTCTATTTATTTTATACTTATTCCGTTATTTTATATATATATATACATATACATATATACATATATATACGTGTATATATATATATATATATATATATATATATATATGCATGTTATTTGCACTTGGAAGGTAAGTTCTTTGACAGTAAGGATTATTTCATTTTTTTGTCTTTGTATCCCCAGTTCCCATCACAATACTTGAAATATAATAGGCATCGGTTAATGATTGTTGATTGGTTGATAATTTCCTCTTGTTATCCTCAGTTTGTTCATCTATGAAATGATGTTACTATCCTTAATGATCTAATATTCTGGGATTCTACCTTTCTATAATCATAGACACACAGCTATCGTAGTTAAACCAATTTCACTTTGGAGTTCTCTTACCTTCCTCTTGGTAAGTCTGTATCATCCTTCTTCCATCTAACAGTTGGCTGAGGATCTCCCTGGACCTGACATCGAAATTCAACAGCTTCTTCTTCCAGTATCACTTGGTTAATCGGCCGTCTGAGGAAAGTAGGTCGCTCTTGGGAGGAAAAAAGGTTTCAAAGTGAAGTATTGAGTTTTGTGTAAATAGCTTATTATATTTCTCCTGTTCTCTGAACACTTTTTTCTAGGCCCTCTTCACTTCTCTATATTTTCCTTGATAATCTCATTCACTCACTTCCTTCAATAAACATCTCCAGGCAGTTGATTTAAAAATCCCTATCGATGTCCCCAGGCTCTTCCTGGAATAGGGAACCTGAATTTCTATATGCCTGCTATGTTTCCTTCTGGATATCCTGAAAACATCACCACACTTCCAGTCACCAAGCTTTAAAATCTTACTGTTATTTTTGAAAACGTTTTCCCCTTTTTCTCAGAGAGGAATTCAATCTGATACAAAATCTCATTGATTTTATGTCTAATATTTCTCTTGTCCTTCTTCTCTTGCACAGCCCATTTTGATCTCTTGCCTGCACTATTTTCATAATCTCTTAACTGTTCTCTTGTTTCCTCTTTTAAATTCATGCTTCATATAGTTGTCAAAATAATCCCCTCAATACACAGGTCTCACCATTCTGCTTCCCCTAGAGAGGCTGTGTAGTGCGCTATTCTTGAATTAAGGGGATGTGTTTGCAAATCTCTTCTGAGACACTATTAGCTACATGATCCTGGGCAAGTCATTTAACTTCTCCGAGGCTCTGTTTTATTACCTAGTAAAATAGGGATAACACTATAATAATAGTAACAAAGAGTTTTTTTAAGAGTCAAACAAGATGACAAATTTATGGAACTTAGCAAACCACAAACTAATATATAAATGACAGCCATTATTACAACTCTTCAGCCTGGCATTCAAGTCCCTCTGCAAGCACATCATTACCCCACCTTTTCAGCTTCATTTCACATTATCTCCCTTTACACACTATTACAGCCAAATTAAAGAAAAAAGTTTCTCCTTTAACATGATTTGTTTTCTCTGGCTTCCATGCTTTTGTATAGCCTGTGTTCCCTCCTCATTTTTCCTAGTCAAAATTTATTTAATTTCAGATTAGATGCCACCTCTTTCATATTCATATTCAATATTCTCTGAATATTGTGGCTGATAGTGCTGTCTCCATCAACATTTCTTAGAGCAGCTTGTGAAAGTCCTTCCTATAATTCCGTCTCACTTTACCTTATAATATCTGTATCCTGCCCTCCCTATCTCCACTTCTAGAAAGATGCAGGAGCTTCCTGAAGACAAGAGCTGTGTCATTTTTCATATTTATCTCTTTAGCACATAGTAAGTTCTTAATGTCAATTAAATTAAATTAAAATGGTAAACTATTACTGCCTTTAAGTTGATTAATTTTCCTTATATTTCAAATAGTCTTAGACTGACATGAGACTATGTAAGTTTGGTTTAACTGGACAGGACCAAAAAATGTAATCCTTTTGGCATGTAATTTGCATGTCTACTTACATATGTCACATGATCAGACATTTAACACACTGAGTTTATGCATCCTGGGTAAACTGAGCTAAATTAGATGGAAGAAGGCTTTTAATTTCCATCATGAATATCAAATAGAATTATGGTTATTAAATACATAGATAAATGGTAGGAGATAACAATATTCCCTTTTCCCTGACCCTCCAAATACCTATGGTGGCTCAGTAACAACAGATGGTTAAACTGCTTGGATGGCAAAGAAAGGAAATAGAAGTGCATATCTAAAGTTGTGTTTCAGTAGAGTCTAATGTTGAAAAATAAGTAAATGATTTGGCATGAACACAACATTTCTTAGAACAATTTATAACAGACTATCACTTTCCACATTATTGCTAGCTGCTAACTTTGCTGAATGTTTTCAAAGATTCTGCCTCTCCCCCCCATCACCAAACTACTAAGAGTATTCCTCCTTTTTTAACTTAGTTTTTATTTTGCTTCATTTTCTTCCACTATTCTTTTCCATGGTTGTCTCTTTAAACTTCTTGCATTTTTCCATGAACTTCATCTTTTCATAGTTCTGTGCAGTTTTTACACATATAAGAATTCCTGATTGTATTCTCCAAAATTCAATAATTCTTTGATTAAGTTAATATTTCCTGCAACAGCAATCTGAAATTTTGTGTGTGATTCATTATTATAGGTGCGTATTTATTTTCATTTATCTCCAAGTCATGGAGATATGTGGACACCTAAGATTTCATTGAAATAGAAAAAAAAATATCTAGAAGAAAGAGGTGGCCTTAATAACTTTCATAAGATGTTAGATTCAGAGCCGGAAGGAAGAGACTTGAAATGTCTTCTTGACTTGGAAGTCCTTCAGTATACTAACCACTACATCATGCAGCCTCATCTTTGGCCATGTGTCTCTTTTTATGAACATACTTACAACTGCATCCACATATCCTGTTGTTTTCCCTGACTTACTGGGATGTTAGCAGAAAATCTGTACTATTTTTTCTCAGCATTTAAGAAGACATTTTGAATTAGTTTAACTATGCTTTAAGACTCTATTATTCTTTAAAAACTTGGAGTCTCAATTATGAGTAATGCCTAGAATATTATATCTTTACTTCTGCTCCTGAGTTGTTAAACATAGTCACGACATTGAAATTACTCTACCCACTACAAATTTACAGTTCATAACCTGAGTAAGATCCTCTTTATTACCACCTATCAAATCTCAGAAGTTTTATTTATCTCTCATTGACTATTTATTTCACTGCCCACAAGAGTCTGTACTAAGCCTTTTTAATCTTTTTTCAAGTCTCCAATGTCACTTCATTTCTCCTGTACGCGATCACTACTGGACCAAGATTATAACCCCACAATGCACCATGCGTACACACAAATGTCAGACTAGAAAACTGATTTACAGGAAAGATTGAGGCCAGTTGGTAAGAGATCCTTTCTATACTCTTCAAACTTCCTCAGAGGAAAAGGTATTCCTATCCTATCCCTCACTAACAATAATTTTGCATTTCTAATTCCACTCTTTGTCTCCTCTTCCAGAACTTTGTTCAAATAACTATCTTGTTTATTTCATGGATCTCTGTGATGGCAATCAAATTAGTATCTTTTGCTGTTTTTGTTTTACTATAATCAAGAAGCATAATGCCTCCATTTGAATGTGATTAAAGAAGATCTTTCCCACCCATTGATGGGCCTGCCCATTGAGGAAAGCTTGACTAGGGAAGTTGTTTTGTAGGAGGGTCCCAAGTACCTTTTTTATTTTATATTGAGACACTGGGTCAGAGGGTTTCACTGCCAGAGGGCAGTGAAAAGTGTATAAATACTCTGAGGGTGAGGTTTTACTTTGGGGCTTACTGACATAAGTGTTTGTCCAGAAGAGGACTCTGGGAAGCCAATAAGGAGCCACATGCCTACATTTCTTCCTTCCTCCCCCCCCACCCCCTTGAGAAACTCAGATGTTCCCTCTCTTGTAAAGATGTATGCGTGTTAAGAGTCTATTGACTTTTGATTTCTCTGTATTTTCTATGAAATTTTGATTTTGATTTTCTCTCATACCTGTGTTTCAAAGGTTGCCTTTTCTTTTAGAGAAGCAGATCAAAGAACCTGTGGTAGCATGTTGGGGTGCTTACTGATATAGTCTCCCATTTCTTTTTCTCCATTCATTCCTATCTGCCTACAAATATGATTACATCTTCATGTTCTTTTTTTTTTAAAAGTGGCTTTCCCCAATCCATTCTATCTATCCATTCTGTTATGATCCTAAATCTTATTCTTTCACCAAATTTCTTCTAACCATAGTCTACACTTGATACCTTCTTATAAGAAATGTCTGATCTGAAATTTCTTCATGCATATTACCATGACCAATGTGAGAATTTGCTTTGCTCAACTAAAATATTTTTGTTATAGGGTTTTTTTCTAATTGGAGTGGAGAGAAATGAGTGAAAAAATAGATTTTTTTCATTTTTTTAAAGAAATAAACAACATGTCTAATATTAAACTTTTTCTATGACTTCCCTATTCTTTTAAATTCATTCTTTCTTTTAGATGAAAAACTATTCTCAATGGTCTAATATCTGAATAGTTGCAAAATCCTGCATCTTCTTTATCTATGAAATCTCTTTGAACTGTCTGCTCTTTTCTCACTGCCCTAATCCTAGTGTAAGCCCTTACAATTCTCCCTTGCATTAATTTTTCACTTCTTCAGAATTAAATATTCTTTTACTGATCTTTTATTATGTATGTATACATATGTATGTGTGTGTGTTCATGTGTGTGTATGTATGTAGTTTGTTGGTTCTTCATTATGCAATAGTTTGAACTTATTTTCTTACGTTTCCTGAATTCTTTATATACCTCATTTATTACTGCACCATTACATTTGTAGTCTAATTTTTGTTTGTTTTGGGTATCCTTCCCACAAAGAATGCTGCTATAAATACTCAGATATTTTTTGACATTTTTACCTATGAATATATTCCTAGTAGTGGAATCACTTGAATACAGAATATAGACAGTTTAATTACTTCTATTTATTCCACACAAATCCAGAATTGTTGAATCACTTTATAGCTTAGTCAACAGTGTATTTTTTTCTCACAGTTTCTATAACATTAACTCTTTCCATTTTTGTTCAGCTTTGTCAATTTGCATAATGTAAGGCAAAAAGTCAGATGTACTAATTTGCATTTGACTTCCTATTAGTGATTTAAAATGTTTTAATAATTTAATTTATAATTTGAATTTCTTCTTTGGAAATTTTTTTCATTTCATCTGACCAGTTTTTAACTGTGAAATGATTCTTAGTGTGATAGGTTTGTCTAGTCTCTGTATATTTTGGATACAAGACTTTCATCAATGACAATGATACACACACATCTTTTTACCTTACAAATTCTCTTCTAATTCTGTATTCATGTGTAAAGTTTTCCTGTTTTTTACAGTCAATGTTGCATGTTTTCTATATTTTGTATTGTAGAAACTATTCTGTGTTCTATTTAAGCATTCTTATTCTGCTTCCCATTGTGAAAAGTACTTAATCTTATTCTCTTTTCTTTTATGGTTCAACTTTTAAAACATTAATATCTGAGTTTTGACCTTATTAGGATATATCATGTATAACCATTAACCTACACTTAATTTCTACCCAACTGCATTATACTTTTTTTTTTCCAATTGTTATTATCAAAAAGGGAACATATGACCAAATAATTTATGTTACTGGACTTATGAAACATTTGGCAATTGTTCTGTTTATTTTCATTTCTTGATAATATAGGTAGCCTTTTCCAAAGATATACTTTTCTATTTCTTATTAGTATCAAATTCTTTTTATAATTACTGCTTTATAACATAATTTGACACTTAGTAATGGTATGCTTCATTTGTACTTTTTACTCTAGAAACTTCATTATTGAGTTATATAAAGTAGCTAAAAAGGAGTTTGACTGATATAACATTGAATCTGTAATTTAAATCCCAACTCCTCTTTACAATATTTGTATAACTCAAACATAAGTAATTATATTATATTACAATACAAAATTTACAATAATGGGATCCCAGTTCTTCCATATAAACCCCACCAAATACCTCAAAAGGAAGAAAAATAAATGAAAACAAATGATAAGAAAAAACAAAAATAAAATTCCTCCATCAAGTCCAAAATTGCACAAAGAAGGCCAAAACTTTGCAGACAGGGTCTCATCAGAGAAGTCATCAGAAATGGGGGGTGAGGATTGGGGAATATATCTACAAAAGGTAAGCCTAATCAATTTCTAACTAACTAATCAATCAAAATTCTTAACAGAGGAAGCACAAGGCAGCTCCAGTACTGAAGGACCTGGAACCAAAATATAACATGATCTGTCAAGATAATGTAACAACAGTCCCAAAATCCATTGGTATGGGACTCTTTCCAAATTGGTTGAGATCAATTTCCCACACATTCACTGGGGTGTATGGTAGATTTAGGAAAAGTGAGAGGGGATCTCTTTAATTTTTTATTATTCTTCAAGTTCTCCAGTTGTTGAGTTTTTTCAAGTTGCAGGCAATTTTCAGCTTTGAGAGGAAAGATGAATGAGGACAACTCTACAGGATGCTATAAGGAAAAGACTCTGAGAAGACATGAGAAGAGCCTCCATTCTATCTCCATCTTTAGCTTGCACCACTAGAGACTTTGGGGAAATATCTTTTGGATAAAATCTAGGTCTTTTTCTCTATCTCTCTCCCTGTCTTTCTGTGTCTCCATCTCTCTGTGTCTTCCTGTCTCGCTATCTCTGTCTCTTTCTATCTGTCTGTCTCTGTTTAGGTGTGTGTGTGTTGCTTAGTTACCTCAATTCAAATGAAAAAAGTTCATTCTATATTGTTACCAATTTGGATAAAAAAGTTTATTGGATAAATACTATGTGTGTTCAATGTGGAATTGATATTTAGTAGAAAAGCAGTCAAACTTTGGATATAGAGATTGGGGTCCCCCCTTCTTCCCAATACTGAAACAACAGTCACAAGTTAGCTTCAACTTGAAACTCATATCCCCTAGAATCTAGGACCAAGACTGATAGTGTTAAGGGAAAAGATAGGAATAATTCTATCCAGACAAATACCTACTGTCCTTTCTGTTGAGAATTAAAAGACTTTTTGGAAAAGGTGCAGGGAAAAGACAAGATGTCTAATCCTCCTCCTTTTGAGCCACAAAACACTTCCATCCCATAAGTAGGGAGCATCTCTTCACAACATGTGAGGACTCACCATAATAGAAACAGGGAAGATATTTAGTCCTAATAGGTCACTGTGAAGGGAGACAAAGATGAACATCATCTCACAGTACCACTATCAACAAATAGCAGGAGATCAACTCAGTGCCTGGGTACCTGTTCCGTAGGGACTGTTTGGATGGTTCAGACTAGCTTAACCTGTAATATAATTCTAGGGCCTGTCAAAGCCATGACAGGAAAAGGACTCAATTCCCAGCTAGATAGTAGGCCAGGAGAAGATGATAATGACTATCTGAGGCCAAAATCTGTGTTATATCACCTCTATACTGAATAAGAAAGAGGGTGGGGACATTAGGAACCTGAAGGAGAGTGGTCTAAGCACAAAACCCCAACCTAAAAGAGGACACTTAAATATGAATAAACAAAATTTTCTGGAAAAAACAGGAAGATAGTGTGGCAGATATTAGACTTAGACCAACATTTCATATTATATTCTACAATGAGCTCCAAAAAGATACATGACCTAGAAACAAACAAACAAACAAAACTCATGTCATAAATAAATTAGAGGAGCCAAGAGATATTATTAACTAGAGAAATTTTTATTTAACAATTTTGCCTAATGAAAACCTAATATCCAAGCTAAATAGAGAATTGATAAGAGCATATAAGAGCAAGAGCCTTTATTGATAAAAGATCAGAGCTATCAATAGACAGTTCACAAAAGGAATAAGGCAAGGTATTAGCAACAACGTGGAAAATAATTCCAAATCATTAGTATAATTGCAAATTAATATAACTCTAAAGATCCATTTCATACTTGTCAACTTGACAAAGGTAACAAATAAGGAAAATGACAATTGTAAGAGGGACTAGCATAGGACAGGCATATAACTGCAGTGCTGGTGGAGCTATATAGTGATGCAGCCCTTCCAGAAAATAATTTCAAACTATACCTCTTCTCAAATCACTATACTGTGAATTTAAAAGAAGGAATGGACTAGAGGATGTGTGTGTGTGTGTGTGTGTGTGTATTCCAATTGTTAAACACTTATTTTTTCCTCCCTGACATCTCCATTATCTAACCCTAGAGGCAAAAAATGAAAGAAAAAGATGAAACATATTGTACAAAATATATTTATAAAAACACTTTTGTTCTAGTCATGAATTGGAAAAAAAGTTAGTACTCATGATAGTGAGTTATAATGCCTAAATAAATTATGGTATATGAAAGGAAGGAAACATTCTTGCATCATAAGAAATGATAGATTCTGATAAACATGAAAGGTCTTAAATCGAAGCAGAATGAAGCGAGTAGAAAATATAATGACTTCAATACTGTTAAACAAAACAGCTATAAACTACGATCAATGCAATTCAACACAATTAACAGCCACAACTCCAGAAGGCAGACTTGTCAGAAAAGAAATGGGTTAGAAGTGTAGAATGAGAAAAAGGTTTTCAGAGACAGAAAAGTGTAGATTTGCTTTGTGTAACTGTACTTATTTGTTACAAGGAAGGGCTCTCTTTTTAAAGGAAAGGGCTTAGGGGATATTGATTGTGATACTCAAAAAGGAATAAAAAATACATGAGAATCATCAAATAATAAATGAAAGAGCAGAAGTAACTTCAGAAGGGGACACAAACAGGGAAATTATGTTAAATTTGAATTACTCAAAGAAAAAAGACCATACTATATGTAATGAAGAGACACACTTTCATATGCAAGCTTTCTTTTTTTTTACATCAGGAAATGTTCATGTTTATTGAAATATGTAAAGTTCTTAAAAAAAAGGAAAACTTTAAAAACTGCTCCTTATTTTTGTAATGACTATTTTTTAGTTATATTTAGATATATCTTAATCTTGGTAGAATTAATCTAAGAGCTTGCTCAGATTTTGTCCTTTTAAAGAATTCCTCTTCTCTTTTTTTGCTTTTTTTTGGTTAGCATTGCAAATAAATGCTGATGATTCTAGTGTATTTATTTTGTATCATGCTATTTTGTTGCAGCTCTTAATAGTGCTAACTAATGTATTCATTGATTACTAACTAGAGTTTTCTCAGTATGTCATGATGTAATGTACAAATAGTGATAATCATATTCTCATTTCCTAGGTTACCTGTAAATATACCCTTTCATTTTGGATAGATATTTTCTTTATTTTTTAATTTTTTTTTTGTTTTTAAATGACTGTCTCATTGTTACAATTATATATATTTATTCTAGACATTATTCATCCACTTCATCTTTCCCATGTTGACAGATAAACCAAACTCTTGAAAGATGGTGGATTTGTTCCAGGAGGCTCCGCAGTGTTCTGGGTCTTTGGTGGAATTTGACAGTACAATGTCATCTGCAAATTGGAGCATCTTCCGTACCTCACTATCCACCCCAAACCCTTTCTGTCCTGAACTCTGTGCTAGATTTTCATCATTACAATGACAAATGAAGTTGGTTAGCATACATCTGCCTGTTCTCTTGATATTGGTAATCTCAGGGTATTTTTTTCAAGATTATTTCTGTTGTTATAATTTCTGAGAAATCTTGAATGATTTTGATGCATTGAGAGTCTCCTGGAAGAGATCCATAAACACTTAAAAGATGGAGCCGATTTTGAGGCAAGTTCAAGAGAAAGAAGATGGGCAAATATGAATGGAGGCAGTATTTCAAATGATCAGACTATATATTCATTTTAGCATTCATGTATTATTTCTATGATATGTTCTTTGACCCATTTGTTATTTAAGATTTCATCATTTAGTCTCCATTTAGGCCTGTACTTTTTGCTTTCATTATTATTTTTATTACATACTTTGTAAAGGATGCATTTATTTCCCTTTTCATATTTACTTATTCAGAGGTTCCCAAAGTGGACAATACTGCCCCTGGGGATGCTGTAATTATCCAAGGGGGATATAGTAGTGCAACTGAGGGACACTGAAAAAAATAGGGGGGCGATGGAAGCATAAAGAAATAAAATAAAATTGTGAAAAACCATTATTCCATATTTCATCTGTTTTATAACAGAGGAGTCATAGAGACTACATTATTTTCCAAATAAACACACAAAATGTAAGATTAGTGGTCAAGTCCACAGAAAGGACTTAACAAGTTAGTGTTAGCAAGGAAGCTTGTTGCACATTATGGGGATGTCCAGCATGCATAGGCATATTCCTGCTGTGTAATGACTTGTTTACAATATAGTACTATATGGTTATATGACATAATGTTGCATCATCAAAATTTCAATACAGGAAAACTCCCAGAAATTTACAATAAATTATTAAAGAAGCATCATTTTAAAATATTTATATTTCATAATTTTTTAATGATGAAATTTCAAACATAAACTGTTAAAGGGTTAAAGAAAGTAGATTTCTGGGGTGGGGGAGGTAAGTAATTTTTTGTTTAAAGAGGTTGATAGGCCAAATAAGTGTGGGAACCTCTGATCTAATGTATGATCAATTTTCATAATGGTGGGATGACAACAAATGTTGACGTCTTGGTGGGCAGGTAAAATCAAGTTTTTCCAATAATTCTTTTACTTCTATAATTTTCTTCTTGTTATTTCTTTTGCATTTAACCATCTCTAAAAGAAATCCACAAAGCTCCTTAAAGTGCCATTTTATAGTTAGTGGCTTATTAAATTGAACTAGCTTTTCCTTTAAGACTATAGCTCCTGTGCCACTTGGTTTAGATATTTTGAGCACTGTTACTTTTTTTGTAGATATTGAATTTTATTTTTAAAAATTTATTTTAGTTTTCAACATTTACTTCTCCACAAGATTTTTAGTTCCAGATTTTATCCCCATCTCTTTCACCCTCCAATCCATGACAACTTGCATTCCTCTAATCTGTCCTCTCTTCTATCACCACCACCCCTCTTCTCTTATCCCCTTCCCCTTCTATTTTCCATAGGTAAGCTACATTTCTATACTCCAGTGCCTGTATATCTTATTTCCCAGTTGCATGTAAAAACAATTTTAATATTTGTTTTTTAAAGCTTTGAGTTCCAAATTCTCTCCTTTCCTCCCCCCATCCCACCTCTTATGAGAGTGCAAGCAATTTGATATAGGTTGAACATGTCTAGTCATACAAAACAATTCCATAACAGACATTTTGTGAAAGATTAATCATATTTCCCTCCCTTCTAACCCATTCTCTCTTTACTCTAGTTTCTCCTTTGACCCTGTCTCTCCTCAAAAATCTTTGCTCCTGTTTACTCTCTCCCTCAATCTGCTCTCCCTTCTATTACCGCCTTTTATTCCCTTCCCTCCTACTTTCCTGTAGGTTAAGAAAGATTTCCATATCCGATTGAGTATATATGTTATTTCCTCCTTTTGCCACATCTGACTACAGTAAGGCTCCCTCATTCCCTTTTACCACCTCTTTCTTCCCCTCCACTGTATAAACTTTTTCTTGCCTCTTTTATGAAAGAAAGTTTACCCCATTCTACCTCTTCCTTTCTTCTTCTTCCAGTACATTCCTCTCTCTCACCCCTTAATTTTATTTTTTAGATATCATCCCTTCATTCAACTCACATCTGTGCCCTCAGTCTAATCATAAAGGTCTCATGAATTACAAATATCTCCATATAGGAATGTAAGTCCCTTATGATTTCTCTTTCCTATTTATGTCTCCATGCTTCTCTTGATTCTTGCATTTGAAAGTCAGTTTTCCTACTTATCTCTGGCTTCCTAAGAATATTTTTAAATTCCTTTACATCATGAATGTCAATTTTCCCTCCTCATTGATTACATTCAGTTTTGCTATGTAGGTGATTCTTGGTTTTAATTCTAGCTCTTGTGACCTCTGGAATATCACATCCTAAGTCCTTTGATCACTTAATGTGTAGAAATTTCGAAATCTTTTGTTATCCTGATTGTGTTTCCACCATTCTTGAATTGTTTTTTTCTAGCTGCTTGTAATATTTTCTCCTTGACTTGGCTATACTATTCCTGGGAGTTTTCCCTTTGGGATCTCTTTCAGGAGGTGACTGATGAATCTTTCAATTTCTATTTTACCCTCTGGTTCTAAAATATCAAGGCAGTTTTCTTTGATAATTTCTTGGAAGAAGGTATCTAAGATCTTTTTTGATCATGGCTTTCAGGTAGTACAATAATTTTTAAATTATCCTACCTGGATCTATTTTCCAGATCAGTTGTTTGCCCAATGAGATATTTCACATTGTCTTCTATTTTTCATTCTTTTGGTTTTGTTTTATAATTTCTTGATTTCTCATAAAGTCATTAGCTTCCACGTGCTCCACTCTAATTTTTAAGGTACTATTTTCTTCAGTGTGCTTTTGGACCTTCTTTTCCATTTGGCCAGGTCTGCTTTTAAGGCATTGTTCTCTCCATTGGCTTTTTGGACTTTTTTGCCATTTGGTCTAGTCTATTTTTAAGGTGGTATTTTCTTCATCATTTTTTTTAGGGGGGGAGGGCATCTTCTTTACCAAGCTGTTGACTTGTTTTTTTATGATTTTCTTGCATCACTCTCATTTGTCTTCCCAATTCTTCCTCTATTTCTCTTACTTGAATTTTAAAACCCTTTTTGAGCACTTTCATGGTCTGAGACCAATTCATATTTTTCTAGAAGTCTTTGGATATAAGAGTTTTGACTTTGTTATCTTCTGAGTGTATGTTTTGATTTTTCTTGTCATCAAAATAAGATTCTATAGTCTAAGGTATTTTTTTCCTCCTTTTACTCATTTTCCCTAGCCTGTTACATGACGTAAATCTTTGATAAGGTAGGAGTCTACTTCCAGTGTAAAGGGTATATTTTCCCAAGTTTCAGTGATTTTGTGCAGCTGTTTTCAGAGATACTTCTAGGGACCTGTAAGTTTTCAGTTCTTCTAAGGTAGTATGGTCAAGGTGGGGTGGTTACTTTTTTCCTGGCCTGTGTTATGGTCAGTGACTGACCACAAGTGCTCTTTTCTATTCTGGAACTGTGAGGTTAGTTCCTTCTCCACTGCTGCCACAAGCTGTACTATACCAGTGCTCCTCCTCACCCCAGAACTGACACCTAGGAGTGCCACCCAGATCCATGTAAAGGAAATGACAGAATCATGACTCAATGCCAGCAAAGAGATCCTTGTAATCTCCTTCTGATTAGTTCTATGATTCCTTTACTTTTTCATGGTGAGAATTCTGGGAGCAGCCGATGTCTCTACTGGCACCACTGCCACCATCCTAGGGCTACACTGAGTCTGGGACTGGTCTGAACTCTTCTTTCACCAAGGTCAGACAGACCTTTCCCACTGAACTTTTAAGTTGTCTTTGGTGTTTGTTGGTTGATAAATCTGGAAATCCCCTCAGCTGCCAGTGATTCAGTTACCCAAGGTCTGCTCTGGGTTTGCTGAGTCCAGTCTGTGTTGGCAAGACCCATGCTCAACTGGGCTCCTTTCCCAGACCTGCACAACAGACTTTTTTCATTGATCACCCAGGTTGTTGGGCTGGAAATTTGCTTCTATGTTGTCTTATTGCAGGTTATGCTGCCTATAATGTGTTTTTACAAGTATTTGGAGAGTTTTGGGAGAGACCTCAAGTGAGTCCTTGGTTTTACTACAACATCCTAGCTCCATCCCTCTCAATGTTTCTTTTTTTTTTTTATTGTCCATTTTGTCTTTGAAAATAATATAGTTTTCCTTTCATGTGTTTATTATTGCCTTATTTCAGATCATGATTATAATTCTTTCTTTTTTATTTACCTAAAGCATAACATTTTATTCCATACCATACCCGCACATATTAAGCTTTTCATTATTCATTCCATTTTTCTTTTATTATTTTGGGGGGGGAGAAGTTAGTCCACTGATATTTTATTATATTCATAATAATTTCAGGATTTTGATCCACTAAATATTTTTTTTAAATCTCATGAATTTGTAACCTTTTAAAAACAAACCCTTTGTCTCTGCAACTTGTTTGGTTTATAAAAATTTGTACCCATTCTCTTCTCTTTCCTCCCACTTATTATTCCTCTCAATTCCAAGTTCCTTGACTTTCTTTTTATTATTATTTTTCTTTTTTCTTTGATTTAGCTCAGATAAAAGTGTGGTACCTAATTCTTCCTGCCCCTTACCAACATCAATTATACTTTTTTATTGATACTAATTTGTAATGCCCCCCGACCAAGGGATCATATTTTATTTTGCTCCCTTAATTACTTTTTTCTCATTCTAGCAGTCTCTAAAATTTATGTGTAGGAATGTTGTGTCTTGAGGGAGGCTATGAAATGCAGATGGAAATATTGTGTAACAGTGTGCCCAATTTTATTTGTTTTTCTTTGCTCTCATCATTTATTCCTTCTGATGCCTCTCCTTTTTTTCTCTCCTTACTTGAAGTTCCTATGAATTTTACTTTCCTGGTTTCCCAACTATTTCCTCCTCACTAGTGAGAATTGTACTAAGATGTACAATTCTTTTCAAAGACACCGATTTCCTGAGATTACCTAATAGCACGGAATTTTGTTGCAAGAACATAGTTTAACCATCATCTTGCTTCTGTAGGCTCACTTTATATTATGTCCAATTTTTCTACAATACCAAAAATGGAGGAAGAATTGGAAAAACTAGTGTCTACTTTTCCTATTCCATGATTTCCTTGATACTTTTTTCTTAGTACACTTTATCATTAGAGGTATAGAGGGATATTATTAAGCACTACCAGTTTTATATTGATTTACTTGTGACAGAATGTTTCATTTTTTTACTTTGACATAGTAATTTGTTTCTTATATTAATTCTTCTCCTGATTTTACCCATTATACCTTTTACTGTATTTTTTTGCTTTCCTTTATTTCTTCAGTGACTTATCGGACTTTTAAAAAAATAAATAAATACTTCCCCACCCAACATTCATGAACTTATTTATGTCTAGCCATTAGAAAAGAACTATCTCATTTCTTAGTATTTCATTACTATCTGAAAGTACCTATTTTTTATTTTGTCTATTTTTTATCTAAAATGTCCCATCCATCTATCATTTCTTTGAAAGATTGATTGAAATCTTTCCCTTTACTGAACATTCTTTCCTTTGATGAGTAGTTTCAACTTTGCAAGTTGTGCTTTTCTGGTGTCAAATAACCTTTTTTCCGTTACAGAATGTCACATTCCTCCTTTTTTTCCTTTCATATAACCACAAAGGAATGCTATGGTATTCTAATTAGCTGTCTTTTGAAATAGAAGGTTGTTTTCTCTTGCTGCTTTCAAAATATAGTAGCTCTCCAATTTGACTATTATATTTCTTGGTGAGTTAAAGATCAGGCTTATTTCTGTTGGTATTCTGTGCATTTTCTCAATCTGAACTTTATCTCCTTGCAATATTTCTGGGCATTTTTTTTTTTAATGTTTAGTGGTATGCTACTAGGGCTTCTTTTTTATTATTTCTTTTTTGTATGAAAGACCCAAACTCTTTCAATTATTTCTTCATATCTTATCTACATAAAACAATTCTTATCCCTTTTTACAAATTTCTTTCCTATTTCTACTTCTTCTGCTACATATTTGCATTCCAATTATGTCCTCTTTTTTCTGATATTTAACTATTATTGAGAGTATCTTTTGTTCTAAATTTTCTACCCTATGTATATGCTCCATGATTTGTTCCTTAAGTATTCTAATTTCTATCCTTATTTCTTTGATATTTTTATCTAATTCTTTGTTACATTCTAGAGGTTGCTGGAGGGTTATTTTTCTGGTGACATATCAAATAGTTGTAAACAATTTTGTGCTCCTCATACTCCTGGTATCCTATCCCCATGACTTTATTATCCAACAGATTCCATAGGCCTCTACTCTTTTTTCCATCCTTGGTTTTGAAGTTAGTCTTATTTACAAGTTTCAGCCTATCCTGGATATTGTCAAGGACTTAACTCTAAAAGTAAATTGTTTAAAATTCTTCTTCCATGGGATTGGAAGCTTTAACCCTGTTCGATGAGTGGCTAAGTGGAAAAGAGATTTAGGAAGGAAACAAACTTGACACCTGTTTTAAGAGACTGCCATGGGGTTAAAACCAAAAATCACTTCTTTAAATTGCTGCAGTCAAAGTTACAGAATTTCCTCAGACCAGCATATATACAGAGGATAAGTTGGAGGACACTCAGAGCAATGATAGAATGAGAATGGTGATTTGCTCTTTATTTTTTCCCCCAAAAGAATTCTTATGGTAGGTTCTTTCGCTTTTCATCTTTAATACCTGAGTTTTTTGCATTTTGAAGTGCTTTGTACTGCTTGATATGCAGAGCAGCGTGCTATCCTTGTCTATCTGTTTCTTTCTAAACTGTACTGTAGTAGTACAATATTTTATAGGTATTAAGAGTTTAATTATTGTTTGATAAATTATCTAATTGAACTGAGCATCCAAAGGAGGATTCAGGATTGAGTGGGATTTTCTGGTAAGGTGAACAAAGTGCTGGACTTTGAATAAGAAGACCTAGCGCTGGGACCTGGATGTGCTATTTACAGCTGTGTAATTATGGACTGGTAACTTCATCTCCCTAAGCTTGTTTACTCATTCATAAAAGGGTGATAATTATACTGTTTCTCAAGGTTGTAGTAAGGTAGGAAAGCACATAATGAACAGTAATATCCTACATATATATGAGCTCTTACCTTATTTTCCTAAATAACTGGGCATTATATTTCCTGAACTAATGGAAACCTCATAAATTTATTGGAAATTTTTATATTTATTTTACCCAAACCAGCTTTTTAGGCACCATTTTAAATGCCGAACAAATAAATATGTTCCACAAAATAGAATGTTTTCTTTTTTTAGTTTGTGATAAATTAAACAGTAATTAATTATTCTTCTTTTAAAAAGTACAGTACAATTTCTATAAATTTTTATAGTACCTTTTGGCAATTTCAGACATCCATTTAAGGTTTTTTTTTTTTTTTATTGAACTGTTGTCTTAGTATTCATCATCCACCTTGAAAGCTGCCTTTATACAAAGATTTGCTATATCATACATGTCAAATATTCAGCTATCCCAATGCTATTCTTTCAGGGACTGCTAAAACAGAAAGGTATTTGCATTATTTTTTTTCTTTTTTTAAGAAATAGATGTATAAAAATGAAAACAAACCGACTAAAAAGACCAAAGGAAGATTATTTACAGGAAAACATGCACATCAACTATGATAGAACACAGAATTAATGTACTATGAAAATGAATATGGGAAGGATTGTGCACATGTAGCGTTAAAGATGGTGTATTTTTTGGTAATATATTTAGCCAATAGTCAAGGACTATTCAAGAGAGTTGGAGGTGCTAAAGTTTTGCTAAGTAGTCCTTGACTCAAGAAAATATAAATGTTTGACAAATACTCACAGAGCCATGGATGGTAAAAATAATGACTCAAATGAAAATCACTTGATATTTTAAAATGAGATTTGAGAACATTACTGTATTTTAATTTTTGTGACTTATTATAGTAAATAAGAAATTTCTATAGTAAAGTGATTCACTGAAGCATCTAAGGTTTGTTTTAAAAAGTATGATGAGGAAATGTCAATTTTTCAGGGACAAAATGTTCATGTTTTCCTCAAGTGCTACTGTTTCTGTGATACATTATCTATATAAAGTTTTTGAACCCTTTCTTCCAGATGAAAAAGGTTAAATATATGCAAATGTATTTTTATTTAAAATGTTCTGCCTATGCCACCACATGAACAAATACAAAGCCTGGCAAAGTTAAGGAAAAGTATAAAAAAAAAAAAAGACTGCACATTGGCTATAAAACAGGTGGTAATTCAGTGGCTGCCTATAGGTGTAAACAAAGAAGAACCTAGAAAATACTTTTGTTTCACTTGAATAGAACCTCCCTGATAACTGCCTAATAATTATACCAGTCAAATCAATGAAGGATAAATGTCCTTTAAAAGTCAATCCGATATTACTTAGTATCTAATTTTGCAAACTACTAGAAGTGAAAGGGAAAAATAATGAATTGATAAAGTTCAGACACATTATCAGGCATGTGAAAATTATGATAACATTTTTTCATGTCACTTTTTAAGAAGCATGCTTTAGATAAATTGAGGAGCAAAATATCTCACGCAGTTTTGTAGTTTTCTGCTTGTGTATCTCCATTAAAAGAATCCTCTGACTAGTCCAATCTCTAATTGTACAACAAAGGAGTGATTAGAGAGAATGCCATCACCAATTCAATTAAAATTCCTTATGTGAGATTAACTGGATTTGAATCACCTGCATAACTTACTTACACAGTTAATCACTCTGGAGACAATTTGTGCTGCAGCAAACAGCTTTCCAGCAGTCAAATCTGTCCAGTTCCAAATAGGGACTTTGGAAAATACAACTTTATTTGAGGCTAAAATTTTCAAGTACCTAATATGGCGGCATAATAAAACCTTACAATTTTCTCAACAATGTGCAAAATGCAAAATTTATTTAAAATGAAGACTCTTTCATAAACTAAAAATGTAGTCACCTAGAACACTTCAAAGTTACTCAGATATATATATATATAAATGAAGCAGTGACTAAACTTTAGTTCAAGGGCTATAAAATTGGTAGTGTCATGCCAACCATTTTCAAAATGACTTAAATTCTTAAATTGCTATTGCTTGCCACTGTAAAAGTAGCTGGTTCTTATAGGCACAGTGCTCAGTAATAAAATAAAAAGACACTTGAGAAAACCAGAGCTAGTATTAAAAGCTAAAGACTGTTAGACATGAATTTGTCAAGAAGGCACTGCTATTCAATGGGATAATTTCATCTGGGAAAGACCAAGATCTAGACATGGTACTAGTTCCTTTCTTTAAATTAATTGTCCATATACTATAGTCAATTTGGGAGGCTGTGATAGCTTTTAATTGTGAATTATTGACCTCTGTGTGCCCCTCTGAAAAGATGAGATGATCATATATTAAGTCTAACTGTGATTAAGTTTTCATTATCTTAACATATGCCAGTTCTAAGAATTTTGTCCAGTTGAGGTAAAATACACTAAATAATGAAGATTAAATTCTATTTAAATGTTCTTTAACAGTCTCTTTTAATATTTTTTTTATTAGGTACTTTTTATGTTATTGACAAAATAGTCAACATTTTAAAACTTACCAGCAGATAATCTGTTAATTATATGTCTGAATGTAGTTTAAAAATAATAATACTTTGCATTTCATAACAGTTTTTGTTAAAAAGCACTTCATATATATTTTATTATTTTATCTGATTCTCACAACAACTGAATTAAGTTGAAAGGATAGATATATCATTTTCTCTAATTTGCAAAAGATCAGGGAGGTTATGTGATTTAAAACTGAGAATCATAAATTCTCACTCCCAGTCTCTTTTGGTAAAACAGCTTTTCCTCTATACCATATAAATGCATAGGTTCTAATTATGAAGTATATAAGACAAAGAAATTATTTTTAAAATGATATCAAAATATACCTAGAGGTGCAGATAAGTACTTTTTTCACTTTAATATGTGCCTTCCAAAAAAGTAGAACAAAAGTAATTTCTATATTCCTAAACATTTCAGAAAATTTTCAGACAAGAATCTTAAAATCATAGCAACTCTGACCTACAGTGCAAGGGACCCCAGAAATCATCTTGTCCAATGCTATTATTTTTACAGTTGAGGAACCTGAGGACCAGAGAGGTAAATCAACTTTTGGCATGTTGTTTTAACCTGAGATAGAATTTCTAAATCTAAAAATGACAGAGTGGAACTGGGAGGCTTTTAATGTCCCTCCTACCTACAGTTCTATGATCCCAGAATATTCTATATTTAGAAAGAATTTCTTCAGTGAACCAGAATGATTGGGAAGCAGGGGTGTTTTAGTTACATTTGTAATGTCGCAAAATTAAATACTTGAGGCAAAGAAACCCTTGTGAATGACATAGGTAATTACATTCTGGAACTCTCTCTTATGTGTACACAGTTGTGTTAGATGATTTCTCAAGTACGTATTTTTGGAAATGTATTCTTTACGCACCACAAGTCTTCAATGTAGAAACCACAATGTTAACACACTTTGAAAGAGGCATCCTAAAAATGCAATGGTTGTATGCATTCTGATGACTTTGGCTAAACATAAAATCCTAGAGGGGGAAATATACATATATTCATATACATATATGTGTGTGTATATATGTGTGTATACATATACATGTATATACATATTCTCACATATATACATACACATACATATGCTTATATGTATGTATATTTCCCCAAAAAAGGTATTTTGAATATATGATTTAAATAGAAAGACAAGAAATTTGAAGTTAAAAAAATAACTGAGCCATTAGAAATGTTGAAGTAAACAGTTTTAAAGGAGGAGTGATAAAAACATAAATCTCAAGATGCCTGGGGTCTTCAATTTGGAGAATAAATTTAAAATTAGAGGCTCAGTGAAATATTTCCCTAAGATCAAAACTGCAGTTAGCAATAAAATCATAGCATTAGGAAACAAAGCACCATAACTTCCTAAAAATGACAGATAAATAGGTTCAGAAGTCATTCCATCCTTACTGATGATAAGAATTGCAGTATTCTTTTAAAGATGCAAAATTTTAATGACAGTAATTTTCCCAAGTCAGCTTTATGTCCCCTAATGATTACGACTGGCATAAGTAAAATTTTTTAAGATGACTTGGAAAAATCTCCCTGCTCTCCCCTCCCCATCTTTTTCTTCAAAAGCTTTAATTAGGTGACCAAGGAATGTGGGTAATTTTTTTTAACTTTTTTTTTTTGTTACAATTTTTTGGTTCACAAAGGTGCCCTCTGCTTGAGGTTCTAATATGTTGATTAGTCATGCTCTGATCTATCTGAATCTATCATTTCTTTAGCAATAGCTTTATTTATGACACATATATGTATATATATATACTATACAGCTTATACATTTTAAAACTACATACCTTTTTAACTGAATTAGAGTCTTAGAATCTTAAATATCCTAAGACAGCCCTAAAACAGGGAATATTACTTAAAGATCCATGGAAAGTGGAAAACAGCCACACTAATGTCCTTCATAATATGACTAAGTAAAGAAATGTAGGAAATTGTAGGAGAAAAAATACACTGATTATTTGTCATTATCATTACTATTCAGAATACTTACATAAGTATTTCTTATTCATCATCAGCTTCCTAGCTCAGGTCATATTTCTGGTAATAAATCTGAGACACAAAAGATATTAAGAAACCTGCTGGATCTAACAAAAAAGTTGCTTGCAAAAACAGGGTTCAGGATATTGGAATTCCTGATTTATGGGAGTTAAATTAAAATGGATAAAGTACTTTTTAGTTTTAATTTTTCAAAAAACTTATCTTAAATGGCAAAATTTCACTTTCATTTGAACAAAAAGACAAAAACAACCCTACAGGAATACACACACATACATGTGCACACAGTACTCATACCTCCAATTAATTTGCTTTCTGAAATTACAAATGATCTTTTAAGTGTCAAATCTAATGGTCTTGACCTCTTTGATACTATTGATCACCCTAAAGGAAAAATTCATTATACTTGTATATTTATCATTTTGATATATTATGTTGTTTGGGAAAAAACAAACAAACAAACAATATTACCTTCTTTAAATCCAACCCTAGGTAAATAAAGGTTTTCTGCATCCAGAATGTCACCTAACACCAGTAACTCTCTTAGGAATGCTGGAGAAGGCTACAATGAATTTTGGTTTCCCCCAGGTCATGGTGTCACCCATGCATTTTTGTTTTGGGTTACCACACCCAGGACTTGTTTTGGGTCCACCCAAGTTTGTATTTTGGCTTAGCTCAAATTTTTTTGAATACCCATCTCAATCTACCTCTTTTTCAAGTTGCCTTCTGGGGAAAATTGCTTTACTCTGTAAGGGTGGTTCTGTGGTTTGGTTTGACTTGTCTAAATCCTATATACCATAAATCTTCTAAAGCCTAGAGGAGAGGGAGCCCCACCCCCTTTCAGGCTTGTTCTTCTCTACCAAATAACCTTATACATTTCTTTCTAAAATTGTTTCAGACTTTGGGGCTTCTTTTTGTGAACAATGCTCTTATTGATACTTCTTTTTTCTAGGTTTTTCAAGAACTCTCCTGGTTCTTTTCTTCTTCATCTATTACTTCTTGTATTCTTATTCATCAGATCACATCTGCTAACCATAGAGATCCCCCAAAGTTCTTTCCTAGGTACCTTCTCTCTTCTACCTCAATATTATTTCACTTTGTGATCTCATCAGCTCCCTTGGATTCAATTAACATTTCTAGTTAGTTCTCAAATCCATTTGTCCTACCCCAATCATTGTCCTGACCTCCGGGCTCACATAGCTTATTGGACATCTTAAACTCATTGTGTCCAAAACTGAAATTACTGTATTTCCCCCAAATCCTAACCTCTTCCTAACTTCCTTATTATTGTTAAGGACACCATCATACTAACACTCACTCAGGCTCCCAAATGAGGTGTAATCCTCAATTTCTCTCTCTCTCTCTCTCTCTCTCTCTCTCTCTCTCTCTCTCTCTCTCTGTGTGTGTCTCTGTCTCTGTCTCACTCTCTTTCTGTGTCTTTCTCTCTCTCTGTTTCTGTCTCTGTCTCTCCCCCTCCCCACTATACTATATCTAATCAGTTGCCAATTCTTTTTGTTTGTGCCTCCATAATAACTCCTGCATGTATTCCCTTATCTCTTCTGATACCATCATCATCTCAGTTGTAGGCTCACATCTCTTCATGCCTGATCATAATGCGATAACCAGCCTCAAGCATCTCCACCCTCCAGTCCTTCCTCCACTCAGCTGTTAAAGTAATCTTCCTTCTCACCATGTAAACTCTATCACCTTATTCAGTAAATTCTAGGAGCTCTGCATTATCTTCAAACAAATATAAAATATTTTGTCCTCTTCTTATATTTCCAGTCTTTTTAGCACTTACTCCCCTTTCCCTCCACCTACTCTGAGATCCAATGTCACTAGACTCCCTGCTGTTTCTTTTGCATGACATGCCAACTCAAAACTCTCTGCATTTTCTCTTGCTGTCCCCCATCCCTAGAACTCCCTCCTTCCTCATCTCTGCCTACCAGCTTCCCTGAATTCCTTTGAGTTTCAGCTAAAGTCCAACTTACTTTTTGTAATTGTCCTTTATCTTAGTGTCTTCCCTTTGAGATTATTTCCATTTAATCTTGCATATATCTTGTGGTACATAGACATTTGCACACTCCATTAGAGTGCAATCTCCCTGAGAATTGCTCCCTGAGTGATTGGATATTTTAGTTTGATCTGTTTTTGGCCTTTCTTTTTATCTCCAGCCCTTAACACGGTGCCTGGAACAGAGGGCACATTTAATGAATTGCTGCTAACTTGACTTGTTGACAATATCATCATTCTCAAAATTATTTTCTCAAAAAGTCATGCTAGTGAAATGCAAGGTTTGGAATTACCTCCTTGAAGAGTGAGGTGGAAAATCAGGGGAAATGTAAATGACTTCATGCAGTCAGGTGAGAGAATATAAATTTTTGGTGGACTCAGTTGTATGACCCATCAGCTCCATTCAGTAGGATGTGAAGTGGAGCACAGACTTAGTGTGGCACACATAATTAATAACTCAATAGGTTTACGTGTTAAGAAACATAGGTAATAATGGGAGAGATAAGCAAGGGATTTGAGAATAAGGAACATGGTAGAAGATAGTTGAACTAGTTTGATGCCCAAATATGCTAAATGGATAAAAAGCACAAGCCTGGAATATTTTAAATTCCTAGGGAAATTTAACTGAATATAAAGCACTGGCCACCACAAAGGTGCCAAAAGAACCTTGAAACCCCCTGAACCAGAAAAGGCATCAAATGGAGAGAAATAGAATTCAAATGCAATACTATTTTAGAATAAATTTAAAATTCTTTGGAAAAATATTTCAGAGAAGAATGAGAGGAGATTATTAACCACATCACTTGATATTATAGTGAGAAATACATGAAAAAACAGGTTTAAAGAAACTATGGCATGAGACTAAAGCTAAATAATCAAAAAATATTTAAGGATGAACCTAGAAGGAAGACAACAGATAGGTAAAAATGCAAATGATCTCTCAAAATTTTTACAACCAATTATTTTCTCCACCAATGACAATGAACATTTAAACTCTAATAAGAGTATTAAATTTATGAGAAATGAGAATCTCAGATATTATTCTTACTGAAAAAAGTGAACAGGAAATGTTAATAACTGTCAACTCACAAGCCTACCTTATGATTTCCACTATTTCAGGAGGAGAATAATTTCCAGAATGAAGAAAATAATTAATGAAGAAGTTTACAAACAGTTCTCCATGGTGAAACACATCTTTTGAACAGTACAATTGACTAAGAAATATAGAGAATTTAAGGTCCCAATAAACTTAGTGCACTTAAAATAAATGGACTTCATAGAGCATATTTGATATTAAAAGTTCTATTATAATGTGCCTTTCATGCATGTAGTGTGTTAAGGTAATATGAATTCTCTTAATAGAAAATATTTGAGAATATTTTGATTATTAATTTAACTGAGGCCTAAAAGGGTTGTGATCACAAAAATTATATATATATATATGTATATATACACACACACACACACATATGTATGTATGTGTGTTTGTATTTATATGTATGTTATTGATTATAACCATCTGGGAGTATTTTCAGTGCACTGTCAAACTGAAAGAGGTACTTTTTGTAAATAGTGAGGTCCTTCATTTGTATATAACTTATATTTGGCTGATTTTCTTAAACCATGGAATGTTACAGAACCTTTTAAACTAATTCCATAAATAACCAATTAAAAATTACTAAGCATTTACAAGTACTGTGCAAGCATTGTGATAAATGCTGGGTATACCAGGAAAGATAAAAATAGTCCTTTTCCTCAAAGATCTCATATTCTAAATAGAAAAGATAATATAGAAATACTTAGGTACATAAAAGATATATAAAGAATAAACTGGAGGCATTTTCATAGGAGAAGAAACTAGCAACTAGGGGAACTAGAATGATCCAGGCCAGGGGATGGGGAACTTGTGGCCTCAAGGCCACTTGGACTGATTCCAAGTTGTACAGAACAAATCCTTTTATTAAAGGGTTTTATTCTGTGAAGTTTGTATTCAATCAAAGGGCTCCACTTGAAGATCTCGAGTTCCATATGTGGCCTCAAGTCCACAGGTTCCCCACCCCTATTCTAGGCAAAGATGAAGGAGGACAGACTTGCACGCATAAACAACAGTCACCACAAAGAGATGAAAACAAGGAATGACGTGTACAAGGAACAAAGAGGAGGCATAAGTAGCTGAATCACAGTCTTATAGCATAGTTTAAAATCTGGTACTGCTAAGCTTCCAGTGTATGGAGATGAATAAAAAATATAAGAAGATTTCAGATTGTGAAGTTTTAAGTGACAAACAGAGGATTTTATCTTTAATGTTTGAGATATTTATGGGTCACTATAACTCTGTAAGAGGAGATATGGTCAGATATATACTGCAAGAAAATAGCTTCAGTATCATTTGAGTGAAGGATAAATTGGAGTAAGAAGGGACTTGAGGCAGAAAGTTGAACCAGAAGGCTATTGAAAAAGCAAAAATCAAAGTACCCTAGAGTCTGAACTAAGGTGGTAGCTATGTGACTGTAGAGAAAGAAATGTATGCAAAGCATTGTGAAGGTAGAAACAACAATATTATTAGTTGATTAAATGTTTGGGATGGGTGAGAGTGAGGAGTAGAAGTTGCAAGATTATGTAACTAGGATGATGGTAGTACCACTGACACTAATTAGGAAATTTGGAAGAGGTGAGGGATTTTGGGGAAAGATAATGAATTCTGTTTGGATATATTCAGTTTGAGATGCCAATGAGACACCCATTGATGTTCAAATGGGAGTTAGTGATATGGAACTAGGGATCCAGAGAGACAGTAAGGTTATAAATAAACATATCTGTATATACATATGTACATATTTACAAACACACACACGTGGGTGTACATGGGAGTGTGTGAGTATGACTTGTCTGAACAGAGATGATAACTGAACCCATGAAAATCAATGAGATAACTCAAGGGAGATCCTATAAAAGACTATGATAATAGGGTTGGAACTTTGAATGGAACATTGTGAAGGATTTATAGTGAACACAGAAAAGAATTACAGAAGATGAGAAGGCATGAGTGGGCTGTGACTTGAACTGTTGGACAGAGTACTCATACCTATAAGATTACAAAACCCTAGAAGTATTGAAATATTGCTGCATATAATTACTTCAAAATAAAAATAAAACCCAATCAATAATAAGAAAAATCCTGTCTTATCTTCTATAAGAATATCAGATGGAAAGTAAGAGTACTGCCATAATTATCACTTTGCTTTCCTGAAAATTATGACCTTAGAAACTTTGTTTCCTTATTTTGCATTTTGTTTGTTTTTATTATATATAAATGTTTTACTTTCTTTTTAAAATATTTTATTAAAATTATTTTAATTATTTTAAAATTTTTAATGACATCCTTATGCAAGATATTGCTAGTCAGTCCAATCAATTCATTAATTTCTATCATATTATTTTAAAATTGAAAAATTTTTATTATAGTTATATATAGTTACACAATTTTCTACAAGCATTTCTTCCAAAAAGATTCAGGGCCTTATGATCTCTAATTCAGTCTACAATTTCTGTGGGAATTTGACTTAAATCCATCATAAAAAAAAAAAAAATTCCTTGGAGAATAGCTGCACACCAGTGAATTTCTACATTCCTTCTGTATACTAGAAATAAAAGTATGGTGAAGTATTTCTTAACCACTGGTAGAGAAGAAGATACAGGAAAATTATTCCATTTATGCCACATTTCTTAAAATTATTATTGTCCAAACATTATATTAAATCTCTTCAATTTTCTACTCAAGGCAATTTTATTCCCATTCTTTTATTCACATTTTAGCACTAAATGATACTCCTACACTGCAGCATTCCTAACAAACCCAAATATTTGGTTGGCTAGAATAATATACTAAGTACAAATTCCTCTAAAGAGAAGACATGTAATATGTGGTCTCACAAAGTCAGCTTTCAAAGACCACTAATTTTACATAGTACTAGACAAAGCTATACTTTACTAGTTATAGACTAAAGCCTATTTTTAGGATATTATAGCTGACTAAAGAAATTTAAGGCCAAACTAATAGTTCTCAGAGCTCTCAGGGATGGAAATTTGCACATAGACTTTAAATAACTATATTTTTGCTATTCAGATTTCTTTAAAAATTATTGGTTATCCCAGTGTTTTGTCATTTTGAACTTCAAACTGCTATGCATTCATAGAGAATATTACCACGTATTACTCAGTTTTAAAAGGACTGAAAAGAAGGGCTTGCTCTCTTGTATATATTCAGAAAATATAACTTTAACCTTATTTATGTAACAGGAATAATAAAGCAACTTTTAAATATTTCTGCCATATCCTTAAGTCATACAATGTCATAATCCTTTGGAGCAGGAGGATCCTCCTTAGGGATCTATACAGACCTTTACAGTCTCTCTTCTCCCTAACATTTTACTTCCATTTCTCCACATTTTCCCCCTTCTCAAAATTTAACCTCCTTCTACAGTAACAACTGTAGAATTTGAGAGTTGCAAGAGACCTCAGAAGCAACTGAGTTCAATTCATTCATAGAAGGAATATCCACCAGAGCATATCCAACAAGTGGTTATCTAGCTTTTGCTTGACAACCTACAGGGACAGAAGGGAGGGAGGGAGACTCTATCCCCTCTTTAAGCACCCCATTCCCATTTTTCTTGGCACAAAGCCTAAATTAGCCTCTTTGAATCTGCTACCTAATTTCTAAACTTTGGTGCTCAAATTCAAATCTTTCCACATGGTGATTTCAAAATCCCTGAAACTGAATTACAACAATTACAACTCAAGACTCAACTAGGAAAATTCAAAAGGTATACCCACTTTCATAGCATTTCTTCCCCTGATTCATATCTGTTTGCTTATGAGCAGGCACAAATGTCTGATCATAAATGAGAAGCATTGCCTGGTTTCTGATCACCCAACTAAGCCATAACAAATTTAAAATTAAAATGTGTTTTTTGAGAACAAATAAATTTCTTTTTAACTCTAGTATGTAAAATATTAAATAGTTATAAGAAGTTCACATTGTACATAAATATAAAAAGAAAAATTTTAAATTTTGTTTTCTTAAAGTTGAACAGCATATGCAAGTCCCTTAGATTTTCCATCACTATATTCTCCCTGGAAAAGACATGAAATTTATTTTTAAAAAGATATGGTAGCCAAAATGGCCACCCCAAACCCAAATATAAAATCGTAAAATTTTAGACCAAAAAGGAACCTAAGAAATCAACTAATCCAACTCTCTTATTTTAGAAATGAGGAAAATAAACATGTAAGATTGTGTAGCTTGTCCATAGTTATACAGGAAGAGCTTGAATTGCTTAATCTGACTTTAAATTTATTTCTCTTTCCACCTAACCAAATAGCTCTCTCAAATATTTGGTAAATATGTAGACCATGAATGATAAATGCACAAATTACAGAATATAAAGCAGGTTATTAAAATTTCAGTTTCTTTTAATCAGGGATGTCAGATTAAATCTGGAACATAATGCCAGCTAAACAAAATAACCATTGTCTAATTTATCAGTCTACTTGGCATTCAAATTGCAGAGAAGCCATAAAAAATATTTTCTACAGTTTGTAAACTAACCTTAGCATTTCTTATCAGATTAAATGTTTACAATCTATGACAAAAATAATTAATAATTTAAAAAGATGTCTTTACCAAAGACGGTCAGTTCTGCTGGATCGCTGTCTCTTTCTCCCACCATGTTTGTGCCAACACAGGTATACATGCCTGCATCACTCTTTCTAGTGTTTGAAATCATCAGTTTCCCACCACGAATCTGTTTCAAATAAAATATTCATGTTTATAGAAATATATTAAAATACTGATGTCATAATCAAATTATTAGAATACATGTATGTATATACATATGTATATACATATGTATATATATATATATATACATACACACACACATATATATTTATCTTACTTGTGTATTCAAGTGCTTTGGAATAGACCCTCTATAGATAGACCTCAGATCCTAAACTTAACTTGATGCCTAATTAAACCCCTATCAATTATCCTAATTGCTCTTCTTTTCTCTATATCCACTATTTCCTCCAGAGCCTCTCTACATCATACTCTGTAATTTCCCAAGAAATATTATTGATTAATATTTTAGTAAGCACTCAATGCATGAACAAAAACTGTTTTTCTCTACATTCCACACTTATTGGTGACCAAACCTGCTTTAGCAATGATGATTCCAACAACGTAGACAGCCAGGGTAGGAATAATAAGTTCTATTTTCTTAATGCTTCCTAGATCTGATTAAGTTATATGGTCACAGTCTATGTATAAGAAAAATTCACCAATAAAAAAATTAAAGAAGATCATGGATAGACCCAGTAACAGATCTGACTGCTTACATTTGTTACCAAAATTCAATCAAAGGGAGAAGATAAGTTAAATGAAATTCGACTTTAAAGAATGAGAATTATGCAAAATAGTGCTTCAAACAACAGCATTTCTAAGAAATCTTCAGGTGAGTCAACTCAATAAAATGCAATAAATGATTTGGACCTGGTTAATTTTTTTTTTCACTTTAAAAACATGGATTTTTCTCATGCACAAAAATAACTAAGTAGTTAAAACATAATTTTTTTCAAATGAAACATTTTATTTCAATGTATGCACTTAAAAATTCCACAAAAATTTATCTGGGAAAGTTAATTTAAGAAAAACATTAAATGAAATTCTCTTCACCATAAGTGATTACATTTTCTAAGATACAAAGTAGTTTAATGGAAAGAAGGTCAACTTTGGAGTTAGGAAGACCTGGGTACAAATATTGTTACTGTTGCATGGAAGCTGTATGACTCTGTGTAGGTCACTAATTTCTCAGTGCCCCTGTAATTCATTAAGACTATAAAGATGAGTTGTTATTCTGTACCAGAAGGTAAAGTTTACAGATCAAGTACTCCTTACTCTGATAAAATAACAGGTCCAACCTAAAACAAATAATTTTCTAATTTTTTTTTCCAGTTTATGTACTTTTTAAATATCTTATATTTTAGTTGGTTTTGAATGATTTGTCATTGAAATTTTAGAAGAAATATGAGGAGTCATGTTGACTTTATATAGATAATAATGTGATTAACTTGTTAGAGATAAGTTCAGGAATAAAATATTCATCTTTATACAGTCTTGATATACATTGGCTGTAAACTGTCATTTCAGTTTGACTCACACTTATTCTCTCTTCTCTATCATCAATTCGAACTTTATCCTTCTTCCAATATATAGTGGGCTCCGGATGTCCTCGGGGAGGTTGGCACTCCAAGATGGCAGGCTCTCCGGTTGCCACAACAACATCTGTGGGATTTTGCCGGAAGTCGTCTCTTAACACTGAGAAAAGAAAATGATGGTTTTTTTTGCAAAAATCTCATTGACAGTGATTTTTCACATTCTGAAGTATAAGCAAAATGTATTTATTGAGGTCATTTACAGTAAAAGCTTCCAGGTGATTATCATTGGCAAACCATTGTTTTGTCTGTTAACATTAGAAAACACTCCAGAAAGCAACTGATTTTCTTTCTCAGTAAAAAAGAGAAAGTTTGTTTTAAAACTCAAAGAGGAGGCAAGCATCGAGAAAACTCTATGAGGAACCTTTTTTTATGACATGAATACAGGAAGTATGCATATTGTTTTCATTAAATTTCTGAAGGTAGATCATTGTTCACCAATTTAACATACTAGCACCCATATACACAGGCCTTCATTTTCATCCATTCTGTAATTCCACCTGCCAAGTGACATCTGGACAGCGTGACATGCAGAGGAGGGATATCCCTTATAGCAGTTTTGTCAGGCTGACATTTCCCTCTTTTCATTAAGGAGAACAGCAGGTTGCACCTCAGTTGTAATCTCTGAAAATCTGGCATGCCTGACTCTCCAACTGTCACCTACTATATCGTTTCAGGTTCCTTTTTTTTTTCTTTTTTTTCTTCTGGGTAGGTGAATTGGCTGGAGAAGTGATTCATTCCTTCTGGATTGAATATTTGAAATTTTATTAGGCAAGTACTAATTTTTATAAAAAAGGATCTAAATTTTAAAATGAATAGTTTTGAAAGGCAGTCAGACTGACGTGTCTAATGTCATGACTGTAACTTTTTCCCTATTTGTTAATATTCTTCTACTTCTGAGAAGTTTGACATTCCAATGAATAAAGAAGAAAAAAAAAGACTCATGACTTGTAAAAGCAGTCTGAAAACAAAATTAAGCAAAGAACTGGTTTCTTAAGTAAATTACATTCTAGTAAATTGGGATAAGGCAAATTAATGGGCTTCAGCTTCCTATAATGATGTCTACTTCCCCATGATCCCTATTCATTGGTCTCTGGGTTAATTGATATTGTTCAAATAAATAAATATTCATCTCCTGAAAGTAGCTCTGCAGGGACAACTGAGAATTTTATGGCCTTCCCCTTCTTTTCTTTCTACTACATGTCCTTTAACTGATTTTTCCACCTTAATGAAGTCATAACCCTTTTAAAGATTACAAGTTCTCCCTTTGAAGGAACAATCAAGAAAACTTCATCACAAATTGGTCTTTCTCATCCAGTAGAGTTAAATTACTGCTTTTGCAGCTAAAAAATATCTTAAATTTTAACACTTAGAAGTATTTATTTTCTATCCTTTCAACTTGCAGGTAAAAATGTGTGACTGATATGCATAAAAGTTTGTTTCTGAATGGGCTGACCCATGTGTACATTTAAATATGATATTCCATTGTAGGGTTATAATGTTTTTCTTTCTATCAGGTAAATCCTCTATGCTTTGGTGAAAAATTTGTATCCTATACGTAAACAGCTGCCTATTTATACAATGCTAAAAAGTGCAAAAACATGGTAATAGAGTGATGAGTATTCCTACAATATCTGAGACTGACAACAAATGGTGTTTTGGCAGGGACCCAAATTGTTCCAAAATGGCACATCTGGCAAGTTGAAACTATCTTCAGAATTGGTTTCCTAACAAAAACATGCCAAAAAGCAACTCAAAAGCTACTCATAATTAATGGAAATCATTCTTATGTTCAATTCCATTTTGACCACAACAATACAAATTACTGAAAATAGCATCCTTTGACTTAGGAAACAAAGATAAAAACAAATAACATGGAAAACTATAGCAGCACAACAAGATGGAAGGCATGGGTTGCTGCTGTTTAGCAATAGAACATATGTTTGTGGCAATCACAGAAAAAAAGATTCCCATTTGCAAATGAAGCCAAGAAACCCAAAATCCATTGTAATTTCATGCTTCTAGACCACTTATCCTTGAAAGAGAGGGTAGATAATGAAATAACTAAGCACTACATACTTTTACAATTTATAAAATACTCTAGTGCTTAAATGGGTTTTAGAAATTTACTTTTATTTATCTCTTTATATCATTTTCTTTATTTCAGGTCATCTAGAGAACTAAAACTCAAAATAAATACATAGATAAATGAAAAACATCATTAAAGTTGCTATAAGAATGATAAAATTTTCTAGAAAAAGTTAATATAAAAATACATGTACACTGGTCAAACTAAGATATCAGTCATGACTGTTATAGCTCAACTAACTTTGAACTTCTTCAGTACTTTTTATAATGTCTGGTCTCAGCAGTTTTATACCCCTTTTTCTTATGTGTATGCAAACGTGATTTTACTTCTTAAAGTTTTGTAACCACAACTTCTATTCTTTACTCTGAAAAATATAAATAAATCAATAGGGCTTACTATAGAATATATACATGTGTAGACACATTTATATACAAGCATATTAATAAATAAAAGCTATACTCCCTTTCAAGGATCTTTGTGTATGCCAATTTTCTCTCTCTTCGCCTATGGAATCAGTGTTAGTTTTTCACAGGTATTAACCCAAAAGAAAAGCATTTTGTAAGGCCTTTGATTCCCACTTAAAAGAACAAACCAGGGTTATTCTCCTGACACTATCCAGTTAACTGGCATATATCATATAAGTGTTAATTGTGCCTTGCTTTTTGCTTTTATACCTGACACCAACCAAGAATATCTCCCCATCTATTCTCCCAAGGCCCTATATCTCTGAAATTATAGATAAAATCCTTCACCTCTCCCTTGCTAGCTAACATTGAGTAAATTTAGAGAACATCATGTGAGTTTTGCCTTATCTAACTGGGAAGCAGTATTCCACGTCACTTTTTAGACATTTCAAATTCATGTCACCTGAAGTCTCATCATCTTCCTCTTACTCCTTATTCTCACTCCATCAGAAACTTAGACTTCATTCCTGGAACCCTGAACACTGATAGTTAGATTTTGCTGTGTCTGCCCTTGAATCAGGACTCTAAGTCACTTTTCAGTCGCTACATGTAGCTACATGCTGCTACAGTAGTGCCTCTTCCTTCCTTCCCTAACTCCCCCTCCCCCAATCTTAATCATCTCTAATTAGTCATCTTAAACTCCTTGAGACCAGGGATTGTCTTCTTTACTTTTACCAGTATCTCCATTATTTAGCACAGTGCCTGGCATATAACACATGCTTCATAAATGCTTTAACATTTCTTTATTTATTCATTCATCCCAATTTGATACTCTCATGTCCCTCAATCATTTACTAGTGGTAGATGACATCTTGTTTTCCACAAATACCATCCTGGAACCACTAAAAAGTAGATATCATTTCTAGCACAGGGCAAAGATGCATGCTTAGGCACATTTAACACACATGTGCACGCATACATACACACGTGTGTATGCATGCACATGCACAATGAATGGTTCTCTTGCCTATTAATACCTTGGGGGCAGAAGCTATTTCATTATTTATCTTGATATCACTAGTAACTAGTGTAGCACTTTCGGCACAATGAGCACTTACTAAATACTTGTTGAATGGAAATACATTGAATATATTTGAACTGAAATAGGAACAAATGCACCCATTGAAATTATGTGTCATCTTTCACTCCCTGTTATGAGAAATATTTAAAGAACTTGGTGAGGGTAAGCACCAAAAATAGTATCAAAAGAAGTGCTCTTCTTAGCCTATCAGTGAGTATCAACTTCCTTGAGTCTTTTCTCTGATTTTCATTGTTTTCCTTCTTTTCCCTATTCTTATTCTTATATCTCTTTTCTTTACTGAATAATAACTGGATAATAATATCACTGAATAATAACCAAAAAAACAAAGTTATTACTAACAAAGTCAGAGAAAACATAAAGATCACAGAACTAGTTGTGCAATATAATCCAGGACAGGCAGAAGGAAAAACCTTGCTCTTGCTATGGTGGTATTACACTCAGTGTTTTTGGAAGCTTCTACTGCATAAGAGTGCTATGATAACATGAAATTACAGTAATCTAGATGATAGAAAACTTCAAAGTCTTCCAGAAGCTCGTGTTTGTAGATGGCATTACAATGATTTAATCAAGCCCCAGACCACTTAAGTGTTCTTATCTGTGATATCCACAGCCACTTGAAAGAGATCAGCCCTGTAATTCATGAAGAAAAAAAAATGAAAGATGCATATTTTCTGGATTCTGAAATGCAGTTGGAAAGGAAATAATTAGAAGTTAGTTTATTTAGTGGGTATCTTAGACAAGCCATGCAGATGGAAAAGGATCGAAGTTCAAAAAGTAATCAGTAAAGTATAGTCATTTCTTCTTTCTCTCTGATAGCTTTAGTATCCTGGCAGAAATACTGGGCAAATCAGCTTGCTCCTCACTCCAGCTCTTTGCACTGGACACATGACCATCTGTGGTTCACAGTACCCCAGTCTCTCAATATTTAGAAAGATTAACATAAAGCTGTTATACAGAAGCATTGGAAAGGGATGGGATGAAAGGAATGGAAGTGAATAAGAAGGCAATTGCAGTAATCTTGATGTAAATTGATGAAGGCCAGAAGTAGAATGGTGGTAATGCTGTAATGAGAAAACTTTGAAGTGTTTTCAGTGATCCTAGGATTGATTCCTGCTGCATAAATTCATCTTTTAAACAACAATATTGTGCTAGTGAACTTTATTACTGTGAATCATGGAAAGTTATGATTTTTTCAGAATCAAAATTACAGGTTCCAAAGGGGCAATAGATAGATCTATGGTGGATAAAATTAGTTTGCAATGTGTTACCAATTATGAGCTGTGATCAAACATGAAAAGCAATGTGAGGATATATAGAACAGAAAAAGGAGGAAGGCCAGTCATGTGACCAGAAATGGATGGCCAAGCATTAAATTTCAATAACCATGAAATATAAATCACCCAAAGAAAGGATTTCACCCTATTGGCTAGATAATCTATAGAAGATTTACCATGAAATGATGAACATGAGAGTAGCAAAGGATGAGAAGGCACAGACACATTATGACTTCCATTAAGTTAGAGATAGCCACCTTGATGAGATCACATATCCAAGTGAGTATCTAAGTAACCTATTCCCTTGCAACAAATGGATTATAAATATAAAGACACCATCAAAGAAGGCAGATAGGAAAGACTGTTCTTGAAACTGAATTGATAACAATCATTTATATCATCTTTTTGATGCATTACAAAAGTAGCAACCCTAGAAATATATCCAAAGGAGTGGCTTAAAATTCAACTAGAGCCTCATGAAAATACTTGCCTTTGTGTATCATTTCTATTATTTTGAAAGTGCTTTCAGAAACTTCACATAAATGATTGTGAGTTAAATTTGATGTCTTTTTGTATTTAACATCCAATAACAACATAGAATCAATTCCAGATATACAAAGCAGAGTGCTATACAGGAAAAAGCATTGGAATGAGTCAGAAGATTTAAATTAAAATGATATTTGGATTTTAAATCAGGTTTTTTGACTCAGCCCAATTCCTTTTTTGGAGTGACTTAGGAGAGCAATTAATCATTATAGGCCTTTGTTTTAACATCTATAAAATGAACATGTTGTACTAAAAATTTTCCAAAGTCCCTTCAGGCTCTGAAATGTGTTGTTTTGCATTATCTAAGAAAATAATATTATATCCTGAATAACTTAAGTCAGGAAAATTTGTGCCCTTAACCTGAATGTATTAGTTTAAAAAAGAAGATAATATCTCAATGGTCATGCATAAGATATTTCCTGTGGCTTTTTGTGTGTCAATGCATAGAGAAAGTTATGCTAGAACCAGATGATTTGTGAAGACCCTTCTTGTTTTATGAGTCTGTGTTCATGTTCAGAGAATTCTGTTCTGTCTCGAATAGAGCAAAAGGAAAATGAGTCACTGGGACCCAAAGGTAAGATCCAATGATTAATTGCCTTCTTGTATTTTGTCCTCTCTTTCAGATGAACAGCAATAAATAGTGTCTCCAGATTAGGAAAGACTCATGTGTATTAGATAAAAGGAATCAGAATGGTCTTTCTTTAATTGTAGGGAAATGAGAGAAAAAGAACATGGTCAGCCTTATTCTTAGCCTCCTTACTTTAAGAATAAAAATAAAAGCTTGCTTATTTTTAAACTTGATCTATGATAAATGTGGTATCAAAGAATTTTTTTTTCTCAAACAAGTTAGGTGGATCCAGGAACAGTTTAAGTTTGTACATTGACATGATAAATATGTTCTAAATGGTCAATTCCCCTACCTCTCCCATATATTAAGTTAGTTTCAAGAAAAAAAAGTGATACACCTATTATGTGCAAGAAATTTTGTAGCTACTAACATAGAGAGAATACAAATTCCTTGCAGGATTTAGAATATAGTAGGTAGAATAACACATAAAAATAACTATTGCAAGTTAAAATATGTCTCTGGCTTAGAAGAGATTTCACGTCACAAAATCACATGAGATTTGAGAATAGAGGACTCACTTCTAACTAAAGGATCAGTGAAAATTATACAAAGGGAGTTGAACTCAGTGAAAAGGGAAAGTAGACTTTTCTTAAACTCTGTAATATACTTTCCCATCCTATAGCAACTCATTACTATTAAATCTTATTAGACTGCAAGCTGGATTCTGCTTGACATCCATATCTTACCAGTACCCTCCCTTCTGCCTCTCTGATTTGACCCTATGACTAGAAGGCAAGGGCATGGATTCCAAGGCTTCTAATTAAAGAGGCAGCTCAGCACAATTTTGATTCACATTTCCAATTATCTACTTTGCTTTTGGACTTCTTGAACTTTCCAATACACCCAAGTATTTTCTCCCCTCTTGCCCCACTCATGGCTTTTCAGTTTCCTTTTATGTATTGTGTTCTCTTATGAGACTGTAAGCTCCTTGAGGGGAAAAATTGTCTTTGCTTTTTATTTGCATTTAGCACAGTATCTGAAATATAATAGCAACTTAATAAATATTTACTAACTGGAAAATAATAAAAAGCAGAGACATGTGAGAGTATGCTTTTGGCGTAGAAGATCGTGTGTGTGTGTGTGTGTGTGTGTGTGTGTGTGTGTGTGTGTGTGTGTGTACCAGAATGGGAGGAAGCAGGATAAGATTAGGGGAATGACAACTAGCCTAGTTTTACAGGAATGAGGATTGCTGGAATGGATCAGTACAAAACAAATTTGGAAACATTGATTTGAGTCACATTGTAGAGGGCTTTGAAAGTCACCTAAGGAGGTCCTGTTTATGTTCTTGCAATGGGGAGCCACTAGAGATTGCTGTTTGACTGAGTTGAAATAAAACACATATATGAGAGGAAGTTTACTTTGATAAATTTAAATCAATTCAACCACCATTTATTATAATGAATTCATCAGATGGAATAGACAGATGAGTGAGAAAAGAAACTATAGGAAGGAAAATCAGTCAGGAAGCCATTACCCAGGCAAGAGGTAAAGAGGGCCTCAATAAAGTGATGACAATAAGAATCAAAAAGAAAGGAAAATTGTGAAAGTGATTTCAAGAATTGACATATTTTAGTAATTGATTTATTTTTCAGAGAAGGGGAAGAGTCAGGCATGATCATAAGGTTGCCTAGGGGAACTGTGATGACAGAAATAGCTACAGATAAAGATTTGAGAATCATATGAATAGAGGCAACAACTGAAGCTATGGAGGTTGGGAAGATTGACATTAGAGGGGGTGGAGCCAAGATGGTGAAGTGAAAGCATGTAGTCACCTAAGCTCTAAGAGAAATTCCTTCAGATACCTCTAAAAAGAGAATCTGAACAAATTTTAGAGTGGCAGAATCCACTAGGAGAGAAAGTGTGGCAGATTTCCAGCCCAGGACAGCTTGGAATGTTGATGGGAAGGATCTGTTGCATGGGGCTGGAGGAGCACACAGAGCACAGGCTGCACCAGTGCAGACTGCACCATAGAAGAGCATGGGGCAGACTGATCAAGAAGCAGCAGGGTGGATTCTCAGACATATCAGCCCAGAACTTGAGTCCAGCGGAACTGAGTGAGTGAGAAACTGATAACAACAGCAGCCACTCCTGAGACTATCAACCTGCAGATTAAATGTCTGTAAGTTACCCACTTGAACTTCCAGAAGCCAAGATGGTGGAGTGATCTGTAAATACTCTCTCCCTCCCCTTGTTGACCTTGAAAAACCTAGAGAACATTTCCCCAGGAAAAATCCTGAAATATTGGGATCAGTTGAAGGGGTAAACAATCTCTTAGCTAGAGGCTAGAAAAAATAACAAAGGGGAGCTGTGGCTGAAGGGGACCAGCACAGGACCAGAGCTGTCACAGGAAGCCCCACTTTAGTAAACTAGGAAAGATCCTGAGCCCCAGAAGGGTGGAGTTTGACACTAGGACCACAGGCACCTTAGCACAGTCAGGGAAATCAAGGAGACACTGTGGCAGAAGGGTTGGTTTTTTACCAACTGCTGAGCCTGCCTGTGTTCTAACTTAGGTGAGAAGACCTCTTGCGGCCAGACAACCCTCCCTCACACCTCACACAGCAAGCTCCAGGGTAACTCTGGGGAAACTCAACGAGAATTCACCTGGCCTCTGCTTTGGCATACCAGCCAGCTGAGCCTCAGGTAAGTTGCAAAATTCTAGCTTCTAGCTGAAAGAATCAGAGGCCACAATACACAAAAACTCAAGTTCTAAACACAAGAATCGTGGGACAGAGCCCCTTGTGCCTGAGATGCAGAGATCCACTTTACAAACCAGGAGAAAGGCAATCATCATGAGTGGGAAGCAAGCCAGAAAAGTAAAGAACATAGAATCTTGCTATGTGGACAAGGACCAAAACACAAATACTGAAAAGGTCAGCATTGAGATGATACTCCCATCTGAAACTTCAGAAGGGCACATGAACTGGTCCCAAGCCAAAAGAGCATTTTTGGAAGAGCTCAAGAAGGATTTTAAAAGCCAAATGAGAGGGGTAGAAGAAAAAATGGGCAATGATTTTAAAAATATGAAAAAAGAATTCACGGAAGAATCTGAAAGGAAAATTGGGCAAATGGAAAAAGAAGTATAAAACCTAACTAGAGAAAATAACTCCTTCAAAGGAACAATTGGATGAATGGAAAAGGAGATGCAAAAGTTAACTGAAGAAACCAATCTATTAAAAATTAGGATTGGAAAAGTCATTAAGAAGAAGTTAATGAATTTATAAGACATCAAGAATCAGTAAAACAGAATCTAAAGAATGAAAAAAATAGAAGAAAATGTAAAATATCTCATTGGAAAAACAACTGACCTGGAAAATAGATCCAAGTGAGAAAATCTAACAATTATTGGTCTACCAGAAAGCCATGATGAAAAAAAAGAGCCTAGAAAATATCTTCCAAGAAATCATCAAGGAAAACTGCCCAGATATCCTAGATCTAGGATCCATTGAAAGAATCCACCGTGCACCTCCTGAAAGGGATCCCAAACTAAAAACACCAAGGAATATTGTTGCCAAATTCCAGAACTATTAAGTTGAGGAGAAAATACTGCAAAGAGCCAGAAAGAAACAATTCAGATATTGAGGAGCTACAGTCAGGATCACATAGGACCTTGCAGCTTCTACACAAAAAGATTGGAGGGATTGGAATATGATATTTTGTAAGGTAAAGGAGCTTGAACTACAACCAAGGATCAATTACCCAGAAAAACTGAACATAGTGTTTCAGGTAAGGAGAGGGACATTCAGTGAGATAAGGGATTTCTAGACCTTCCTGATGAAAAGGCCAGAGCTCAATAGAAAATTTGATCTTCAAATACAAGTCTCAAGGGAGGCATAAAAAAGGTAAACAGGGGATTAAATCTTGTTATTCAATATGGGCAAACTGTTTACATCCTTATAAGGGAAGATGATACTTGTTAATGTTGAGAATTGTATATTTGTTATGATATTTCAAAGGGATATACATAGATAGAGGAAGTGGGTATAAATTAAATGATATGATGATAAAAATATGACTTAAGGGTGAGAAGGGATTGTAATGGGAAATGTGAAGAGGAGGAGGCAGAAAAGGCTAAATTACATCACAGGAAAAGGTACAAAAAAGATATTAAAGTAGAGGGAAAGAAGGAAAGGAGATGAACACTGTTTGAGATTTACTCTCATGTGATTTGGTTTAAGGAAGGAACAACAAACTCAAACAACAAATTATAGAAATCTACCTTGCCCTATAGGCAGTAGGAGGGGAAAGGTAAAAGAAAAGGGAGAGGGGCTGATAAAAGAGAGGGAAGACTGAGGGAGGTGGTAGTCAAAAATTAAAACTAATGTGAAAAGGAAGGGAGAAGGGAGAACTAAAAGCAAAAATGGGAGGAAATAGGGTGGAGGGAAAAACACAAATAGTAATCATAACTGTTAATGTGAATGGGATGAACTCTCACATAAAAAAGAGGTGGATAGCAGGATGGATTAAAAATTATAATCCAACAATATGTTGTTTACAAGAGATGCATTTGAAACAGGGGGATACACACAGGGTAAAGGTAAAAGGTTGGAGCAGAATATATTATGCTTCTGGTGATATAAAAAGAGCAGGGGTAGAAATTCTAATCTCAGATAAAGCGAAAGTAGAAATAGACCTAATCAAAAGAGATAAGGAAGGAAACTATTTCTTGCTAAAAGGCATCATAGCCAATGAAATAATATCGTTACTAATTATATATACATCAAATAGCATAGCATCCATATTCTTAGAGGAGAAGTTAAGGGAGTTATAGGAAGAAATAGAAAGCAAAACTATACTAGTGGGGGACCTCAACCTCCCCCCTCTGAACTTGATAAATCTAATATCAAAATAAACAAGAAAGAACTTGAGGAGGTGAAAAAAACTCTGAATAGGATAGACATTATAGAGCTCTGGAGAAAACTGAATTAAGAGAATGACAATAATGAGACAACCCACTAAAATTTATGGAATGCTGCAAAAGTAGATCTTAGCAGAAATTTTATATCATTGAATGCCTACATGAATAAAATATAGAAAGAGGAGATCAATGAATTGGGCATGCAGCTGAAAAAGTTAGAAAAAGAACAAATTGAAAATCCCCAAGTAAATACCAAATTAGAAATACTGAAAACCAAAGGAGAGCTTAATAAAATTAAATTACGAAAACTTTTGAAGCAATAAATAAAACTAAGAGTTGGTTTTATGAAAAAAACTAATAAAATTGATAAACCTTCAGTTAATTTGATTTAAAAGATGACATTGGAAAGAGAATCAAGACAGAAGAGAAGGCTAGTGATAAAACCTCATGGAATATCCAGGAATCCTAAAGAGCAAAGGAGACAAGAAAAGGAGTCATGATACACTTAAAAGAAAAGGCAAGATATCATGGCGTTTCAGAAATAAAAGAGGGAAACTTTAGAAGGAAGAATATTCAATAGTCTAAATATATCCAAGAGATAAAAAATGAGAGCTGTTGAAAATTATATATTTGCTTTGACAACTAATCATCAAATATAAGATGTGTGTATTTTCGAAAAACGACCTGGCAAAGTGGATATTACACTTAGAGGTAGGAGATTGGAAGACCTACTTCAGAGACTGATTAGCTGCATGATCATGAAAAGTTGCTTTAACTTGAGAGAAACTCTCTATCCTCATTTAAGAAAGCTTACACTACTTATCTAATAGGGATGTTGGGAAAAGGGGTGGGAGTTGAAAAACTTACTGCTACAGTGATGTGTGAATTACTTAGTGCAATCAATAATTTTCATATGGTTAATTTTGTGGTACAAATGGGTATTCTGTGTTCTTCTCCTTCTCTTAGCAGGCTAACACAGAAATCTGACCTTGAGCTGCTTTTCATATCTTTACTTAATTTTCCATGAGTTTTCATGCCATCCACACATGTTTAATTGCTCCTTTGATTTTGTTTTTAATTCTCTGGTTTTTAAGAATAAGTATTGATCCAAGGAAATGTGCAATGCTTCTATCACGTAAGGAGCATATTTCAATGACTGTTAGAGATATTCCTGGTGTGATTAAGTCAAGCATTTCAAACCATCAAATCTACAATGAAACAATCAGTCATTTTGAAGCACAAAGGAAAATGCAGTAAAAAAAAAAATAGAAGAATGCCAAGAACTGGCAAATGCTTGGGAAGAAACAGCCTAATCAGATCTCAGAAAACAGTTAAAGAGCTTCAGAAGGACCTGACAGATGGAAGGGTTCCTCTAGAGTGAGCATAGTCTTTTTGAAGTGGGAAGAACAGTGAGAACAATAAAAACCAGCAAAGTTATTCACCATCACCATGAAGAAAAGTGGTTATGATGGGCAAGATAATGCAAAACTTAAAGTATTTAAGACTGGGAAAAGCTTGTTTTTTTAACTGATGAAAATTTTCTTTTTCATTTAAGGTTACAAAAAATGGAGAATAATTTCAGGTGAGCTTATAAGACTGGTAAAGTATTGTGATGAGTGTTTTTAACTTCTGGGTTGGGTAGTCTTAACAACTTAAATATGCAATGTGATAAAAAGAGTTGATCATGATGAAGAATTAAAGAATGTCAAAATCTTATTAAATGACTGACAAATGAAGTAAAAAAATTACTAACAAAAGGAGGACATACATCATATTAAAAGTTTTTTAAACATGTAAAAATGTGAAGTTTACATTATATACCATAAACTTGGCATCATTCTCAACTCCTCAATCTCTTTCACTCCACATATATAATCAGTTGCCAAACTGACACTACACCCTCTCATGCATCCAATCTTTTCTCACCACTTATACAGCTACCACCTTAGTTCAGTAAGGGACAGCTTCAACTAGACTGTCCTTTGCACACATTCACTTACTCCGAGAAAGTCAAATGTCTCTAACCAAATGTTCTCTTATCACCAAGAACAGAATATTGACATATCACTCTGACATTCTTAAATACTCTGGCATAAATGCTCATGCAATCATTCCAACTCTTTACACTGGATACAGGATCAGCTATATTCTATTTTTTTATCCCAGTCCAACAGTATTCCCATTTTCCAATATACAAGAAAGTATGAAGTACTTATATGAAGTAGTATATAGTTGCTACACAGATGGATTGCAATGGGAAAAGACTGAAAGGCATAGAAGCAAAAGAGACTACTAAAGTAATAAGCTTGTTCTACTCTGATAAGGGCTGGGAGCAGAGAAATGTTGATGTATTTTATGACAGAAGAAATAAGTCTGAGCGACATTTTGGAGGAAGAGTAAATGACACTTGATGAGAATGAAGAAGGTTTTATGGTTTTGAGCATAGGTGACTGAGGAAATGGTGATTTCACTGAGTAAAAAGCTGAATTTAGGATGAGACACAGATTTGGAAGGGTGAAATGGTAAAAGCTGTTTGGGAAATGTTGATTAATTGAAGTGGTTGATGGAGTTGGTGAAACTTCTATAAGGTTAATTAATAATCATGTGAACATATCATAAATATTCTAAAATTTATTTTGAAGAAAAAATGAAATGTTTAATGCCTTTTAAAGCTTTTGTTGTTTTGGGTACTCATTTTTTGATCTTAAATCACAAATACGTAAGACTAAGAAATTCAGAAATCTGTAGACAAAGACAATAAGTTATGTGAGTTTATACTTAATTGGAAAAAAATGCAGCATCATTAGTTCATGGACCATAACTAATCTTAAAGATTGAAAGAATTAGAAGAATAGAATATTCCTGAAACTTTTATTTAATATTATATGAAAGAATTATTTAAGAAAACACTTCCACTCTCTAGAAACCAATACATTACAAGTCAATATGAGCTTGTACAGTGTATCCAGAACAATTAGGACCAACTAGTTACAAGGTGAATGCCTACAAATCATCATCAGAAAATAAATCTCTGGAGATTTCTCCTGCACAGGAGGGTGATTGGAGTGTTCTGACATAGTGAGTAGACATCCTTCTCCTGCTGTGTAAGCTGATATTCTGGAACATCTCCAACATGAAAGAATTTCAAAGTGAGACATGCTCAGCACTGATTAAGGAGGTGAAAAGATCCACTTGTACAAGCTAATTTACATGGCAAATTATCCAGATAGATCAGAAAAAGGCAGAATAAGCAATACTGTAATGCCTTGTTCAAACTCAATCCCTGGAATTATAAGAAGCTTGTTTTACTAAAGTAGAAAAAAAATCCTGGTAAGGGAATGTTAAAATCCAAAATGATTCATTGATTCTTTATTTCAGGATCTTTTATGGTCTTGCTCTCCCTTCTTCCACATCATAATGTCAAATCCCACAAAGAGAAAAACCTTTATGTGTTCAATTAACATTTAAAACTTGATAAGGAATGCACTGAAAAAGTGTGGAAATTATAATATACTCTGTATAAAGTTTTTCATGTCTCCATCCCTTTGAGGGTGAGATTTTGGGGATGATTCAGAAGCTCATGTGTCATATGTGGTACAAAGAAACAGTGACATCTGACCATGACAGGTCTGATTGCTCTCTCTAGCAAACATTCCCTTTGGGTCATGGTTAAAAAGCCAGCATTTGGCATGTTGCTTTAACATTTGGAAGACACATTCCCTGTGAAGCCAGGGTCTAACATTTGACAGTAATATGCATTCCATAACCAAGAGTTTATGAGAAGGTTGTGGATTGAGATTAATTAAAGTTTTATCAGTGTCATTTTCACCCTTAAATGAACTGCTGTCCTTGAAACTGTTCAAATGAGATAGATATCTTTGAAGTGTCGTAGAGATACTGATGTACTGGAAGAAAATTTAGTAAGGGTGCCCAAGTGCATCAATTGACGGTGATTGTGTATAAAAATGTCAGTATTAAGATAAACATTTTCAAGGCAATGCACCTGCTCTACTGCAGAACAAAACTGTTAAAAAAAAAAAAAAAAAGAGATTTGGCTACTAAGACAACTTGTTTCGTAGCACCTGCCAGTTTAGGCCTGATTCCAGCCCTGGACAAACTGAAACCCATTAACTATAGGTATTATAAAGAAAGGAAATCAATTCTTTCATATGCTTATTGTAAAGAACTCTAATAGTGCTTCATATGTTGGTGGGAAAAACAAAATTATTCCAAACTTCATAACATAACTAGTCACATTTTTCCCCTACATCAGCTTTTGGCCTCTAAACATACCCATCCACACCCCAAAATCCCACAACATTTTTACAGGATTTACATTTACATGATTATTGCAAATAACCATCTGTCTGCTTCTAATTTTTCAATCTGGTCTGTATCCCATGAGTCCCTAGTCTATGGTCAAAGCATCAGAGCTGTATGGTAGAAGTAGGTCTGTCAGGAGATACGAAATAATTATATTCTAGTTGCCTCATTGTGTTTCTGTGTTGTTCTAACCATTACCTTTCAGGTCTCTTTACCCTAAAGACAATGAATTGCTTGAAACTGGAAGGGAAAGAGGGAAAATGAAGTTACACACATACATATTATTATTTTTAATTATTCAGACTTTAGGAAATGATATAATCTATTTTGATATTTATTGACTATCTACATCTATCAGACTCAATTATGGGTATATAAATAGATATGAAATGAATATTAATGTGGCACTATCATTTGACTCAAATGGATTACTATTTTTTTCCTGTTTTATTAACCTCTATCTGAACATATTAGCTTTGTGAAAAATTTCATAAGGGTAACAACCAGTCTCATGAGCGTCTTCCAGTTATTCCACACTTCCCTAATATCTTTGGTTATTGCTCCAATATTTCTCTCATATGAGGAATGGGGATCAACATGAATTACAATGCTCAATAACTGCCAGATGTCATGAGTTATAAACTCAATAGTCTAAGGATTATTACACATTAGGGCACCCTACAGTGCAAGGGTATACTGGAATTTATGTGTTATTTATTACCTATTGGCAGGGTCTCAAGTAATTTTACCCCTGCTGATGAAATGAGGGTTGGTAGGGGAAAAAGGCCAAGGACAACCTTTCTTATCAAAAAAGTCCGTTAGTTTGAAAGTACTATTGCTTTACCTTTTTACTTCTGCATTGCAATCCAACAAATCTTGGAAAGAGGAAAGACATACATAACCTACTCTAGGTCCAGCTAATTCTTCACCATCCTTCCAAATGCAGGTACAATGAGAAATTTCAACTGGCCTATTTTTCTACAAGAAGATAAATTTTAGCACTGACCACTAGAGGTCAGACTTATATGTCTACTGTCGATACCACCATATTCCATTAACGTCAATATTCCTATGGACGTAAACCAAAGCTTAACTTTCTTTAACATGCTTGAATTTTTCTTAATGTGAATATATTAACATTTTTTAAAGTACCTGTCACATGTTTGTGGAGCTTCAATCAAATTTATTCATTATAATTTTGATTTGTATATGTCTACACTAGAGAAAATTTACATTGTTTTTACCATGTTGAGATGAGTGCTGCTAAAGTAGATGTCTCCTAAAAACCAGTACTCCTCACGCAATTTTCTACTTGATTATTATAAGAAAAGGTGCAGATAAATGTTTTCAAATTATTAAAAAAGCATCTGTTTTTACAAAAGATGATAGGAGAAAAAGTTAATCAACTATCTATAGTGCACCAAAGACCCAATAATCTTCTTTCTTTTTCCTACCTAATGAATTCTGAATAGTGCAATTATCGTTCAGCAATATCATTGCCCATTACAGCACAAATCTTCAACATCATCACTGTACTTTGACAGTCAAGAAAGAGAAGAGAAAACAGATCCAAGCAAATTTTTATGAAAGCAAAACTCCAAAGGACAAATGAATGCTAATGATTTCAAGACCTGACATTAGAGATTCAGTGTGATATACTGGGTTAAAAGCCAGCTTCTGATTTAGAAAGACTTGGGTTCATGTACTGTCTCTTAAGCCCTGGGAAAGTCATTTAAACTTTCAATGACCTTGGCAACCCTCTAAAACCATAAGGACCAAAGCAATGACATATCCATAATGGTAGACTAAGTTTCTTCTCCAGAAGTTTCCTATTTTGGAAGAGTCAAACACATTCAGGTCACATGTGCCCACATCAATCTGGATTATAAGTCAAAATAGGAAGGAACATAGTTCCTATCTGATTTTAATGTTTTCATATAGTTTTATGTATACATATATATATGTATTTATATATTATATAATATACATGCATTTATATTATATTATATTATACATATACATTTACATGTATATAAATGTATATGTACATATACATTTATATACAAAAACATGTGCTGTTTCCTACATCTATATGTAGCCCACAGGGATCCTTATATACCATGTAGTGGATCTCATTTCTATTTAAGTTTGACACCACTGTCTTATATTACTGAAATCATAGTCTGAACAAAACAAGGAAGCTAAGAAAACTATATTAGCGGCATTACATAAAAGACAATGTAGAGGAAAATTATGTATAACCTTGGTAAATGCAATCATTACATTTTATCTCATGTTGAGTATATTATTTTTTGATATATGTAATATAAAAATAGCTTACAAATGAAGAATTACTACTAAGTGTTTTTAGGACAACAGATCTTAATAACTTGATTAAAAAGCCTAAGGGATGTTTTATGAAAGGTTATTTAAAAACTTTAAAATCTCAATGGGTTTGAATCTCACTGTTGCATCTGTAGACAATACTAGCAATCATATGCTTATGGATAGAGAGTACAATAATTTTCCTCCATCGCTCCCCCATACTCTCCAAGACATTTGAAGTCATCTTGGGTCACCACTAAGGAATACACCCAGCAGTGTTAGGAAAAAATAGTATTTTTTATTATTATATAATGTGATACCTACTCTGCTGCTTCTGTTTTGTGGCCGTGCTACCTTGTCATGGTCAGGGACATCCAAAGATAAATGAGTCATGCACAGAGCCACTCCCTCTCTGCTTAAATAGAAAGCAAATCCCCACATAAACGTAATCAGGCCCTGAATGCACGTAATTATATTAGTTTGCTTCCAGCTACCAAGGGAAGAGACCTAAGTTCATTAACTACAAGGAATTTAATGATGTACTGGAATTCTGCCAACCTTCTATTACCTATGCAAATGAAAATGTACATATATGTATGCATATGTATTCACATGTCTCTATGTGTCTGTGTATGGCAAACACTCAAGAGTCAGTAGCAGTTATCTTGTCACACTTCTTTTTTTCTTCCTAGTACCAAAACCCTGTAAAAGAGGGAGTCAGGAAAAAAAAAAAAAGTGCTAATGGAAAGGACCCTCATTCTCATATTATGAACCAGAGCATATGCCCAGAAAGAATCCAAGGGGAATAGAGTAGGGACAGAGAGAGAGAAGAGAAAAAAAGAGGGAGGGACAGAGAGACAGAGACTAACACAGAGAAAGACAGGGAGAGACAGACAGAAAAAGAGAGAAAGAAAGAGAGAGTAATAAAGGATAGTTGAAAACTGAGCAATCAGAAGTGGTTGAACCAACCAGAAACTTCAAAACAGGGCAGAGCAAAATGCAAGGAAGCTACAGAACAGGTCTAGGAGCTAGGATAAAGACAGCCCAAAATGCATCAGCAAGTGCCCACCTTAGAGAAATGAGAGTGAAGTTCATATTGAAGGACCCCAAGAAACCTCAACAGCACTGCAATTAAGCTGCTAGAACTTCACATGTCGATATCATGAGTCTTTAAAAATAGTAATATGATCGCTTCTAGGCCTGTATCCCAAACAGATCATAAAAATGGGAAAGGGTTCCACATGTACAAAAATACTTATGGCAGTTCTCTTTGTGGTGGCCAAGAACTGGAAATCAAGGGGGTGTCCATAAATTGGAGAATGGCTGAACAAGTTGTGGTATATGAATGTAATGGAATACTATTATGCTATAAGAAATGATGAAACTATTATGCTATAAGAAATGATGAACAGGAAGACTTCAGAGAGGCCTGAAGGGACTTATATGAACTGGTGCTGAGTGAAAGGAGCAGAACCAGGAGAACTTTGTACCAGCAGCAACCACAGTATGTGAGAAACTTTTCTGATAGACTTAGTCCTTCACAGCAATGCAAGGACCTAAAAAATTCCCAATGGACTCGAGGCAAAATGCCTTCCACATCCATAGAAAGAACTATGGAACTGGATTGCAGAATGAAGCATACCATTTTCTCTTGTGTTATGTATTGTTTTGTTTTATGGTTTCCGCCATTCATTTTAATTCTTCTAGGCAACATGACTAAGCTGAAAATGTATTAATAGGAATGTATGGGTAAAACATATAAGATTGCATGCCATCTAGGGAGGGAGTGGGGGGAGGAGGGTGGAAGGAGAGGGAGGTAGGGGAAAAGTCTAAGATATATGAAAGTGATTGTAGAAAACTGGAAACAAATAAAATAATTTAAAATAAAAATAAAAAATGGTATGAACTATGATAAGGCTGGGAATAAAGCAGCTCAGAATTATATGCAGTGTCTAAAATCACTTCTTTTTCTATTCCTTACATGTTCTCCAATAAAAACTACTTTAAGTTCAAATGTCATAGTATCTTGGCTCTTTGCAGGAAAGACACCAACAAATAGTAATATGGTGAAAAAAGGAGAGGTATTAAGAGAAAGTGAAATCTTATAGAATGTGCATGCATTTCATTTGGAAACATAATTATTAAGGGACTTAGAAGAAGGATTTATAATGGGCTGTGAATGAGAATTTGTGGATGGTTGAGATCTAAACCAGTATAGATTGTACCTCCATCAATGAAATCACAGATCCATCGAAGTTTCTAAATAGCACTATAAACATATGTATCAATATATATGTATATATGTGTGTGTGTACTTAAAATGTATTTTAATAACAAAATACAGAAGTAATACAGAATCCTCATTTTAGATCTGATGTCTTTATAAAATTTTATTAAGAAACTTCAGACAAGTAGCAGAACTGACATGATTCTAACTCTTTTTATCATTTCATTAATAGTTGGAACTTCTGAAAAATAGTCTTAAAAAGCAGCAATGGATGGGAAAATGGCTAATTCTTGAAGTGGGAAATCATACTGTATTTCACTTAAAACAAGCGATTAAGAAAGGGAAAAGAGCCAGGGCAATAGCACTATATATTGAAAATTTGTGAGTTTGGAAAAAATCTAGGAACCAGAGGGAGTAAGCTTGGTGAATTTTATTTGGATAAAAGCTGAGAAGGAGTACTGTCAATGAAACTTACTGTAGAGCATTTGAACAGAAAGAGGAAATAGCTGAGGAATCTGTAAAAAAAAGAACACCAAAATATTAAACCAGAAAACAATCCTGGTACAGAGCCATTATATAATACTGATAGTACGATAAAGCAGATATTTAAATGGTTGTTTGTGAGGATTGGAAGCTCAATTCCGTGTGCACGGTCTCGGGCGGGTAAAAGTGGGACTTCTAAATCTTAGAGTCTTACGAGGCCCTCCATGAACAGCGGGGATTCGAGAAGGTCAGACTGAGCTAGCTCGGCTAGCTCGGGTATTTCCGCCTCTCCCCGGGAGATACGTGATGGGTGGAGTCTCCCTGCCCTCGAGATTGTCCCGGATTGGAGCACACCTAGTTACCTAACAGCACGGTATTGAGATGCAAACTGTGCGGCTGAAGGTTAAGTAGGATTGAGGAAGCCTGAAAGCTCTCTTAGCACGTGAGGAGCCAAGAGGACAGTAGGCTCCGCTTCTCTTCTTTCCTCTCTCCCCTACCCCTCTCTCCCCGCTTGTACTTCTACTTCCAATCCCTTAAGCTTAGCCTCCTTAGGAAATCTCCCCCTCTTCCTCCTAAGGAAGAGCCCCCTGCACTTGTAACTAGACCCTGAAATAAAGCTCAACCCTTGTTCGACTCTGGAACGTCCTTTCTCTCATATGTGCATCCGGTTTTGGCCAACCGAAGACCTCGGAGGTGAGGTAAGAAAGACTCGGGTAGCCCACACAGGTCTCTAGGCCTGGCAGTTGGTGCCCCAACAGGGATTGGGAGTACAGATAATCCTGGGTGCTTTTGGGGTACACCCGGAAGGGGCTGTGAAAGAAGCAAGTCCCGAATCCTAGATTCGGAAGGAGAGAAAGTGGAGAGAAGCTTCCCAAACCCCTGGGAAAAGGGCGGAGATGGGGAATCTATTGCCAGTAATAAAGCCAGAGGAACAGGAGGTCTGGGCTGAGAAACTTCACAGGGAATGCAGGAAGGCGGGGGTCACAATAGAGTTAGATGACCTCCGAGAATTTTGTAAAAGGATTTGGAAAGTTTCTCCTTGGCTCAAGCAGGCAGGAATATCAAGAGAAAAATGGGGAGCGGTCGGAGAGCAAATGACTGCTTATGAGCAACAATACCCTGGGGAGCTGGAGGATTTAGATTTCCTGATATTCGATGTAATTAAAAGCCTGCTGGAAGGGCCGGAGAGACCAGGGTGGGATTGGAATGAGAGTGGAAGCGGAGAGAGGGGAGGGGAGGACCTTGGCGAGCAGAAAGTTAAGGAGCATAAAGAAAAAATAGGTTCGGAGCTCCATGATGGGAAAGGCGAGCCAGGGGAGAATGTACCGTGTCTTCCCTCTGCGCCTCCTTATAGCACGCTCCATACTGGAGCGGATAGGACCTGCCTTAGCGGTTGCTCAGTACCCCGGCACTGGAAGCTCAAAGAAAGCCAGAGACCAGTGTGGGGAATAGGAGGGTGCCAAAATACCTTAGAGACAATGCACCCAGTAAAGTGGGAGGCAGAGGATCGCCAAGGGACCGTATGGCCGTTGGTGATTCCAGGACTTAGTTTTAACATCTGGGGCAGAGACATTATGAGCCGCCTCGGGATGAGGTTATCAAATTTTTAGTAAGGGCCATTGCTGTTGCTCTGGAGTCCCCACCCTTGAATTGGAAGTCAAACACCCCGATTTGGGTGGAGCAATGGCCCCTGACTCCAGAAAAACTCCAGGCACTACAACTATTGGTTAAGGAGCAATTAGAAAAAGGAAATATAGAGCCATCAAAGTCACCCTGGAATGCTCCTGTGTTTGTTATAAAGAAAAAATCCGGGAAATTCAGGTTCCTTACAGATCTAAGGAAGGTAAATCAGTCTCTCATGCCTATGGGAGCCCTGCAACCAGGTCTCCCTTCTCCTAATGCCATCCCGGAGGGTTGGTCACTTATAATCATTGACATTCAGGATTGTTTTTTTTTTTTCCATTCCTTTAAACAAAGTAGATTGTCCTCGGTTTGCTTTTACAATACCTCACCCCAATAACGAAGGACCTGCAAAGAGGTATCAGTGGAAGGTATTGCCCCAAGGTATGAGTTGCAGCCCCACCATCTGCCAGTGGTATGTTAATCAAGCCTTAGAAAGCCCCAGACAGCAATACCAATGCAAAATCATCCATTATATGGATGACATCCTTATAGCTGCACCTCAGCTCAAGGAACTGGAGAAGTGTTTCCAAGCAGTGGAAAGGAACCTTTTAGGACTAGGATTAGTTATTGCTCCTGAAAAGATACAGAGAGGACCCAATTACAAATATTTGGGATATCAGATACAGGGCACCATCATTCGGCCGGAACCCCCAAAATGGGATATAAAGGTCCAAACACTCAATGATGCTCAGAAACTAGTAGGAGCTATCCAATGGATAAGATCAAAGGTGCCTATACCTTTACCTCTCATGCAACCTTTATATTCACTATTGACAGGAGACTCTGCTTTAAATTCCCCATGAACATTGACTCCTGAAGCAGCCAAGGCCATAGAGGCAATAAAAAAACAATTTTTAGAGTCCACCACATTTCGGTGGGATCCAGGAGGAGATCTGGAGGTATCTATTATCTCCACCACACCTCCCTATGCCATCATACACCAAAAAGAGAAGCCCCTAGAGTGGGTATATTTAAGTAAAACAGGAAGCAGCTTACTAAACAAGTGGGAATTTCTAGGACGGTTAGCACTAGAGGCAGTAAGAAGAGCCACCCACATATACCAAAAACAGCCAATTCTTTATGCTACACTCACCACTAAGGATGTAGAAGAGTTAGCTCAGAATCATGTTTCTTGGGCCACTATACTCCACTGGGCCCAGATGAAACCAAATTCGACTTTCCTATTCAAAGAATTATTACAGTGGGCCCCAGCACCAGTGAAAAGGTACTCACCAAACCCAGTAGAAGGGCCTAACATTTTTACAGATGCCACGAAACATCACAAGGCATCTATTTATAATTCGGCCTCCCAAGAGATATATATAGTTAACACACCCTACACCTCTACTCAACAGAACTAATTGGAAGCTATAATCCAAGCTCTCCAAATAGTAGTGACATACCCATTAATATTATCACTGATAGTCAGTATGCATCTTTATTAATTTCACGGATTGAGGACTCTATTGTAGATTATCGGTCCAATATTTTTTCACAGTGTGAGCGGCTATTGACCACCATTAATAACAGAACACACCCTTTTTATGTTTTACATGTGCGCTCACATACAAATGGCACAGGACCAATTTTTGAAGGAAATCAAATAGCAGACAATTCACTATACCTGGTAGGGCACACTGTGGAACCACAAGAAAGGGCCCAAAAGGCTCATGATAGGTTCCACCTAGCCACAGAAGCCCTCTGCAAATTATATGGGATAACTCAGGAACAGGCCAGAAAAATTGTTAAGAGCTGTCTCCAATGTATCCCATTCCACCCATCTCTAGACCAGGGTGTCAATCCTCGTGGCTTGGCACCCAATGAAATTTGGCAAATGGATGTCACCCATCTTAAGGGCCAGTGCATACATGTGACAGTTGACACATGGTCCGGATTCCTTATGGTGACTTTATAGCCAGGTGAATCAAGTGCTAAAGTAATTCAACATCTTTGGCACTGTTTTTCTGTTTCAGGCTTACCCTTAGAAATAAAGACAGATAACGGCCCTGCCTATACTTCTCAAACCCTTACACACTTCCTCCGTGATCTAGGGATTTGACATGTTACAGGAATCCCCTACAATCCACAAGGCCAGGCCATAGTGGAAAGGGCCAATCACACCTTGAAGGCGATCCTCGCTAAACAAAGAAGGGGAAAAGGTCGCCTAACACAATCAGAGCTTGATACAGCTGTATATACACACAATTTTTTGCATATCTCAAGAAACTCACATACTACTCCAGCTATGAGACATTTTGTGACTTTTCCAAGACAACCCCGCAAGGAAAGTAATACCCAGGCTGGATATAAAGACACATGGGCCATGGTAAAGGATATGGCCTCAGGGAAATGGAAAGGTCCGTATAAGATACTAATATGGGGTCCAGGGTATGTTTGTGTCTCCATAGGAAAAGGTCATGCATGGATTCCCATTAGAAGGATCTGTAGGTGGGAACCGAGGTCGGAGACGGCGGAGATGCAGGAGGCGGAGAGCCCAGAGACCCCGGAGAAGGATCATGCACCACCTGAGTCTGCTGCTGACAGCTTTAACCTTGCTGCCCAGAGAGGAGGCAGCACTCATCACAACCGCAGACACTGCTGCTGACAGCTTCCCATCTAGGCATCTCTATCCACCGGCTGAAGGAGGACTTTGATATCACAGACTCAGACAATTGGGGGGGGGAGGAGGTGACCAATTTTCCACCTGTATAGATCCATTTGCAAGATTAAGGGGAGTGGTGACGTGTAAGGCGCCTACACCAGCTGCTCCTCTTAAAATATGCTTTGGGATTAGTTGATTGCACTTCCCCTGTTGTAACTCAGCCATTTAGTTTCATCTTTGTTTTATTTGATGCCTCCCTTTGTCAGTTGTGCTAGCTGCAGATTTCTGTGTGAATGAAGTCTTGTTGTAGGGTACTCATATGCTAAAGGCCTTCCTAATCCACTCAGCCTCCAGCCACTGTTTGCTCTAGAGTCAGGTGCGCTCCGCGCAAAACAAAGAAGGGGAATGTGAGGATTGGAAGCTCAATTCCGTGTGCACGGTCTTGGGCGGGTAAAAGTGGGACTTCTAAATCTTAGAGTCTTACGAGGCCCTCCATGAACAGCGGGGATTCGAGAAGGTCAGACTGAGCTAGCTCGGCTAGCTCGGGTATTTCCGCCTCTCCCCGGGAGATACGTGATGGGTGGAGTCTCCCTGCCCTCGAGATTGTCCCGGATTGGAGCACACCTAGTTACCTAACAGCATGGTATTGAGATGCAAACTGTGCGGCTGAAGGTTAAGTAGGATTGAGGAAGCCTGAAAGCTCTCTTAGCACGTGAGGAGCCAAGAGGACAGTAGGCTCCGCTTCTCTTCTTTCCTCTCTCCCCTACCCCTCTCTCCCCGCTTGTACTTCTACTTCCAATCCCTTAAGCTTAGCCTCCTTAGGAAATCTCCCCCTCTTCTTCCTAAGGAAGAGCCCCCTGCACTTGTAACTAGACCCTGAAATAAAGCTCAACCCTTGTTCGACTCTGGAACGTCCTTTCTCTCATATGTGCATCCGGTTTTGGCCAACCGAAGACCTCGGAGGTGAGGTAAGAAAGACTCGGGTAGCCCACACAGGCCTCTAGGCCTGGCAGTTGTTTGTTGTTTTTTTTTGTTTATGAAGAGGACCAAAATGACATCACTACCTTGGGGTCAACGTATAGTGGCTGATCAGACCAATATGAGCTGGGAAGGCTCTACTACAGGTAGGGCAGAAATTCTCAATGTGAACATTTGGAGTTAACATATGTTTAAATTTGCACATCTCACATTTCTTTTCAGCCATTGCAATTCTGTTTTGCTCATAAAATACAGCAACTTCTATGATGTAGGCATGCCATGATGTGGCCCTCTGCCAGTGTCTTCCATATCGCACAACAGATTCCAAAGTTCTTCAGGGAGACCTTGAGAATGTCATTGTACTACTTATTTTGACCTTCATGTGAACACTTGCTTTGTGTGAATTCTCCATAAGATAGTCTTTTAGGCAAATGTACTTTTGGTTTCCTAACAATGTGACAAGCCCATGAGAACCACACTCTCTTCAGTAGGGTACGAATGCCTGACAATTCAGCTCACAAAAACCACAGCGTCCAGCACCTTATCTTGTCAGGTGATCTTCAAAATCTTCCTACAATTCAAAAGGAAGTGCTTCAGTTTTCTGGAATGGCACTGAACACCATTCATGTCTCACATACAACAATAAGTCAAGTCAACAGCTCTGTAGATCTTTGGTTTGGTAAACATTCTAATACTTCTCTCACACACTTTCCTGTGGAGCCTCTCAAACACTGACCTAGCTCTGGCAATATGTACATCAACTTCATCATCTATATGGACATCCTAGAAGGCGTGTTTCCTTACCAAGGAAAGTGAATTCATCTGCATCATTTAAAATTTCTCTATTTGTTGTATCTGAGAGTTCCAATTATGAATAGTGTGGGTACTGTCTAGTGGAGAATCTGTGTTTTCTTGGTGTTACTTGTTAGGCCAAAATTAGCACAAGTAGCAGAAAATGTATCCATAATCTGTTCCATCTTCATCTCAGAGGCTGCATCAAGTGCACAATCATATGTGAACAAAAATTCACACACCAACTCTCCTTCCACTCTACTCTCAGCTTATAGTTTTTTCAAGTTACACAATTTACTGTTATTGTGGTAGCTGACCTTGATGCTGTTTTCATCCTCATTGAAGGCATCTGACAACATCAAGGAATAGAAAAACCTACTAAGAGCAAAGGACCAAGCACATAGCCCTGGTAATATCCACTGGTGACTGGAAAAGCATGACAGCATTGTCCACTCTCCAGGACCTGGGAAAGCATGCCATTATGAAATGGACACAAAACTGATAAATTTTTTTGGACAACCAAATTTCACCATCTCTTCCACAGGCCCTCAAAACTGAGAGTATCAAAGGCCTTTTACAGATCAATGAACATTGTGTATAGATCTCTATTCTGCTCCTGGCATTTCTCCTGGTGTCAAGGAGAAATCACCATATTGACTGTTACTCAGCCTTTTCTGAAGCTCCATTAGCTCTCAGGTAGATGACCATCTTCTAAGTTAATGATCAGTCTACTTAGGACGCCTCTGGAAAGAAATGACTAAGAGAGATTAGTCACGGGACAACTTATTTCTCTTTTCTTTACAGAGATGGACTGTGGAGGCATCCTAGAACTCCTGGGGGATAACCTCCTTTTGCCATACAACCTGGAAGATTTCAGTTTCTGTATGAAAAGTGAACCCCCTGCCTTGTAAATCTCAGCTGGAATAAAATCAACACCAGGTGCTTCCACACAGCAGAGGAGCCTAATGATATTTAAAACTTCAGTTGTAAATTCTGCTAGAAAGGGATACAGCTATGTGGTTAATAACTTCAGCACTGATTGATGACAGCTGAGAACAGTAGAGAAGTGTTGAGCCCATCTCTCCAGGATCATATCCTTATCACTAATCAATGTGACTTCATCAGCTCTGAGTAGTTGAGATGTACCATAGATGAACTTCAGAGCATCATAAAATCACTTTGGATTGTTACTGTGAGTATAAAACTGAATTTCTTCTGCCTTCTTACTGAGCCAAGTATCCTGCATCTCTTTAAGTTTCACTTGTATTTTATTTTTGATGAACTTATACACTTCCTTTATTAGGACAGATGAACTATCCTTCTGGTCAACTGTTTTTTTCTTGTTCTTCATTTAGCAGCTTCTGAAATTCTCCATCCTTTTTGTCAAACCAGTTTTGATGTTTGCACGATGAGTAAATGTGGTACATGAAATCTCTGAAAACTGCCCTGTCTTTTTCTGTTCCACTGTTGCCAATAGCAATGAACTCTTCAGATTTGGAGAAGTGTTCTAGTCTGTTGATGTCTCCTCTTTCTCATAGTCATCTTGCCTTGGGGCTGCTGCTTTTGTTAAACAGGAACGTTTAGCTTGGAGTAGTAAGTCTATGATTGGTTTAACACTTTATGCCAAACATCACTTCCATCACTCTCAATTCTGTTTATCTCTTCTCTATACAATGACATTACCTATTAAATGTCAATGTTTGCTGCGAGGATGCATCCAATAAATGTTACTTTATTTAGGTAAATGGTATAAAGAGCTGGTAATGAGAAGGTCATGATACTCACAGGTCTTCAGCAGTAAATGATCACTGCTGTTTTTGTTCTCATTTTGTTTCCATTCCTCCCAATGACTTCTTTGCCATGTCCCACTTCTTTGGATTTACTCTGGCATTAAAGTTACCTGAAATTATACACTTCTCCTCTTTTGACACAATCACCATGTTTTCACTCTCTCTCACAGAGTCATCAAAGTCCAATGGCAAGACAAAAATGAAGATAATTGGTGATTACTCAAGATGGAGTGGATGACCTTGATATCTTTGATGTCTAACCAAGTTCTAAGTACTCTACAATGCCTGCATCACAACAAGTTGCTCTCATTTCTTATCTGCCAGTTCCCCTAGGGAAAGTCTTCACATGCTTGGGGTCAATCCCCCACAACTCATCAAGCAGTTTGTAACGCTTTGATTACCCTCAACTTGATTTATCCCATATGCCGAAACGGTTTATCAAGGTGTGGTCACTGTGCCTGCTACAGCTTCTTGGAGCCACAGGTAAGAGGTGGGTGAATCAGGTAGACACCAAAGGCAGATAGCAGCCCCAAAAAGGGCTCGACAGCCCTCATACCAGAGATACTAGTCTTCCCTGAAAACCCTGCACCTAATATTTAAATAGTATACATTGACACTTTTTCACTGGGCAAAGCTAATAGTTTCTTGACTTGAATAAACAAAAGATAATTCTATCTTAGATCACATTAACTCCAAAAGGAAAGAATTGGGTGCTGGATAGAAATGATAATAAATTTTCACCTATCATTCTACCTTAGAGTTGTTGATAAAGAAGAAAAAAATACAACTGAATTAGATTTTTTTTTAAAAATGTAAAGAAGAAGGAAATAAGATGTATTCAAATGTGTGGCATGATATTGTAACATTAATATCATACATATTCATAATGTGCAAAGACTAGAGAGGAACATTAAGGATATGAAAATTTCAGAGAATTTTTTTAACACAGAGAAAAGAGGAAGAAGAAAGAAGAGATAACATAATTTTTGAGGGCTGAAGGAAAGGGAATGATAAGGGACAAAAGAGAAAAAGTGGACCAGATTGCCTCTTACCTTCACTAGAAACGAAATAACAAGCTAAAAGAGAGTTTTAGAACTCCTAGATGTTCTTGATAAATTCAGGTCACTGGCAGTAAATGAACTGCATCTCAAGGTACCTAAAAAAATTGATTTCTAAGGCAACATCAAGGATCTTTGAAAAACTGTAAAGAATAAGAAATGTACTGTTACTAGTATAGAAAAAATGTCCAATTTCAAAAATGGATAGAAAATCAAATCTTCACACTACAGGCCAATGAGCTTGACGTCAAAAAAGAAGCAGTGAACATGAATATTGAGAACGATATCGTAAAAATCCTGACAGATTAACCTTATTTCCTTTTGTTTGATAGGGTATTTAGCATTTTGGCTCATGGGACTGCTCTGTATGTATGCATATGTAGAAGTATGTATATATAAATATGCATTCATATATATGTACACAGATACATGTATTTGCCTAAAATCTTAAAAAGCATTTAAAAACATTCTCTCAAAAATATGAAAAAATTTGGGCATATTGATGTGAATTTGGAAATAACTGAACAGTCGGATTGAAAATGCAGCTTAATGTCACCTTGTAATATGGTCTCCCATGGAGTTCCACAAGGGCCTGTGCTTTACCTTCTATTGTTCAATGATTTTATCAGTGACATGTGCCTAAAAGAATATATGGCATACTTGTCAAATTAAGAGGAAAATTTGTATGGACAAATTTAAATTCTCATACTTGATTTCGGGGAAAAATCTTCAGAAATACAAGACAGGAAAATGAAATGTTAGGACTAAGTGTTTTAATGATTTCCATGTTCAGTTTTGATCACTAGCAAAATATGTCAGTTAAGAAAACTAATACAATCTTGGACTGAATTAAGAAAGACAGTGTCTAGGACTAGGGAAATAATAGCACACTATACCCTGCCCCTATCAGACTGGAATTGGGGCATATTTTGTTCAGTTTGGAATGAACATTACGAACTAGAGAGTATGCAGAGGAGGGCTCTCAAAATAGTGATCCTGGATTAGCCCTTAGAAAAAGTCTAATTTTTTATTAGAGGTGTGGTAAGGAAAATAATAATATTTAAAAGGCTATCACATGGATGAGAAACTTGTTGCACTTGACTGTACAGAACTGAACTGTAAGTATTCAGCAGGCAGATGTTTTGGACAGATATATTTAGGTTTGATATAAGAAAAAACCCTAAATAATTACAGCTTTCTGAAAGTTCAAAATACTTCTAGTGAATTCCCCCTTAATCATGAAGCAAGGCAATTAATTATTATTATATCATGTGAAGGACAATTTACCAACTTTTGAGGGCAATTTATCTACCTCACTTGTTTACCCAATTCAAAAAGTGGGAATTTCTGAAGTCAGCTGAGGACAAAGTAAATTCAGTTGTTTATTTTGCTACCCAACCTCGTCAAAGAATAAGAATATATATATATATATATATATATATATATATATATATATATATATATATAATATATATATATATGTACATATATATACATATATAATATATATATATATATATATATATATATATATATATATATATATATATATATATACATATATAACTGGAACAGAAATATATAATATGGCAATGAACACAATCTAAGAAGATATTCCTAGATGAATATAGCATTCCTTTCTCCAAAGAATAGTTTGACAACAATTCTCTCAAGGACTCATTCTCTCCTGGGACCAAACATAAGAAAGGTCCCTATAGTTAGGTTAAGAGGTGGAAACATCAGGGAGAATGACGTCCAGGCAAAAGGACAGGTTTGGGTCAAGTTACACATAGGCTCTTGATCATTTAGCAGATTATCAACACATTCTTTTCTTTTAAGTTTATCTTCTTTTAAGTTTTAAATTTATTTACAAATATGTATATTTTTTTTTATTTAACTTTTAACATTTATTTTCACAACATTTTGGGTTACAAATTTTCTCCCCTTTTATCCCCTCCCCCCCCAAACCCGAGCATTCTAATTGCCCCTGTGACCAATCTGCTCTCTCTTCTATCCTCCCTCTCTGCCCTTGTCTCCGTCTTCTCTTTTGTCCTGTAGGGCCAGATAGCTTTCTTGACCCCTTAACCTGTATTTCTTATTTCCCAGTGGTAAGAACATTACATTTGATCCTAACACTTTGAGTTCCAACTTCTTTAGCTCCCTCCCTCCCCACCCCTTCCCTTTGGAAGGCAAGCAATTCAATATAGGCCAAATCTGTGTAGTTTTGCAAAAGATTTCCATACTAGTTGTGTTGTATAGGACTAATTATATTTCCCTCCATCCTATCCTGACCCCCATTACTTCTATTCTCTTATGATCCTTTCCCTCCCCATGAGTGTTGACCTCGGATTGCATTCTCCTCCCCATGCCATCCCCTCCATCCTCCCCCCCACCCTGCTTGTGCCCCTGTCCCCCACTCTCCTGTATTATGAGATAGGTTTTCCTATCAAAATGAGTGTGCATTTTATTCTTTCCTTTAGTGGAATGTGATGAGAGTAGACCTCATGTTTTTCTCTTGCCTCCCCTCTTTATCCCTCCACTAATAAGTCTTTTGCTTGCCTCTTTTATGAGAGATAATTTGCCCCATTCAACTTCTCCCTTTCTCCTCCCAATATTTCTCTCTCGCTGCTTGATTTCATTTTTTTTTTAAGATATGATCCCATCCTATTCAATTCACTCTGTGCACTCTGTTTCTATGTATGTGTGCATGTGTGCATGTGTGTGTGTGTGTACTCCCACCCAGTACCCAGATACTGAAATGTTTCAAGAGTTACAAATATTGTCTTTCCATGTAGTAATGTAAACAGTTCAACTTTAGTAAGTCCCTTATGACTTCTCTTTGCTGTTCACCTTTTCATGGTTCTCTTCATTCTTGTGTTAGAAAGTCGAATTTTCTTTTCAGCTCTGGTCTTTTCATCAAGAAAATTTGAAAATCCTCTATTTCATTGAAAGACCATTTTTTCTCCTGAAGTATTATACTCAGTTTTGCTGGGTAGGTGATTCTTGGTTTTAGTCCTAGTTCCTTTGACTTCTGGAATATCCTATTCCATGCCCTTCGATCCCTTAATGTAGAGGCTGCTAGATCTTGTGTTATCCTGATTGTATTTCCACAATACTTGAATTGTTTCTTTCTAGCTGCTTGCAATATTTTCTCTTTTACCTGGGAGTTCTGGAATTTGGCCACAATGTTCCTAGGAGTTTCTCTTTTTGGATCTCTTTCTTGCGGTGTTCTGTGGATTCCTTGAATATTTATTTTGCCTTCTGGTTCTAGAATCTCAGGGCAGTTTTCCTTGATAATTTCATGGAAGATGATGTCTAGGCTCTTCTCTTGATCATGGTTTTCAGGTAGTCCCAGAATTTTTACATTGTCTCTCCTGATTCTATTTTCCAGGTCAGTTGCTTTTCCAATAAGATATTTCACATTATCTTCCATTTTTCGAATCTTCACACTATGTTCTGTGATATCTGTCTTTCTCATAAAGTCCTTAGCGTCCATCTGTACCATTCCAGTTTCAAAAGATCTATTTTCTTCAGTGAGCTTTTGAATCTCCTTTTCCATTTGGCTAATTCTGCTTTTGAAAGCATTCTTCTCCTCATTGGCCTTTTGAACCTCTTTTGCCAATTGAGTTAGGCTAGTTTTCAAGGTGTTAATTTCTTCAACATTTTTTTGGTTCTCCTTTAGCAGGGAGCTGATCTGCCTTTTATGCTTCTCTTTCATCCCTCTCATTTCTCTTCCCAGTTTTTCCTACACCTCTCCAACTTGACTTTCAAAATTCTTTTTGAGTTCTTCCATGGCCTGAGCCCATTGGGTGGGCTGGGACACAGAATCCTTGATTTCTGTGTCTTTGCCTGATGGTAAGCATTGTTCTTCCTTGTCAGAAAGGAAGGGAGGAGGTGTGTTTTCTCCGAGAAAGTACCCTTCAATAGTTTTATTTCTTTTCCCTTTTCTGGACATTCTCCCCATCCAGTGGCTTGACCTCTGAATATTCTCCTCACACCCACCTTGCCTCCTGGTCCTCCCAGCCAGCATTTGGGGACTGAGATTCAAATGCTGCTTCTTGCCTTAGGGCTTTTGGAGGGGGCAGGGCTGCTATTCAGTGTGAGAATTAAGTTCAGATGGTCAGGTCGGGGTAGGGCCGCCTCTCAGGCCCAGTTCCCTCAGGGGGTTTATGCACAGACCTTCCACAATGGATCCAGGCTCCCGCCCGCTTGGGGAGCCCCTGTCTGCAGCTGCCTCTCAGCTTCTATCTCCTGGGGGGGCCCAAGCCATGGGTTCACCCTACTCCCCTCTCGACCCGCCAAAGAGACTCTCTCACTGACCCTTGTCACCTGTGGGTGGGGGGGCTTGTGCCGCCGCTAGAGATCCTGTCCCTAAAGCCTGCTCGGATCTGTACCTCTTGGAGCCGCAGCAGCCGCAGGTGTGGGCTGGGCTCCGCGTCTGCAGCGCGACGGACCTTTTGCGAGAGGTTTGCAGGTCCCTCTGCGGGTGGAGGGACCCTCGTGGCCACAGGATATCTCATCCCCGTAGCCCGTTCGGATCTTTTCCTCACGGTGTTGTGGCGCTGCAGGGCTGCACTCAGCTCCCAGTCCTGGTGCCCCGTCCACAGCGCGAAGGACCCCCGCGAGAGGTTTGCAGGTCTCTCCGGAACAGAAATCTCCCTCACTCCAATATTCCGTGGCGTCTGGGTGCAGAATTCACCGTGGGTTGGTCCCCTCTAGCCGTTCTGTGGGTTGTAGGTTCGGAGCTATGTGTATGTGCGTCTTTCTACTCCGCCATTTTGGCTCCGCCCCCTACAAATATGTATATATATATATATATATATATATATATATATATATATATACAAAACTGGTTTTCAATCTTTCCCCATGTGGTCATCCCTCTTCTTTAAAGCACTACTCATTCATTTCCTTATTAATTTTAATCTCTAGTTTCTAGGTCAACCAAAAGGCATGTTTAAATATTTTTTCATAAGTTAATGCATAATACCTCGAATTAAATAATCAATTAAGTCTCAGACCCTAACTCAGTTTACAAAATAAACTACAGAAACATTTTTCCCATAAGCTTTCTTTTTTCTTCCTCAATCCTCCTCGAGTCCCAAAAGCTTAAATAAACATCAATATTGCCTGCAATAGTATTTATTAACATTGTATTGTAATTGTAAATACCATACAAAAGTATTTCAACAATGTATCAACTATCAGAAAAATTATAGCCAGAGTACCTTTTAACCGTCAACTACAACTGCTAACTTTTCCATAGGTAAAAATGTGTTCAAACTCTCACAGAATGGAAACTAAAAGTTCTGTCAAAAATTCTCTTACTGTTTCTTCATAAGACACAACATATACTAACTTCTCTCATAATGTATCTCCAGGCTCTCTTAAAGAATATAACTAACTCAGTCACTCAAGAAAGAAATCTCTTATTTTTTTGTTGTTGTTATTTCCCCAGTCTCTTTTAGTCATGTCATTTAACTCTCCCAATAGTAGTTTAACTTCTACTTTCTTTAGATTCTATCCTTTTTTTAAAAGATATAGTAACAGTACTGCACAGTACAGTGATCTCTGTGAGAGGGGCTGTAGAAGCTGTAGGTACATTTATATAATGAAGAGTCTACTTGGTTCCATGCAACAGTAGGCTCTATTTCAGTTAGTTTCTTTGATTTAACAAGAAACTACACAACTAAATCACACTGCGTGATAGAATTTGACTTGGAAGGGGCATCAAAATACCATCTATTGCCATCTATTCCACCCTAGAGTAAAAAGATAAAAAAAAAATAATCCTCACATTAGATGAATAGTCATTTAGCCTCTGTGTGAAAACCTCTGATATGGGAGAAACCATTCCTTCCCAAGGTAGTTCATTTTGGTATTGGATAGTTTTAATAAATGTGAAGTTTTTCCTTATATCAAGCATAAATCTGTCTCTCTGCAACTTGCAAACACTGCTCTTACAGTTCCGCTTTCTGGTAGTAAAGAGAACAAATCTTATCTCAGTTCCTTAATGTTCCTTCAAATTCTTTAACATAGAAATAATGTCTCATCTGAGTCTTCTAAAGACTAACCATTCCTCCACTATCTTCACACGGCCCTTCATCATTTTGGCTGCTTTCAATATTTTCCAGTTAACAATGTCTTTTCTAGACTGTGGTACCTTGAATTGAACAGAATACTCTAGATTTAATCTGACAGAACAAAGTACAGCAAAACTAACACCTTCTTTTCCTTGGAAACTGTTGTACTTTTTCTTAATGTGGTCCAGGAACAAGTAAGAATTTATGACTGGTCCATCAAAATGTTGACTGATAGTGAACCTACATTTCAAAATTCTAAGTGATCAAGACAATATTACATTTAAAAGATAAATAGATTGAAAACACCATGATAATAGAAACCATGTCTTACTTTTCCTTCTCTCTCCCCTAATTCCTAGCATAATTCTCTACCACAGATACTTAATAAGTGTTTGCTGAATTGAATTGACAAATGCTTAGAATTACAAATTATAATTTACAAATACTGTATATTCCCATGCAGATGATTCTAAGGTCTGGTTATCCAGCCTTACCTCTTAGCTCATTCCTTCATACCACCAACTATCCCCTGGATATCTCAATCAGGATTTCTTATAGTTATTTCCAACTCAACATTTACAAAATATAATTCATTATTTTCTCCTGTGTTCACAACCTTAAAGTTATCCTTGACTTCCACTTAATGCATATATACCATATATTGTCAGGTCTTATTCTGTTTTTACTTTCGAAACACTTTTCACATATGTCTCCTTGACTGCACTCATACAGCAACCACCCTAGTACATCATCACTTCATGCCTAGATTATAGCAATAGCCTGCTGCTTGGTTTCTCTGTCTCAAGACTCAGCACTCAAATTCACCTTTCATGCAGCCAGAGTGATCTCCCTAAAGCAAGGCCTGGTCAGATTGCTCCACTATTTAAAGAACTCCATAATTTCCAAATCAAATTGTCTCCAGGAAAGAAAAAAAACATAAACGAATTTGTTTGACATTTAAAACTCTTCACAATCTTGCCTTTTTCTACTTTTTCATTCTTCATATTGTGTTTTTCTGAAATGCCCAATGAAAACACAATGGAAGTTGTCTGAATTCAGGAAATTGCAGTTCAAGATCATTCTGTGAACCACCCTGTACTCTTAGCCAAAAGAAATTTTCCCTCTTTACAGTTCTAGAGGGATGAAAAGATTTGAGATCATGGAATTAAATCTCTTCATTGCCCTTAGGGATTAAATGACTAGCTCAAAAACACATACGTAGTGCACAGTTAAGCCAACATTCAAATCTAGATTATCTGACATCAAATCCAGTGAACTTTCCACTATATATCAGTCTGTTTCCCCAAAGTATAAAAGTTTTATTAAATTAAAAACACATTAAATAATCCTAAAAATCTAATGAATGGTCTTCTGCTATGCTTTCATTTATAAAACAGCAAATTTCAGTGATTGTAAAATGTGTTACATGCAAGTAAATAAGAGTGGGGACAAGCTAAATATTACCAAATATATAAAATGTTATCAGAAAGAATGGTGTGAATTTTCCTTTTCTTTACCTATTCATTTTTGTAAGTATTGTCTTTAATTTTTTTGTACTAATTTCCAGCAGGAACTCTACTGTTATTTTCAACTTTTAAACATTAGAAAAGTAGAAGTAACTAAAAAGACCTACAATTTATACAGTGTTAAATAAAGATAATTAAGCACATTAGGGAATAGGAGATAAAAATGATCCCACGTAACATCTATTATTTACCCTATATTTTTATAGAGTATTTTAGCTCTGTTCAGACAGATCTATATTTTCTTGGCTATGAGTCATTGCACTGATTCAGGTAAAACATGTCTGTACCTTAACCTGTCTAATCCTTGGCCATATTTTCCTCCTATATATTTTCCATCAAGGAGTCACCTAAAATGCTAGAAGCTTCCATCTGGTTTGCTTAGTTTCCCAGGGGTGCCGATATATCTTTTGAACCATCTGTTCTGGTGCACAACCGGTCCATCACATTTTCCACACTGATCATAGAACTTTAGATCATCAGAGATTAGGTTAAAGGTTATATGATATAATCCCCAGTCTTCATTTTATATATAAGAAAAAAAACAATGGTGGCTTGAGGGTAAAGGCAATTGGTAATAAGTAATAAATTTGGTAATAACCAAAATTGTGTTCTTTGAAATCCACAACAGTATGCTGAGTCCTATCATTCTGAAGAATAGAGAGGCTACATAAGGAAACATGGAAATCTAAATTCAGAATCTTTTGTATAAAGCTTTTCATGAATGAAATAATTTGTTTGAAGCCTGAAATTACTTTTAAAAATGGTAATTTAGAATTTTGGACCAGGAAGGAAATTTAAAGATTACCTAGTCATTGGATCATGGTCCTAGAAACTAAAGATCTCTCTAGTCATCTTGCCCGATCTTTTATTTTGCAAGTGAAGAAACTGGAATTGGAGAAGATAAATTATGTGCCCAAATTTCCACAGATAGGATCAGAGGACTTTCTTTTCTTTTTTTTACTTCTTTTTCTGATAAACTTAACAAACATCAAAATTTCTATAACCAGAGAACACAGGAATAATATCTAAGAAACTGTAAACTTAATTATTGTAACCTTCTATTGTAATCATAGCAGAAATTATCTGTAGTTACCTACGGCTCTGCGACAGAACCAGCTTCTAATCTAGATGAAATCTTCCTTAATGATTAACTTTCAACCCATGAAACCAACCCATCTCAGCGATTCTGAACCCCTAACATTACATTGTTCAAACTACATTTCTCATTATCCACAGACTGAACCTTCATTCCACTTAGTCTTACCTCCTTTCCCCAACCCTGAATTCAAGCTTTCTAAGCCTTTCACTGTGCTCTCTGGAAGGTCTGTCCTACAGGTAAGAAAATGGATTTCATCTTAAACATTTCCATTCTCATTTCCTTCATCTTCTTGAACTCAATGAGACTTGGTTATCTCCTGATAATACAACTTCCCTGACTCCACTTTTCACCACTGGCTGCCCTTTCAATCATACTCTGCTGACTAAATGATGGGAAAATTTCTTGTATCTTATGGACACTTTTTCCTCATCTTTCAACACACAGATGTCTTCTGTCAATTGCTCCTCCTTCACTCCTGTTTCACATGAAGATGTGGCCTTTCTCCATGACAAGGACAAGTCCTCTGCATGCACAGGTGATCCCATTCCATGCCATTTTCTTCAGCAATTGCACCCTTTGTCATTGCCACTCTCTCATTAGTCTTTAATTACTTCCTGTCTATTGGTTGTTCCCCTATTGCCTCCAAACATCTCCAAGTGTCCCTTATACTCATTTGATATATCCACTTACTTATTGTCCTGTATCACTTCTTTTTCTGACTAAACTTCTTGAGGTCATCTAAAAGCAATGCCTCTACTTCCTTTCCCAGCATTCTCTTCTTAATTCTTTGTATTCTGGCTTCCTTTATTGAATGAAAATTGCTCTTTACAAAGTTACTAGTGATCTCTTAATTGTCAAATATAATAGCTGCTTTCCCTTCAATCTTCATCCCTTTTGACCCCTCTCCATCCTTTGATATCTTGACTTCTCTGCATCTAGGTTTGTGTAACATTGATCTTCTTTGGTTCAGCTCCTACCTGTCTGACCACTCCATTCTGTTTTCTTGGCTTGCTTTTTGTCAGATCACATATGCTAGCATTGGGGATCCCCTAAGGCTCTGTCCTAGCCCTTCTTTTCTCCCTCTATTCTATTTCTCTTGGTAACCTCATCAACTCCCACTGTTTCAGGTATCTTCTATAAGTAGGTGACTCTCAGATATACACGACCAGTCCTCTCCCAAACTCCAGTCTCACATTTTCATCTGTAGTTTAGATATCTGAAGAGGATGACCCATAAAAATCTTAAACTCAACATGTCTAAAACTGAACATTTTATCTTTCCTCCCAAGCCATTTCCTCTTCTTAAATTCTCTACTGTTTTTGATTGTGCCACCATCCTTCCAGTTGCCCAGACTCAAAACTTAGGCATTATACTGAACTTACAACTCTTACCTCTCACTCCCCCATATTCAATCATTTGACAGTTCTCTAAAACTACAAACATTATTGTGCAGGAACTCATCACTTCATGTCCGAACTATTGCAAGAGGCTCCTGGTTGGTCTCCTTGACTCAGTTTTCTCTCCAATCTATCCCCTACTTTACTTGTCAAGTTGACCTTCATAAAATACAAGTCTAACCATATCAACTCCCTATTCAATCAACTCCACTGACTGCCTGAATAAACACTCTTCATAACCTTGCCTTTTCCTGAGTTTCTAGTCCTTTTATACCTGAATGCCTTCAAGTTTTCTGATTCAGTGATGCTAGTCTCCTTGGCTGTCTTGCACAGGGTACTTTTTCACAACTCTGAGAATTTTTACTTCAGAACTACAACTGTCTCCCTACTCATCTATATGCCAAAACATCCCAGGATTCCTTCAGACCTCAGTTGAAGTTCCACCTGTTCTCCTAAACTTTAGTGTCTTCCCTCTGAGATTATTCCCAATTTATCCTGCATATATCTTTATTTTATTTACCTGTGTAACTTGGCTTTGAGTTCACTGAGTTTACCTAAGATTGTCCCTATTTCATGCTCTACTGTGTTGGGTACATGGAGCAGCCTCCTTGGATCAGTTGACTATTATCTTTAAATTTGGTGAACTGAGCTAGTACTCATTTTCAGCCATCTTTTTGTCTGCGATCCTAGCTGCTACACCCACCAAGATTGTCTAACTGCATGATCGAAAAGGAAAGGACTTGTTCTTCCTCTTTTACACTAGCTCCAAGAAATGGGATTGGGGATGTTTGTTCCTGCTTTGGGTTATTTGTCCTCAGTGTCATGTGCCAGAGGTAACCCTCACTGGAACAAGAATCCAAGCCATGGTAATCTTGGAGCCAAGATGACACTTAGCGTTGGTGCAGGCAGTCAATTAGGATAGAAATCCTACAGAGTCAGCATTACCCAAAAGGATTTGGAGTTAGAAGAATCCAGAAGACTAATGAGAGTGAAGCTCTTTCCAATTCTACCTCACCCCTCTTGCAGGACCAGGCATTCATCTCCAACTCTCTGCCAATGCAGGGAAAGACCCATATCAATGGGCTGTGGGATTGGGATCGGATTTATTCTGCTTCTGTCATTACTAACTGTATCACAGTGAATAAGACACTTTATTGCTTTCAATTTTAGGCAGTACTCTAAGGCTACTGGCTATGGACTAACCTGCTTGTGATTTGCCTCAGTACAGGGAGTTTCCATGTCCTATAGGGCTTTGATATTTTGACAATAATGAAATTTGCAGATTTCTGTGTGAAGCTTCCTGAACTAAGTTTATTTTGAGGTTTTACTAAAAGCTCACAATGCGTTGTCTATGGAATGGATACACTAAATAAAATCTCAGAAAATTTTTAACATTTCAAATGACTTTAAAATGAGCAAAGCTAACACATCTTTTAAATAAGGGGAAAAAAGAATTTATAGGTGTCTATGTTCAACAGAATGACATTATTAAATGTGTTAATATTAAGTCTTTTGATAGGGACCCTATCTGATGGCACATCACAAAATGAATTATATTTCATCTTAAACAATATAATTAACTCTTAATGAACCCTCCCCTTTAATGTTAAATTCAATTTTGTCTAATCCTTGGGTTTATGGTAATGTCAAGCTCATTAAAATGTTAGTTAAAACTCATTAAAATGCATACTGAGAGGTAACAGCTTCATTAGTGCAATATGATATAAAAGAAAAAAGAATGTTTTATTATCATTTAATTGTTTCTAAAACATAATACATTTGCATAATAATGAGGCTCCTGTATATTTTCATTGGTTTGGAATGATCAAGTAGTTCAGAAATTAAAAATGCCTTTTCTAAAAATAAATTTGCTATTACAAAATCTTGACTATTTTTCTTTATACTTATGAAAAAATCCATATCTATATCTTGGTAGGACAATACTGATAAACTAAACTAAGATGCTAAATATTATTCATATACACATTTTTAAATATTGCATTCCCTAATACAGGACATTACACCCACCCCTGTGCCTTACTAATAATGGCTAGCATGTACATAGTTCTTCAAGGTTTGTAAATACCTTTGACTCATAAAGTCCCTAGTTTCTTTCAAAACTCAAGTGTTACCTTCTATAAGAAACATTTTTTCTGATCTTTTTTTTTTCTCTCCTCCAGCTGCTATGTCAAGGAGAATTGATTTGCCCAAGGTCACACTGACAGTTTGAAACAGAGACAAGACTTGTGCCCATGTATTTCCTTCCTTCCAAGTCTACAATCTATCCAATATGTCACAGTGCTTCTCTAACACCACATTATAAAATAGAAAAGAGTCAGGTGACAAATGAAAATCATTTTGGCAACAAAAGTAGTAGTAACTAATATATCTATTAACCTTGGTGAAAGTATTAAACATAGTAGGTTTTCAGAAATATCTTTGAATGAATACATTTCTTGAAAACAAACTATTACAAATTGCTTCTTCCCTCAGTCTCATGAGTTGAAGATCTCATATCCTTTCTATAACATTCTAAATCTAATTCAAATTCCAATTTGACCATCAACCAAAAAGATTTAATAAATCATCACATTGGTCCTTCAAAATAATTTAAGGAGGATCTCCATTCCAAATATAATTATTGCTTCTATTTTGGGGAAATCAGATATATGTTGCCATTTTCTTCATATTGAATAAAGAACAACTTGCTTAATAGAACATAAAAATCTTAAGTTATCAGGAGGACAGACTTAGTATATACATTTTAAAAATAAATAAAAGTGACTAGCCATGGTATATCATGCCATGAAACTGTCACATTACACAAACATGAAAAAATCCCACAGCCTTTAATTGGCAAATTTAAGACATACACCTTTAGTAACATTTCAGTTGTCCAGAATAGTTGGGGAATATGATGGTCAAGATAACACAATTTTGATTTTAAGTTAATAGATAATAGACTTATCATCTGAATTTTTTCAAAATTATTTCACTAAAACTCATTTTAACTGTTTTTCAACAACAGACATTAATGGAGTTTTGTATTCTTTGTAATTTACCACCTTCTGGATTCTCACTGTTGAACTAGAAAGATTTCCAAGTGTCAAACAAGAGTGAACTGTTTAATTCTAATAGCTTCTCTTTAAAAACATAATCTAATTTTATTGTAAATTCTATATGATGAATTATTTTTTGGTCCTCAATGTAGGGAATTAAATAATCCAGATGAAAGACAAAATTAAACGGAAAGGGTTTTTATATAGATTTCATGGCTACTAGATTAATTTGATAAAGAAGTCAGCCAAACCAAATCATTAATTTTGGGAACTGGATGATCCAGGTTGTCTATACTAATTAATTTAACAGTTGTGACATCTCTTCACTTTGCATTCAGAAGATATTCTTGGAGTTATGTTTCAAATTTCAGTATTAAAATTCTGCATATTTCTACATATCTAGAATAGGAATATCTAACATCACATTGAAAATCACATCAAACATCATGGAGTATACTTGACAAAAATGATGCATTATGCTTTCTAGATAGTTTTGATCTCAATAAAATACTTGACAACCATAGTATTGGACAGACAAACCTGTTCTCGTGAAGGGGTCACATGCAAACTTAAATGAGTTTAGTTGAGGGGCACTCACACACAAAAGGAAAAAAAACTACCAAAATTTAAGATGTTTTTCATTTTTAAACAAAAATTTAACCTTCTATTTAAATGTGGCTATTTGTAAAAAGAAAACATCTCCCTTATGATTCATGTTTATCTGTTAACTTTGTATCTTCAAGTTTGTAAATTTTTTTATTCCTATGTGTATTTGTAGAAGAAATGTAGAAGAAGAAATTGGACAACATGTTTTCAAAGAAAGAAAGAGCAAAGTCTCTACTGAAAAAGTAAAGCAAACAAACAAACCAACATAAATCTGGAGGGACCCATACTTTAGATTTCTCCTTTGATCTTAATGACAAAAAACAAAACAAAACAAAACAAAAAAGCCTATTCCTGCGGGTTCATTTTCCACTTTCCAAATGGTTGTTAGTCAAAGAAAGCAGTCCACCTCACCTCCTGACATCTTTAATTGACTTCATATAGAGTGTGATCAAGAGCTACTCAAGCAGTTCTAATTGTGCCTGCCTATTGTTCACATATGGCATTGCTCGTAAGTATTGTACTTTAAGAGGGCTAATAGGAGAGAGCAATCTTAACTCAGTGTGTGAACAAGAACCAGGTCATAGCTAGAGAAAAAAATATATATTATCCAACAATATTCTCAGAGAGAAGGAATGCATGTAATGAAGTTAAAAGAAAAATCAAAGTCCAAGTATTCAGTATTCAACACTGATTGATATAGTTGCATTTAGATTGAAAAACTGAGCTATGTCAGAAAATGTGACATTTAGTGGCTAAGGAAAGACAGTAATTGGTAAGGCTGTGTTATCTTTGTAAAATTAATGGTTATTCTTCCAGAAAGCATTTACTAAACTGAAAGTTTTACACTTAAGCCCCGGAAATTGTGTATATTTTCAGTTTTTATTTAAAAATAACACTGGGATCTTTATATGAAAGGTTTCAATCTACTTCCCTCTAAAAACACTGTCTCCCTAGTATGTCCATTTCCTCTTCCTTATTTAAATGTGAGTCTTAGTTAATTGCCATTTATTAAGAACTTAGAATGTGCTGAGAAGTTTGCTAAGAAGTAGGGAAACTGAAGACAATGGGAAAAGAACAAACAAAAATATAGTCCCTGTTTCAAGGAGCTCAATCCACATCTTTAGGTGTTTCCCTGAGCTGTCATGGCTAAACAAAACAGAACATCGTAAATAATCTTCAGAGGATATAGACAGTCCTTTTAGCACTTGTGTCCAAAACATTTCTAATTTGGTAGGACATCCCAAAGCTTATACTCTACTGATAGTTTGACATTAATTAGAAAGTTGATAGGAAGAGAGGTTTTGGAGGAGAAGATAATGAGTTTCATATTTTTTCAACATGTGGTGTTAGAAATGGCTAGAGATCTTTCAATTCAATATATTCAAGAGGCATTTGGTGAGGATCTCAGGAAAGAGATAAGGGATGGATATCTTTATCTGTGAATATCTGATCAAAATGATATTTGAGAATCAACTTAAAAAACAACTTGAAATAATTAACAAGTTTAGCAATATTGCAGAATATAAAATAAACCCACACAAATCATTGGCATTTCTGTATATTACTAACAAAGCTCAACAGCATGAGATAGAAAGACAAATTCCATTTAAAGTAACTGTAGATAATATAAAATATTTGAGAGTCTACTTGTCAAGACAAACCTAGGAACTATACAAACACAATTACAAAAAAAATTTCACACGAATAAAGTCAGATCTAATTAATTACAAAATATCAGTTGCTTATGCGTAGACCAAGGTAATACAATAAAAATGACAATTCTATCAAAAATAATTTACTTATTTAGTGTCATACCAATCAAACTACCAAAAACATGATTTTATAGAGCTAGAAGAAAATAAGAACAAAATTCATCTGGAAGAACAAAAGGTCCAAAATATCAAAGGAGTTAATGAAAACAAATACAAAGGAAGGTGGCCTCACCACACCAGATCTAGAACTATTTTATAAAGCAACAATCCAAAACTACTTGGTACTGGCTAAGAAATAGCATGATGGATCAGTGGTATAGATTAGGTAAACAAGACTATGTAATAGTCAATAACTTTAGTAGTCTACTGTTTGATAAACCCAAAGCCTAAAGTTCTGAGGATAAGAACTCATTATTTAACAATAACTGTTGGAAGAACTGGAAAATAGTATGGTAGAAACTATGCATAGATCAATATCTTACACCATATGCCAAGCAAGATAAGGTCAAAATGGGTACATTGTTTAGATATAAAATGTGATACAATAAGCCAACCAGGAGAGCAAGGAGTAGTTTACTTGTCAGATGTACGGGAATGGAAGAATTTATGACCAAACCAGTGATAGGGAACATTATGGAATGCCAAATGGATAGTTTTGATTACATTAAATTAAAACTTTTTGCACACAAAAGGCAAAGGAATCAAGATTGGAAGGGAAGAAGAAAACTGGGAAACAATTTTTATAGCTAGTGTCTCTGATAAAGTCCTCCTTTCTCAGATATATAGAGAACTGAATGAAGTTTATAATACAAGTCACACTCCAATTGATATCTGGTCAAAGGATATGAACAGGCAGTTTTCAGATGAAGAAACTAAAGCTATTTATACTCATATGAAAAAATAGTCTAAATAACTATTGATTAGATGAAATGTAAATTAAAACAATACCTCACACCTATCAGACTGGCTAACATGACAAAACAGGAAAATGATAAATGTTGGAGAAGATGTGGGAAAATTAGAAAACTAATACATTTTTGTTGAAGTTGTGAACTGATCCAACCATTTTGGAGAGCGATATGCCCAAAGGTCTAAAAAATCTTGCATATCCTTTGACTCAGCAATACCATTATTAGGCCCATATCCCAAAGAAATCATAAAAAGGGGGAGAAGACACACCTGCACAAAAATATTTACAGAAGTTCTTTTTCTGGTGGCAAAGAACTGAAATTTGAGGGGATGCCTATCAATTGGAGAATGGCTGAAGAAGTTATGATATATGAATGCAATGAAATGTGATAGTTCCATAAAAATTATGAGCAGGCAGATTTCAGCAAAACCTGTAAAGACTTTTATGAACTATCTGAGTGAGCAGAACCAGGAGAACACTGTACACAGTAACAACATTTGATAGACTTACCTCTTCTCAACAAAGAGAAGACAATCCCAAAAGACTCATGATGGAAAATGTTATTCACATCCAGAGAAAGAATGATAGAGTCTGAATACAGAATGAAGAATACTATTTTCTTTTTTCTTTTTCTCATGTCTTTTCTTTTTTTATCATTATTTATCTTATTTTATTCTTTTTTACATTTTTAATTTTATTTAATTTTTAATTTTTTAATTCAATTTTAAGGCATTTAATTAATAATAATAAATTAAAGTAAATTTACTTTAACATTAAATTGAAATTTTTATTTTTAGTAAACTTTTGTCTTTTTTACTTTTCTCTTTTACTATTTCTATGTTAGTCATGTTGTGAAAGATGAGTAATGTGGAAAAATGTTTAATATGATTATACATGTATAACCTATATCAGATTGCATGCTATCTTGAGGAATGCATAGGGGAAAGGGGGGGGTAATTTTAGAATGAAAAATCCTATAAAAGTGAATTTTGAAAACTGAAAAATATATAAATTTAGTTCAAAACTAAGAAATGATAGTTGAACCCACAAGAGTTGATAAGTTAACTGAGCAGAACAGAAGAGGGAAAAGAGAAGATAGCAAAAGAGAGCATGATAGGACACCTCCAGTTAAGGATTATGAGTTGGGTGAAGAACCAACAAACAATATTGAGAAAGAGTAGCTAAATGAGTAGGAAGAAAATCAAGATAGAACAGAGTTATGAAAAGTTAAAGAAGAAACAGTATTCAGTAGAACAATCATCAAACATGAGAAAGAAGACAGAGGTCAAGAAGTATGCAGATTGGGGAAAAGCTGTTAGATTTGGAATTTAGGAGATTATTAGTAACTTTGGAGAGAGAAGCTTTGATTGAATTATCAGGTTTTGAAGTCAGATTGTAAAGAGATAAGTAAAGACTGAGAGAATAGGAAAGGAAGGCAGGCTGTGTAGACAGTTTTGTCCAGGAATATAGCTGAGAAGGGGAGAGGGTGGTTACTAGGATGGTTGGATCAAGTGAAGGCTTTTTTGAGGATGGGGAGAAATGTTTGGGGATTCAGGTAGCAGAGAAGGAACCAATAGACAATGTGCTAAAGAGTGGGAGCTAGGGTAGATGCAGAAGGCTTGTCTTGGGAAAAAGAAGAGCAGACTCTTTATTAGATTTAGGGGTGAAAGATGAGATAAAAGGGGAAGACATGAAGGTGATATGAGAAGGGTAGGAAGTAAGAGGGAGCTCTGAAATGAGGTCCTCATCTGAGGAGATAGGAAGAACTACATGACACGGCTTGTTCTTGGAATAGCCATTTGGTGAGTAAAAGAGTGATGAGTAGAGTAGTACAACAGTTAATATAAAAAGGATTGCTGGAAATGATTTTCTTTAATCATAGAATTACTGCTAATCATAGAATGATGCTGCTCTTCCCACTTAATAAACTATAGTCATTTCTTTTTACCTTTAAACTTAAATATAGACTGTGTTGTCATCTAAACCTCTTCACAATCTGGCCTTTTTCTACCTTTCTAATCATAATACTTTCCTCTACATCTACTACCCAGCCACAGTAGCCTACTTACTATTTCTTTCATATGATGCTCCATCTCCCATCTCCATGTCTTTGCACCTGCTGTCTATCACATCTAGAATGTTCTCCTTCCTTACCCTCTGCCTCTTAAACTTCATGACTTTCTTTAAAATTGAACTCAAATTTCACATTCTGCAGGAAATCTTCCATTTTCTCCCTGTTAATGCCTTTCCTTCTAAGACTGCCTTCCATCTACTCTCTCTGTCTCTGTCTCTCTCTGTCTGTCTGTCTCTCTGTCTGTGTTTGTGTGCGTGTGTATAACATATACCTTATATTTACCTAGTTATTTCCATATCACCTTCCTCATTAAAATGTGAATTCTTCATTGCCAAGAAATAACTTTACCTTTCTTCATGTTCCCCAAGTTTAGTTTCGTATCTGTCATATAGTTAATGCTTACAAAATGCTTGCTGGCTGACAATGCTGGTTGTACTCCAGGATGACTCGCCTATGAAGAACTCAATAAGAATGATATTTATGAGGTGGTTTGTTTATAAAGCATATTTATCATAATGCAAGCATTATTATCCCATTTTGGAGAAGAGAAAATTGAGGATCCAAGAGGTTAAATAATTTGCCTAAATCACAAAGACCAAGAGTAACTAAGTCAAGATTCAGGTTTTATGACTTTATATCTGCCCTAGTGTTCTTTCCAAGAAACTATTGGATAGCTAAAAGAGTTTCACTTCACAAATGAAATAACATATACTAATAGTGCTATTTGGAATCTATTAGGATATTTTCTGTATCCCAAGCTTGGTAAAGAAAGGGAAGAGGGCAAGGAAATAGGACTTATTTTTGCCATGCTTTAGAACATTTTTTTCTAGAAATCCTTTTGGAATTCTGCTCCAATCTATGGAGGAAACCCTTGTAAGAATACTATTTTTAATGCATGGTCCCAAGAACCCTTGCTTTAAACTCTGAAATATCTGCAAATTCCTGTGTAATCATATTAAAGACTTCTACTACAGGACACATTTAATTAAATGGGGACTGGGACAGGGCAAGACCTATTATTTTTATAGGAAACTGGGTTGAGAACAATTCCTTTAACAATCCAGCTTAGCACATTCTATATGGCGTACTGTCTTTAGAAAATTGCTTAGAATACTGAGAGGTTGTGGTTTTCTCAGGGTCATCTAGCCAGTGTGAGTCAGAGGAAGGATTTGAACTTAGTTCATACTCATTCCAAGGTCAGCCCTCTAAACAATATTGACTACTCTGCCTTTTATCAACATAGGGTATGTTAAATTCAGTTTCTGCGTATTTTCACTTAGGAGAATGAAAGGTCTTTTTTTCAATGACTATTTTTGTTTGAATGTCACTTAGGTTCAATATTTGGTTCTAAGTTATTAAAAAAAAAAACTCATTTTTCAAAGGATTTGTAAACTTTCCAAATCAGGTGATTATCTCCTTTCATTTTGGTTATTCAGATTGCTATCCCATGGTATTTTTATTTTTTTGAAGGCATAGACTAGATGATAATGCATCTATACAATGGATTTTTAATACCAATTTTCAACTCTGTTATACATGTCTGAGAAACTAGGTAATTATTTCTCTGCTGCCAAAGGATATCATTTTAATGGGAGTCAGACACACAGAGCAACTGCTCTTGGTTCTTCACCACTTACCAATATTATACATCATCTATACATCCATCTGCTATTTTATTATTCTATTATCTTAGAACTTTGGGGATTTTTGAAAGCAGAATGGTGATTTTTTTTATCAAGTACAAAGATGACTTTACAAGCCCTATGAGGAAACTATGTTCATTGTGCTGTTTTTACAAGGGTAATACTGGATTTGTACTTTTCTGGGTACTTGTACTTAGTCCCCTCAAGCATCTAATATATGTTTTTGTGAGACAGTAAGCCAAGGTTGTGTGTGTAGGTTGTGTCCATGGGATTACTAAAATGCAGAAGAAAGCTAATTGCTCACATAAACAACCTGTTTCATTCAGATAGGCAAATGAGCCCTGGGAATGTCGAGACACCCGTACATTACTGAGGTCTCACAGTCATCATCTAGGAAAGCAATAACTGTGAAAAAGATGCCAGACATTTCCATCAACTGCCAAACAACTGCCACACGCAGAACAAGCAAGCTTGAAGAGAGTAAGACCGAAGAGGTTGTATGTGCCAGGAAAGTCAAAGCACTAGCAAAGCCTTGACCATCCTCTACCTTCAGAATCTGATGGAAATATTCCATGACCCTGCTCCTAAGAGCCTTGAAAATAGCAATGATTCCTGGCCAGTTCCCCACTCCAAGTTGTCATCCTGGGAAGTAGCTTTTGTGGCAATACATCCTTATAGCTACCCTTGCATGATCTACAGCCATAGCTACAGAAGATTCAGGGAAAGTGTTCTTGCTACCAAAGTTCTTGTAGCCATCAAATCATTCACAGACAATTATGTGTGTGTGTGTGTGTGCGCGCGCGTGCGTGCGTGCGTGTGTGTATCAATGGAAATATCATTAAAGAAGAGGGATTACCATATGCTTTGTGGCCATACCCTAAGGGCCATGAGACTTTTTCATTCAATGTGAAACCAAAACTTCCAGGTATTTTGTCTCCCCTATGAGAATGTGAACTCCTCGAGAACAAGGGCTGTTTTGCTTTTCTATTCATATCCCCAGGACTTAGGATTTAATGTCTTGGATTTACTAAATACTTAATAAATGCTGTATTCATTCATTCACATTACTTTCCATGCACCTTATCAAGCAAAATACTGTGACTTAAGGTCACTACCCCATATGGGTTCATGACCCACAGTTTAAGAACTGCTGAAGTCACAAGTAGAAAAAGCTTAAGAAACCCTGACTTAGGGTCACCTCTCAATTTACATTAAATATAGACACATCTACCAAGGACAGCAAAGACCAACAACCCATTATACATTTACCTTACTTAAAGGAAATTTACAGTTCAAGAAACCACAGTAATGACACTAAAATATTATGCAAATGGTAAATGGTTCTTTTGAGAATATCTAATGCCCAGATACCAGCAAGAAATTATGAAGAAGAGAACAGTAGCAGGTCATAATTTTTTAAGTTGGGTCCTATTTAATCTAGTAAATTTTGTGGTTCCTATAAACAAAAAGTATATTCCATTTTATGGCTTGTAAATGTCATGAGTCAGAATTGAGGATAAAGGGACATTGCTAAAAAGTCTATACACAAAATAATTTTCATTGCATATATGTGTATATCTTTGTATATCTATATATGTATGGTTAAATATATTATTTTGCATGTTATATGTAATTATATACACATGTAATATATAATTATATGTAATATATTTATTAATACAATTATATCCTATATAATTATTAATATATTATAATTGTTAATATTATTTTATGTTATATATGTAAATAATTTAGCTTATATACTGATGGAGAAAAATGGTGACATGAACAATCAAAAACAATAGAGGGAGCATGGTTTAGTGAACAGAGTGAGAGGATCAGAATTTTGTTACTGAGATTTAAGAGGGTATTGAACCTAACCTGATGACAGCTAGGTGGCGCAGCTGATAGAGTGCTGGGTCTAGAGGAAGGGAGATTCATCTTCCTGAGTTCAAATCTGACCTCAGTCACTTACTAGCTGTGTATACCTGGGGAAATCACTTAACCCTGTTTTCCTTAGTTTCCTTATCTGTAAAATGAGCTGGAGAAGGAAATGGCAAAGTACTCTAATATCTTTGCCAAGAAAGCCCTAAATGGGGTCATGAAGAATAAGACAACTGAAAAACAACTGAACTGAAATCTAACTTGCATCTGAATAGGAGTGCTCTTCATTACCCAGATCTCTAAGTTTCAGTCTCTGACACTCAGTATGTATATAATAAATGCACTATCTTCTCACTTTCTAGGGCTGAAAATATTATAGTGCTCTATAAGTGCATATTATCACAATCATACTACATAATGAAGTCGGACTTTTGAATTGGAGTTTGATTTCTTTTTTTTTGGTATCTTCTTTTCTAACTACAAGTTAAAAGGTCAAAAATAGGCATCATAAGGCATGTGGGGGAAGGGGAAGAAAAGGGAGATGCAGGGTAAAAATGACCCCAAATTAAGAAAGTGTGGCAAATAATCAAGAGTTGATTCTGTAAAGAGAATAGGAGGTAGGATCCTTGTTAAAGCTAACCATAAAAATATAGTAATAATAGAGGTAAAGAAGAGCATACCTTTGGATCAAAAACAGTGGATTGTTCTCATTCCAAAGAAAAGACCGAAATTCAAATGATTCTTTAAAATTTTAAAATATAATTTAGTAACTACATTATACATGTAAGGAAATTAAAAGGTACCTGCAATCATTCTCTTGCAGTATGGTATAGATTACAAAAGAAGTTTGAACCAGATTGTCAAAATACCATTAGGGAACATAATTCAAGAGCAACAGAGGGAGAAAACTTCTTATTCTAATAAAAAAGCAGAAGGAGAGAAAATGTAAGGAAAAAGAAGACATTAAAGACTTTCTCTTTAAAAAAATGAATCCATTGTAAAATTGAGTTTGAAATTTATGCCACATTTAAAAATAATCATAATTCAGCATAATTAAGGAGACCAAATGAGAAATTAGACATAATAAGGACAATTGTTTATTCAAAATTTCAAGGAACTGGGAATTTTCAGCAGAAAATTTATGTGGACAAAAAACAACTTACCCAACATCTCTTGTGATTAATCTCTGAGAGCCAGGAAATGGGGAGTGAGGAGAACAACTTTTCAATTTTAATGAATGAAGTTGAGGTAAAGAAGAGTAAGTTGCTCTCACTGATAAATTAATCAATATGGTAAAAGAAACTGTGAGGCCTATGGAATTCAAGAGAGCTTCTAGTAAGTTTGGTAATAAATATATTTCACTAAATGCTTTAATTTCTAAAAATACCCTCTATCTTCATCTACCTTTTATTTTTCCAGTTTAGAATTCCATATATTCCCCCCCCCAAAAAAAAAATTTACACAGCTTTAATGGCTAATGTTTCTTTACAGCACTTTAAAGTTAGCAAATCACTTACATTAGCTCATTTCATTTGGTCATCACAGTAATCCTATGAGATAAGTACTGCAAGCATTTTTAAACCTATTATAAAGATAAAGAAACAAGCTCAAAGGTTAAATGACTTCTCCAAACCCAGGAAAAATACCAACAAAGGTTCTGAATTCAAGTCCTCCTAACTCCAAGTCCAGTGCTCTTTCCATTCTATTAGGCTGCCTCATAGTTAAATAAAAGATATTCTTCTCTTCCTTTAATGACATGAAGGCTATAAGGGCAAAATGGGATCTGATCAAGTAGAAAAGAGAGAAATTCAATTAATTCTTTAAAATTTTAAAATATAATTTAATAACTACATTTTATATACATATATAATATATGTAATAACTACATTTTATATACATATATAAATATATATATAGCCAAATTGCAAGATGCCAGATAGCAAAAAATGTATACTAAAATATATAGACATAATTCAAAAAGTGAATTATCTCTCACTGATTCCCACAATCTGCTCTCAAAGGGCAAAGCTACTCATTATAAATTTAGTTTCATTTGTTTATGTGACCCATATTCTGTAACGTGAAAAATAATAAAGTGGCACCAAATTAGGTAAATGTCTATAGATTAGAAAACAATAATAATTTAAAGTCAAGAAACATTTGAAGAAAACTGTATCTACAGATATTAATTAATAACTTAAAATAAAAATGTTTACTTTCTACTTATAGAACTTCTAAAAATTTCTATTAGAGGATTATATTACAAGCTGAAAATTATTTTAGTGAAATGATCCTTGGGTTCATTAGCTTTCTTATTTGAGCAATAAGAAAAAACTATTATGCATATCAAGAAGGATTTTTCCAGCTTGTGTTGGACTAGAACACAAAACAAAAGCTAATACCCTAGAGGTCTTTTCACAGTCCAAATCTGCTTGCTATGAGAGACACCATTTCTTTTTTTTTACTTGAATAACTTTGTTTAAATAAATTCATATTTGCTAGCTAAGCATATGGAAGCCAAATAAAGCATACTTAGTCACTTAGTATAAGTATTCGAAATCTATCACATCACAGAATCTGCAGAACTATTACTGTCAAAACCTTTCATCCTGTGCATAAAAGCATGGTTTTGAGTCATTTTCAGTTAAATGTAATGGAAAGATGGCTATGGGGCTACTCTAAAGAAAGATATAGATTTCTAGCTTTTATAAAAATAACTAACCTGAACCTGTCCTCAAAACAAGAAAGAGGAGAAGGAAGAGGAGAGAAAAGTAAACAAAGGAGAAGGTAGGAAAGGGAGAAGGAGCAGAAGGAAAAAAAGAGGAAGGTTCAAGTTGATTCAATTTGAATACCTGGAGAAAAGAAGTTGGAATTGATGTGATAGAATTATAGTCCTAAATCATAGCTCTATAGCTAGAATGCATTTCTTTTCTCTCCTATATACTGCAAAACTTCTATTTTGGGAGGAGGAGGCTAGATCTGAACCTTTGATTTAATCTCTAAAAGGAACCACTAAGGAAGAAACTTTTTTCCACCAATGACAATTAGCAACTCATCCGTAAGTTTAGCTGTGAAGAGTTTTGTGAGATTGTGATAACCATGCTATAGAGATAATATATGTCTTGGTAAAATAGAATATATTTAATATCATTTTTCCCTTCCAAAATATTTTACAAGATATTTTACCCAATGAAATCACTTTTACAAAAAAGTATCTTGTAGTAGACAGTATATTCATCTCAGCAAAATGGAATATATTTAATATTATTTTTTTCTTACCAAATATTTTACAATTATTTTAAACAATTAAATAGCTTTTTCAACAAGTCAAAACTTCTTGGAATGGCTATGAATAAATTAGTATCACAAGTCTTTTTTCTCAAATTTTAATTGGTAATTGAAATGTCTACATTGTTTCTCTTAGCATATACTTTTATGTCAACAACTCTGACAACTTCCCAATAAATAAAAATTAGTTTCATGTTATCCAGTTTAAGTCCACAACTTTTAAAAATTATTAATAGTATTTAAAATTATTTAAATAAGATGTTGAATATTGTTATATCACATTTTTATTCCAAAGAATATTCAAGTTACGTTGTAGTTTCTCTTTCCTACACTTCCATCTTTCCATTCATGAGCTGATGTTATTGATTAAGGTTTAAGCATTTTTAAGAAACATCTGTCTTTTTTTTTTGGTTACTATCACACTGTTCTTCCCTCTCTAATGTAAGAACTGTTTTACTTTTTACACAAGTTGGCCATACTCAAAGAAATAGTTTGTCTGCTAATACTGATTTCCTCCCGTATGAAATACATGAATTTGTTCTATGCACCCTTCAAGGTCATTGTATATTATCCTTAAGACCAGTTGTGAGTTGTTTTGTGCTTCTGATATACAGATGACAAAATGAAAGAGTAGCTGTGCATCCTCTTCACCATTTCACCATCAGTAGAGTATGAGATGGAATCGCAGAAAGATGGTTGAATTCAAGATTATTTTGAAGTCAAATAGCACTAAAATCAAGATACAGTGAAAAGAGAACTAAATCTGAATTCAGATGACTTGGCTTTAATCCCAATTTGGCCACATTTTTTCTGTGTGACACTAGCCAAGTCATGTGCTCTCTTTAGGTCTTTATTTCCACTTCTGAAAAAAGAGAAGGTTGAACTAGATGACCTCTAAGTTCTCTACTACATCTAAATCTGTAATCCTGTGATTACAGTGGGATTCAGTGGGAACTAAAAGTAGTGAGAAATACACATAATTGAATGAATGATAAAAGTCAAAAAGAACAGAAAAAGAGGGAACTAATGGTAAGAAGCATTACAGAGAAAGCTATCAAAATGACTAAGGGAGAAAATGAACAAAGAAGCAAGAAAATAATCTAAAAATGTGTAAATACTATGAAGTATTGATACAAAAGTCCAGGGCAAAGGGAAAAAATTACAATAAATTCTATGAGTCTCTCTTCTGACTCTCCTCCTTATGATAATGAGACAACTGAACTAACTTCCAGAAATATGCAGAAAAGTAACAGAATTATTAAAAGACTAAATAAGAATGAAAAACAAGATAAGAATTATAACTCTCAAAAAAAGAATCAAACATATAAGATTTAAAGAAAATGATAATCTTCTAAAGGAGTATATTATTACCAAAAAAGAATGGCAGATGTGGAATTAAAAAATACAGAAAAGGAAGAAAAATTGAAAAAAAAATCAAAATACAAGATTAGAACATAGGAGGTCTAAAAGCTAAGTAAATTAAGAGAGAATGTAAAAAAGTCATCTGAGGATTATGGGCTTTATAAGGGGGAAAAATGAAATAAAAATTTGAAGTTCCATGATTCAGAAAGCAATATAGGAAAGTTGCCCCAGAGTCCTAGATGAGATAGAGAAAGCCCAAGTTCAATTTACAAAGAAAGGCCAATTCAAATGGGAAGTCAATGTCAAATGTTAAGAGTCCATGTGTCAGAAAGCTGGGCTTAAAATCAGGAAGATTTGGATTTAAGTAATATCTATCGATAATCTTATGTGATCATTAGACCATTTACCTGTCAGAAAATAGGCTCTTGATCTTACATATTTTTATTCAGTCCTGTATATTAGATTCTTATTAACAATATTCATGTCAAATAACCACTTTTTTTTTGGTGTACTTACCTTGATTTTGTTCGTTCAAGCACCTTTTAATTTCATGCAATAAAAATTAGTTTTTGTGATTATTCACTATCCTTTGTTTAAAATCCTAGCATATACTCTGAGATTACTTTATAGAATTTGATGAGATAGCAATATTCATTCAGAGGAAAAGGAAGTCAAGAGCTTTGGAAAGGAAAGAGAAAAAGTGAAAAAATAATTGCAATGAAAGGGGCCTAGAATTATCATTTGTCAAGTTATAATTTGACAATAAAAGAAATGTGACACTATGCTTACTTCTTTTCTTTAAAGAGGTAGGGTAATGTAACTGTGAAACATTGCATATATTGTCAGATTTGGTTAATATATGTGTGTTTAGTGGAAATACATTTTTCCCTTCTTTTGTTTTTTATTTTTCATTATCAGGGCTGGATCTCTATGAGAGCGTATGAAGAATATATTGGGAAATGGAGAGTGTTTAAAAACAACAGTTATAAATTTAGAAGTTCCAGTATGAAACATCAAAACATTCTATTAGTCAACATAAGTCCTGTCAAAAACCAACATTTTTTTTGGTAGACATAAAAAGAGTATTTCAGGCACTATTTGATAAATAGCGGTAAAGGACTTTGCATTGATTGTTATAAAATGTTTCTGAGTTTGATATCCTATTTTAATCTTAATACGCTTGGAACATTTAAGAATTTCCCTAAAAGTATAGGTGGATTTCAATTATCTTGCTCTTTATTGTAGCCTGATCTTTGCCTTGAAAAATTCAAATCGAGTAAATTAAATGGCATCTGAATAGTTTGTTTACACAGTCTCATCTCCCTATATAATTTTGCTTCATTTGCTGTACTTTGCCACCATTAAAGTGTTTTGGGGATTTTAAATGAGCCCATTTTACTCAAACATATGTCAAGGAAGAGGAACATTGCTTTTAACAACTATCTGGGGCTTGTGGGAATTTTTTTTTCTATGCAAAAGTCTATTGTAAGTGTCTAGTGGAATTTCAGTTATTATGCAAAGTTATATCTCCTTAAATTTGCTAAAATTTATTGAGATTTCTATTTGCTAATATATAAACACTTACAAATTTCTATAGTATAAATTCCATAATAATCACACTCCCAGAATTAATGAATCAAACATCAAGATTAAGAAAAGCAATTTGTGTCAGAGATCATCAACTTGTGACAAAATGGAAGAATGTTTTAAATGTAACAAAATTTATAAATTATTAGACACATTTTGAAAAAAATACTATTTATGTAAGATCTATTATAAGAAGCATAAAATCTTAATGATCTTTTTTAAACAATAGTGGTGATAGTCTCAGTCAAAAAGAATTGTATGGGTAGAAGGCAGGGAGGTGGCCCAATGGAAAGATACCAGGACTGGATTCATAAAGGCTTATGTCAAATCTTGCTGCAGAAGCTTCCTAACTCCGTGACCTTGGATCAGTCACTTCATGTCTTCATGCCTTAATTTCTACATATGTTAAATGATTGTCTGGATGTCTTCTAAATAAAACCATGAGCCACTAATCTGTGCATAAGTTTCTCTGAAGGTTGCATATTAGCTTAGTTTTAAAATGAAATATTACCTCTATTTTGTAGTATTTTTATGTTCTCTTAAATATTTTCCGATTAAATTTTAATTTTGTTTTGGATTTCGTCAGGAATGTTGTGGATCACCTGCCTGATACCTTTGATCTAGTCCAACTCTGTCATTTTACAAATGAGGAACTAGAGTTCTAGAAAGTTTAATGACTAGGACAGCTTGATCGTACAATGAAATTTGACCTCTGACAAGTACTAGCTAGCCCTGCGAAAGAGTCATTATTGAGAATGTGAAAAAAAAAAGGAAAAAAAAAGAATGTTTAATGACTTATCCAAGGTTTTAAAGAAATTAAGTGGCAGGGATAGAAATTGAAGTAAAATCCTCTGATTTCTAATCTAATGCTATCCCCCCTATACTGCCGCCTTCTGAACAATATAACAGCATTTAGGAGAAGTGAGGCTGGTGACCTGCACAGCCCTCCCTCACTCAAAACAAAGTCAAGTGCAAGTCATGCCATCACTTCCTCTGATGGCATTGTCTTCTTTGGCAATGAAGGATGAACACAGTCCTGTTGGTAGATGCGGCTGGCTGAATGGGAACCCAGCTAGCTGGGCAACTCAACTCCTCCTCTCCTGTCTGCCACCCTCTCCCCTTCCTTCTCCTCTCCAAAGGAAGGTAAATTTGGATGGCCCAAAGATGCCTGGTTGACTTGGGTTTTACTGGCTCCTGTCCTGTCCTGTCCTGTGCTAAAATTTTAAACCTACTGCACTCTGAAACTGGGACTCCAATGTGCCCCTGTCTAAGGGCTCCTAGCTTTAGAGCAATTATCAGTAGTAATTGTTGCTGGTTCCTACCCAGCCTGATGTCTTTCTTTTTCTTGACCTCATTAAAGGAGCCATGCCCTGGCTATCTCTTAAATGAATGGGCGTTGCATCACCCTAAGTGAGTACCTGAAAAGACCTTGGCCTAAAGGGCCCAAGGTCTCCCACTGCATCATGGGTCATCTCCAGTTATCCTGATGAATATCTGGTCACTGGATTCAGATGGCTCTGGAGGAGAAGTGAGGCTGGTGACCTGCACAGCCCTCCCTCAGTCAAAACAAAGTCAAGTGCAAGTCATGTCGTCATTTCTCCACTGGCATGGCCTTCTTTGGCAAGGAACGATGAGCATAATGACGATAACAGAATCTACTCTTCTTGTTATTAATTACAAAACAATACAGATAACAGATCTTTTATGAATGTTTACATTATCCAAAAGTTCATGTACAGATTAAAACACAGAATTTACTTTCTTCAACAACTCTCTTGCTATCAAAATGAAACAAAAACAGGGAGATTGTTTGATAAAGATGTTAGCTGCAATTAAAAAGGATATCCCACCAGACAGAAAAATGATTCTCTGGAGATAGCAAGGTCCTTCAGTTCCTCTCATTTGTAAATGATGGCGTTATGCTAATTTCGCTGACTCTAGAACATTAAAGCAGATCTTGAATGAGGCTCAGAATCTTAGCGTCATTTTCAATTAACTCTTCAACTCCCAGTCTCACCATATTTCATATATCTGATCAGTATACACACATATATACATACCTATATGTGCAGGTATTTCCAGTTGTTTCTGACTATGACTCTTTCTGGGGTTTTCTCAGTAGAGATATTGAAGTGGTTTGACATTTTCTTCTCTAGCTCATGTTACTGATGAGAAAATTAAGGCAAACGGTGTTGACTGACCTGCTCAGGGTCACATAGCTAGTAAGTGTCTGAAACAATATGTGAATTCAGGAAGAGTACTCTTCCTGACTCTAGACCCACCACTCTATCCACTGTGCTACCTAGCTGTCCCAATACCCAACAGATATATATCGTATATATGTGTATGTATAGACACATAAATACATACATACACGTAAACACCACATACACATATGTATGGATATACAAACACACATATACATGTGTACACACATATGTATATATATACATACACATATATATGTATATACAAATACACACACATATATATGTATATATACACACACACACACACATACACCCTGATTAGATACATGAAATAGGACTGAAAGGAATGGATTCAAGATGCAAAGTAAGATCTATCTTTCTTTTCTTTCTATTTTCCTTCCTTTTTTCTTTCTCTTTCACTCATTTTAATGAAATGGTAGTTTAAAACACACACACACACACACACACACACACTACCTCTCTGGATAAAGGATCTATTTTTCTCTTAACAATTTAAGAATGCATAGCTAATAGCAACTAATGAACCAGGGTCTCACAATTCTACTGTCATAGAAGACAGATTTCCCCCTAACATGCTGAATTATTTCAGAGAACCATCAGACAACAACATTGCTGGAAATGTCTTTATTTGAGAAAGAGGCAGCTGAAGTGATTGTCAGTAATCTGACTGGAGCTGTCACTAAACTTGTGAAATACATCAGTTCCAAAATGACTCTGAATTATTGTAAAAAGATTAGTAAAGGGTAGTCTGCCATTTTAAGGATAAGAAAACTAGTTTTCTCAGGTTTGGGCAATGATTGTATTTTTGTCACCTGCACTACCTTTGATTCAGTCACAAACTTATGAAAAGAGAATTCTGACATTCTTATTAGTAACAACTTTTAGGTCTCTTTTGAAACTGTTTTTTAGTTCTCAGTTTTTAAGTAGAAAAATGAATGGGAGAGAAAAGAAAAAAAGAACATTTATTTGTAAACTATATTATTCAGAACACTGATAGATTGGTGATTTCATTGAATTGAATACTCCCTCCAATAGTTCTGATAATTACTAGTCTAGGCTAGCCTAACCTTTGCAGCTCTTGTCCATTTTCTCCATAATTTTAGCACAGGGTGTCTACTTAACCCTTTGGAAACCTTTCTTACTTTCTCTGTGACATCTAAAGAATACCAGTATACTATCTCGCCTTTCCATGTAATCAGTTCATCTTTTTATCTCTGATAAAACAAAGGTCATATAGTGGATAACCCTGGACATGAGAAGACTTGAGTTCAAATCTGGCCTCTGATATTTACTAGCTAGGTGATCCTTGGAAAGTCATTTAATTTTTGCTTGCCTCAGTCTCCCATTTGTGAAATGAAGATAATAGCACCTAACTTCCAGGGTTTTTGTGAGGATGAAAATTTGATTAATATCTGTAAATTGTTTTGTGGATGTTAAAGTGCTACATAGGTGTTAAATGCTAATTATTACTATTGTACTTATTATTATCTGATGATATTTTTATTATTTTTTGTAATTCCTAATCTGTTACATTTATTACAGCCTATTCAAATCTATTCAAAATGAAACAGAAGCAGGGAGATATGTTTGACAAAGATGTTAGGTGCTATTGAAGAGGGTATCCTACACAAAAGTCAGATGGAAAAATGATTCTCTCGAGATAGTAAGGTCCTTCAGTTTAGGATTGATTGATACAAATTTATGAAGGGTTTACCAAGTGCCAAGTCCTATGCTACGAGCTGGGGATGCAAAAACAAAAATGAGATATCCTTTGCCCTCAAAGAATTTACCTACACATGTACATGATATGATTTTTCAGTAATTGCCAATCATTTTCCATATTGTCTTATC